>NC_018397.1:1055904-1348643 GCF_000208865.1 Neospora caninum Liverpool | reverse complement strand
TAACCCCCCCAAAGGGTGGGGGGGGGGGGGAACAGCGGGAGTCCCCTCCACATCGGATGTCCACCAGCGCACGCGTTGCTATGCGATGGTGAAACCGGGCGCGCGCGCGCGCCTCAAGGTAAAAATGAACTCTGCAGTGCAGAAGCTTTATACCGTGGGATGTGTCAACAGTCCTTTGAACGTACGCAAGATCGAGCACCCATAAGACTCTTTTCTGCGAATGTCCACTTCATCCAGCTTGGCGTATACACTTGAATATGTGTCTATACTGAACGCCGCCAGGTACAGTATGAGAGACGTAGGCTGTGGGATTTCAAAATCTGGAGAAAGCGTCACAATTCCTGGACAGGCAATGGCGTGTGGCTGCGGCAAACCAAGTCCTGCCGTACCACACCGGCAAAGGCCTCTGTTTCTTTCGCCTTCGACAGTGTCCAGCGAGGTGCGTTCCCCCACGGTCGCGGGGGCACTGTGCATTCCAGTGTAAATTTCGAGTGTGTTTCAGAAAGAGAGCCGAGTGGAGGACGCAACAGCACGAGAGCGTTGGAGAGTCTTTTGAACAGTACGGACAACGCGTCTGTTTCTGCCCCTCGGCCTTCAGCTCCAGTGCACAGCGCGATGGATCGCGCGCTCCGCACTTTGTGACGGGACAACTCAGCCACGATTTTACAGCTTGCGACCAAGGTGCTCGGACACTGCCGGCAGACTGACGAGTAGTGGGCACTGAGCAGACGAATCGGACAATGACTGTCATTGTAGCTCTCGAGAACGCGCAGTGACCGAGCAGATACCTTTTTCCTCTCCCACGAACGGTCTGAACGAGATGAGGACAGTTGACTATCCATGGTGAAAATTCCACGGGGAGGCAAATCGAATCCATGTGGGACTTGAACGAAGCTAAAAAGGGGCCAGGTCACTCAAGGCTATTTATAGTTTACTGGAAACCTATCTTCAAAGCTCCCGCTGTCGTGGTATCCAAAGAGGAGCGAAGCATTGGAGTAAAATCAGTATGCACTTCTACCTATTCCGGCACTGTCATGGAAATTCAGGCGGTCTCAAGCATCGTGTGAAACGGTAAAACGGTAGAAGTCGTGGTTTCCTTTCCACCTGAGGGAACCAGGAGAAAGTCCAGACGGAATCACGGTCCTGAATAGTCGAGAGTCCCTTACTGCCCAGCAACAGCCACCGCCGCCCTAACGACGCGTAAAAAAACAGTAGCAGTGCAAACATACAGATACGCGTCATGCAAATATGCAGTGGAGTGTGTGTTGCCGATCGTGTGGCATTATCCATGACTTCTTGTAGCGCGTTCTCTGGCCCCGAGGGCCCAGTCAACCATTGAAAGCTGTGGCGTTTTTCTGCAAAGGAACAAGGTGTCCTTGCGAGAAGCCGGATGCCGTCCCCGTGAAATCTACACGTGTTTGTGTATCCCCTGCACTTTCCGATCTGAAAAAAGGTAGAAGCGAGTGCTTAAACGTCAAGTTCCGTTCACATCTGGCCAGCACCAGCTGCGGCGAAACATCTGTCCACGGTTTCGAACATAAGTCTCCGCGTGAACTCCCTCCAAGAAGATCTTCCGAGTGGTCAGTCTCGTTCGCTGAACGCCACTTCGTCTGTGAACTATATACAAGGCACTTCTCGCGCTGGAACAAGAAAGGTTTGTGACTCCGGCGGTCCTTGCCGCTGGTTATCTGTTTTCACAGAGACAAGCAACGTGTGAAAAGGTTCTGGGCGAACGATCTGAAGCCCCAACTCCAACAGGTCACAATCTCTCTAGTGTTGCGGCTCTTCAACAGGCAAGAACGCCGGAAGGGGAAACGCTCCGATGATGCTTGCATCAAACGAAAATTATCCCCAGAGCTTCCGCGGCGTGGCTTGGTCGGCTGACCCCAGTCGCCCCCTGCATGCGCGGGAGCTGTGTGCATGCTGCCAGCTAGAGAAGTGTGAAGAAGACTTCTTTCTCGAACAAGGCTAGTTGTCAAAGGCTTCAAACCCAGGTTGCAGACCAGAAACCTGGTAGGCATATTGTTTCATTGCCTCTGCAAGCTCGTCTTCTCGCGCGCTCCCCTCTCTGCCGCGCGCAGTCCCCCGAGGGCGTGTGTCTTCCAGCGTCCACCGCCCAGTTGTCTTCATGGCATTTTTGGCGAGAACTGGCCGAGTGATCACGGACTGTTTTCCGGCATTGCCGATTTATTGGTCCGACTCTTAGAGACAAAAGGAACTTCTCAAAAAGTTCTTTTCTTGCAAGGTTTTACGGTGCAGAGGACCTCAGTTTTGGCGATCGCAGCGTTCCTGTCTGCTTTCGCTGTTTTTGCCGATGATTCCGGGCGAATGACCTGGAAGTGAGACCAAGGATGTTTCTCCTTATGTCTTCAAACACAATGCAGAACGAAGCAGCCTTTCCTCCTTGTTCCTCCAGGCTGTGTGGCCCTGACGCCTGAACCGGAACTGTCCATGCCGGTACCCTCTCGCCTTTCCACTCCGCGCGGCTGTACCCCCGCCCCCCCCTCTGGCCCTGACCTGCAAAATGGATCATTTGTACAGAGACAGTATCTACTTATCATGAAATACATGGTCTAGCTATCATCTTTATGTTCTTAATGCAGACTGTTGTTCTCTTCTCTGCTTTCCTACCACCAGCCGCAAACGTGTGGTCTTGAGAGAGACTGGCCTTGGTGCTTTCTCAATCTTTCGCTCCTTCGCGCTCAGGTAGAGACAAACCTCCTGGGAATTGGAAGCGTTTTTTACTTCATGACGTCAAAACAGGCAGCCGTCCCACGCACGAACTACGCTCCGCCTTCTGAAGGATAGTGGCTTCTCTTTCTTGAGTCCTGGAGATAAACAACCACGCCCTTCACCAAAGTTTTTGACCTGCAGAGGCCGTTCGAGAACCTCTTTCGGTCATTTCTCGCAAGAAACCATGGAGGCAGAGTCGGCATCTCTTACCTCCGCGGCACGGAGAGACGTGCATGCGTCCACGGCTCTCGGCGAGTCTACCAACAAATCTGGATATCCTTCTCGGGTGGTCTCGTTCTCAGCAGGTTCTACGACGAAAAACGGGGGAGCAAGCAGCGAGGACGGAGAAAGGAGTGGTTGTGTGGGAAGCCCGAGAGAAGCGTCGTCGGGTCCACTTGCGGAGGTTCTCGAGAAGGCAAAAACCGGGGCTCGCCGCATACTTCAGCGCCTGTGCACTTGTCAAGAAGAAGTAGACAAAGCCAGCATATGCGCCGCCAGGCTGCTGTCTGACGAGCCTGCTGACGCACAGTCTGTGTTCGAAGACGGGGAAAAGGAAACTTCGGTGGGCCAACCAGGGAAGTGGGAACAACAGGCCCTCCTTCACGAAGCCTTGCAAAGGCAAATCGATGGCCTAAGGTGAGACACATTTGCGTGGAGCGGAACTGCGGGCGTTCAGTCGCCTCTCTTGTCACTACCCCTCTTTGAGACGACTTTCCTGAGGCTGTTCCCCTAGCGGTCCTCTCGCTTTCTTCGCGAACACTTCTGGAAATCGATGCACGCGGGAAAACTCGGTTCCTCCAGAAGTTAATCCTTTTCCAAGGCACTGTCCGCCGCCTTCTGTACAGCGGCAGCGACTCTCGGCCTCCTACGAATCTTTGTCTCCTGCATATCCCTCCAGAGGATGCAGGCCTGCGTCTATCCGCATGTGCGTCTCCAAGTATTCTCTCTGTGGATAAATATATGGATGCGTCGATGTCTGTATAGACATGCATGCACGCGCACTACAGACTTCACCGGTGTCTCCAGCGGTGTATGCGCGCTGTGCTGTTGCAGGGGCTACGCGGAAGCTCTGGAGCAGTTGTCGTCGAGCCTGACAGCCACAGTGGCCAGAGCTACGGGGGTGTTTGCTTCCGTTCGCAAGGGCGCGCAGGCGGAAGACTCGCAGATTCTGGCGCTTGGCGCGATAGTCGCCGCCACGTGCGCTGCGTCTTCAATCGACGAAAGCGACTTGTCAGATAACGTAAGCCTGCTGATCGCGCGCGTCCCAGTTAGGAACCGAAATCGTTTGTCCGCGGAACCGAAGAGCTGAGAACCGTCGTCCTGCCCCTGCGTGTGTGGTCTAGCTGTAGCGAACCGAGACAGTGAAAACAGGAGAGGTATGCACGGCTCCATTATGCCGTCTCTCCACGCCCTCGATTCGCAACCGCCTCAAACAGAGAGCGGAAGGGGGGGGGCAAAGGAGTGGGGACCAAGGGAGCGACTCTGTGTGGACACCCCCGCGAGACTGGGGAAAGAGAAGAAGACCCACGACTGCTTCCTGTGGGACATCCCAGTGGTCACTGCGTTAAGGCAGGCCAGAAGTTCGAACAGGTTTGCATTCACAGATGCACGCAGACCAGAAGCCGCCCGGAGACTGTCCACCGTCAACACACGCGCCGACAGCACGGCGAAACCAGCACTGCGTCTCTGTTCGTGTCCCCCCGCCCTCGTCTCTTTTCCCTGGCTTGGTACTGTCGGGTTGTTGCCGTCTGTTGGTGATTCAGGCAGGACAACTCGCGGGCTGTAGTTTCGTCCAGTTGCTCGAGACTCTGACTGACTGCGAAGGTGAGCCTCCTGCCGGCCGCAGTTCCCGGTTTCTTCTGGCGGGCGCTGTGTGTGCTCTGCAGTCCTGCTCAACAACTCTCGACTCGTTCACGCGTTGTGCGCGTTTGGTGCGTGAAGCACGGCCTTGGCGCTTTTTTTGGACGCGTCCCAGATAGCTGTAAATGTTCCCCTCTCACCTGTAGACCGTCCCTCCTTTGGTTTTTCAGATGAGACCGCGCGCGCTCTCGGCGCAGCTTCCTCGAAGACCCGGACTGACGCAGCTGCCGTCGCTCTTGAAGATCGTTTTCAGTCGTTGAAGGAGCGTCTCGAAGACATTGAAGCACACGCGGAGAGGCGCGCCGACTTCGTCATTCGCTGGTACGGTCTAGGCGTCTTCCCTCGCTCTATCGCACGCCGTGGAGATTGTTCGCGGTTCGTGAGAGACCCCAGTGGTGGCCCTCTAGCTCATTGGATGCCTGTGTTGAAAGACGCCCAGTTGAGGCGTCCCGTCTTGGGAATCAAGAAGGCAGATGTTGCAGATCGCCCGGGGTGCGCCCGGCTGCTCCAGTGCGCTTGGTGTCGAGAGCGGATTCAGAGAAAAGCGGCAACGCGTCCGCTCTAAACCGGGGGCAGACCTAACACTTTTCTCTGTTTCGTGCAACCAACCGAGAGGCGGGCTGGCCGACAGAGCCGTGAGGGGGCTTTGAATGTTAGGTGCTTGTTTGTACCTTGCCGCCCTGTATATGCATGTTTTGACGGACCGAGTCGAGGATGGGTCGGGGTACCCATGCAGTCGCGAATGGTTGTTGCATTTCGTCGATGCAGCGCGCCCCTGAAAGGCGACAACAGTCGCAACGCGTTTTCCTGCGAGTGTGTGTGCTTTGCGTTTTCGCGCGAAAGGACGGGGCTCTTTGTCGACGGTGCCGCTGAGGTGGAGAAGAGCCTCGGCGAAGCAGCGCCCCTCGTGGCGCGTGGAATCGCCTGGGAGAAACACATCGATGCCCAGCTAGAAACGGGGCAGAAAGAGAAACGCGCGCTCGAACTCCGCCTCAACAAGGCGGGCCGAGATGCAGACCAGGTGAGGAACCGCGTCTCTCCAAACACGATCTTGTTTCCCCTCTTTTCCCCTCCACTGGTCACCTGCCGCGGGGGCGCCCCGCCGTCCTCGCTCGCTTGCGTGTGTGTCTCCGGGACAGTCGAAACACATTGCTGCAAACAGCTAGACAGGCCCCGCCTATCTCTACACACATACGCATCCATAGTTAGATAGATAGAGACAATAAGTGTGTAGGTAGCGTGGGGGGTGCTGACAGTGTGAAATGTGCAGGTGTAGCAGCGTTGCCCTTTGGAGTTTTTGCCGCGTTGGATTTCTAGGTGGCAAGTCGCTTGAATGAGAAGCGTCAGCAGTTCCTGCTGGCGATCGAAGACTGGACGACGGAACGTCTGGACCAGCTAACCAAGGAGGAACGCACGCAGCGACTGACGTTGAGGTATGTTCTGCGGGCGTCGCGAGAGACAGGCAAAGGGAGAGCCGAAGTTCCCGGGTCCTCACGGAGCTTCGGAAAAAGAGTTGCCAGGCGTCGCTTGTCGGGGCGTACACCAGGGGGGGCGTGTCTCTCTGGGGAGACAAAAGGCCAGAGGGTTCCTCAGGCGCCGGTCTCGAGGATCCGCTTCGTCTCCAGGGGAGCCTTGGAAGATGGCGAAGAGCACGCGAGGGTAAACGGCGAGAGCAGAGTGGAGAAAGGGAGCGGTCTGAGTCTCTCTCGTCCTGTCAAATCCTGAAGCGACGTTGAGGGGAGACAAGTGTCGCGCTGGCGATTTCGCTTGCGGGCTGTGCAGGATCGACGCTCTCGAGCGGCAGGTGCGCGGTCTCGCTGCTTTCTCTCCTCTCTTCATCGTGGAGCGAACGCCGAAATACGTCACGCTTCAGTACAAGGTAAGCCGGGCGTGGCGAGCCGTTGCTGGTGTCTTTCTCTCTTGTGGAGACCGCGGCGGGCAGAAGGCACGACGGAGGCGCGCGCCTAACGGGCGTAAAGGTTTTTGTGCTCGTGCAACGCACCCTGCCACGCTGCGTGTTGCACGTCTTCGTTGGACGGCGTGGGAGAGGACACGGAGGCCAGGCTGTCGCTGCGTTTTCTCTGAACGTGTGCAGCCTCTCGGGAGCAAGACGGACTACGAGATCTCGATCGAGGGCCTGGAGCTTTCTCTGGACGCTCAGGAGCCGCACGCGTACAAGATCTCTTCTTTCTTCAGCGTCCGAGTGACGCCGCAGCTCGTCTGGTTGGAGGAGCGGCTGCAGGCGGCGATCCGCGACTACTTCTCGACGGCCTGTACACTGGCGCACAGTGAATCCCTGCGGAGCGCAGCGCATGCGGAAGCCGGTCAGGGCGGGTTCTTCTCCGGCCTGGAGTTTGGAGGGGAGGCTCGGGGAGACAGCGGTGACGCTCGCCTGCGAACCGTCTACGAGTTTTCGCCCTACAACGTGGCGCAGCAGGAGCTCTTGAACTGTGCCAAGTCCGGCTTTTCTCGGAAAAGGACCAGAGAGGAAGGGGAGAGAGGACGGGGCGCCGAGACAGGGACGGGCCACGGGTGGAGCGACAGAGCCGGAGGGCGGCGAAGACTGCGCGGCGGCGAAGAGCGGAAGACACACCAAGTGAAGATCTTTGCCGAACACATTGCAGCGATCGTCTTGAAGGTAAGCGCGAAAGAAACGAGAGACGGCGGCGGAGAGAGCGTTCTGGCGACTGCGCCTGGCCCCCCCGCGGGACGCGTCCCTCGACACAGCGACGGCACAAAAACTCTTGGGGCCGGACGTGTTTGGTTTCTCGACCGTTTTTCCAAGACGCCCTAAGGGGCTCGCAAGCTCGGCTGGGCTCTAGTGACTGGCTGAACGCCAGACACCGTACACGAAGTTCCCGTCGTTCCTGTTTTTATGCAGCTGAACGGTCGCGTTGCGATAAACACGTTGACAAGTGAAACCGCCGGGCGAATTCGTGGCTGTGATGCGAAGGCTCCTTGCTGGGAAAAAGAATTGGAATCCCCAGTCCGGCGGATTAGGGCCTCCGGGCCGTGCTGCTGGGGATTGAACGCGTCGAAATCTTCAGACGCTTCGCCGTGCTTTCCCGTGTGCGTGTTGTGTAGACCTTGACGACAGCCTTCGCTGCGCGTCGAGCAGGAGAAAGCCCGCGGAAATATCCTCCCTACAACTTTGTAAAAAACGCGTGCAGAAGACGCAGCCTGGAGGACCGTACGGAGCTCGTGACAAGCGCATAGACGGAACGCCAAGGCACAGGATGTGCCACGCTTGCAAAGCAAAAGGCCTCAGCAGACCGGTCGGGGGGAAATCTGGCTCCCCTCCTTGCCTCGCCCTTGTGCGCGCCTCTGGCTTCCCGCTTGGGAGTCGGACGGGAGTTGTGAGTTTCAGCGTAGCGGAAACACCACAAGCGACGTTCTTCACGGCACATAATTCACATGGAGAAACTTGTCGGACTTGTCAAGATTAACACTGTAGTCTAGTCATAGAAGCCTCACGGAACGTCCGGATGTTTCATGGACACGACGTGTGTGTCAGTCTGCGTCAGCCTCAAATGGTGACGCTCTGCGAACGCTTTCACTAAAAAACGACCCGGCCGCCGAGAAAGCGCCGGCTGACTAAGCATCCTGCGTTCGCGCTTGAGATAGCGCCACACAGGCCTTTCCCTTCGGGAGTGAGAAGCCGCCTCAGCTGTCGGCAGCAGTGCGCGTAACTTGAGTTTCACCGCTGTAGCTTCTTGTGTCCAGAGTTGTTAAAGGAACCTCAGGACAGCATCTTCTGTGCTTCCTCTCGCAGACGCACGCCACGTCCCCCACCTAAACTCGCACATATATAGAGATTTGAGAGGTTGGGTGCTACGAAGGCAGGGCAATGCACTTGGAGCTGTGTGAATGGAGAAGCAGTTGGTCCGAGAACAGGTTTTTGTCACGCCGGCAACAATACGTGGATCCGTGCGCACGCCATGAAGCGTGTGAAACCGTTCACTTCTCCACAGTCTGTCGACGCATCTGAATGGACCAACTGCCAGGCGACGTGCGTGTCCTCGTCAGACCCTGAGGAAGAGCATGTGGCGTGGTTGAGTTGGATGCAGTAAATCCCAGGAGCTGCACTGTTCTGTCCACCACTGGCTGCAAGTGTCCATGCCCCAGGCTGGCCTCACCTTGGAAAAGATGCTGGATCCACTTTGAAGAAGGAGCTCCTGTCGAAAGGAACTAACGACTCCGGCCCAGCTTCCATGTTGATTCACCACCAACAGTGTTTCCTCGCCTGCGTATCCCAGCTGCGACAAAGTCTTCAGTCGGACTACGTCACCTCCAGCAGTGCTGGGTTTCTGATTCCCACGAGTTTGTGCGCGCGAAAGTGCCTCAGACTAGAGGACGATTTCCCTGCATCGATACTGCACACTAACTTGCAAGGACGGCTGCGCGTTCAATGAGCATGCGCCGAAAGACTATCTTGAGGAGTTGTGTGTTTGGAGAGCTACACAATGTCTTCCCAACGGCGTGCTACAGGTTCCCGCTGTTCTACTTGCAGTCAAGCTCCAGAGATGCATTGAAAAGCTCTATACCGCAATGCATGTCGTGAGGCCCCGCCTTCAAATCCCTTTCTGGTTACACATCCCAAGTGGGCGAGCGGACGAACCGCCAGTGGATTTGTGAGGATGTACATCAAGATCTTCTGGCCGATGCATCGGCTTCCAAAGACATTTGTGCATCCTGAAGCTGCAGAAGGACACGCACACGCCCCGTGTGACTGCGTAGTCTCTGGGGTAGTCGCGTTTGAAAGTGACCCGCACACAGTGGTTTCCGTGGAGTTCTCCTTCGCAAACACAACCGCTTCCGATGTGCCCCGGCACGACTCGTTACATTCGGTGTCGGTTTTCCCCCCCAACACTCCTTCTTCACACGTTTATCTATGAAGCTTGTAGCCACTTTTGTCCAAGAGAGACGCAATGCAGAAGTGTTGTGCGTTGATTTCCAGGTTTGACGGTCCACCGGCTGCCACGTCGCGACAACCACCGTCCACACGGCGGAACCTCCGAATGCGTTGTCTGAAATATTCAGGCTCTCGAGGAACGCGGTCGGTGTGCCTTTATGCTGTGAGTGTGCAATGGCGTGCTCAGTGCGTTCTTCAGGACAGGAAAGGCAAGAGAAACTTCTCTTGACCTGGACAGCTCTCCCCTGATCAGTCGGGTCGCAGAGATGCCGTTTTGCGTGCATGCTCCTGGCCTTGTTTTTCCTGCATGCATGTCAGCTCGCCAGGAGGCAAAATCCGCGGCTTCCTTTTTCTATGAGCAAGCATGTGCTCTGCATCTACTCCTCTGGCCTCTCGAGCGGAAGGTCCACCTCTTTTCTGTTTTCTTTCTCGAGGAACAGGACTGTCGAAAGAGAATCAGCTGCAAACGACGCCGCAGGCACCGTCCGTCCCTCGAGCTTTGTGAGGATCGCGCGCCGTGCTCTGAATGTTCGTCAGAGATGCCCAAATCGCCTGACTGTTTGTTCCCCGGAAAGCGATGCAGTGAAAAAGAATCGGGGCGAAACTCCCGCGAAAGACACTCGAATTGTGTGCGCGGATGCTGCACAAAACCAGCACAGCGAACTCGGAAGACACGCGCTACTGTGGCGGATTCGACTTCCGTCCCAGTTCTTACTAGGGGAATTGTGCATTTTTCGAAGCAGGCGTTTTTCTGTGTTGTGAGAGCTTGAAGTCCTGTTGCACAGACCCAAGGAAGTTTCTTCCTTCGTCTCACCACTACGTGCGAACGCGTCTGTGTGTGCAGCGCGGCTCATGCGAATTGGGCACCGACCTCTCGCAGGAAACCGCGCGCTTGCGGTGTCCGTCGCACCCCTCTTTCCGGACTTCTTGAATAAACCCGCAGTTCCCGTGACGCGAGATCCCCAGCTGCAACGATCTAGGCGCTTTGCTTTCCGGACGGCAGCCCTGAAACCGTCGCCGGCCGTCTCTGCGCGTTCCTGAGAGTGCAGGGATCGGAGACGGGGCGCCTGCCGCGTCGCCTCCCCGGCAAACGGCTCTCCGTTTGCATGGACACTTCACGCGCTCCGACCGCTTCTTGCGTTTGGCAGACAGGCATGCGTTTCTCGAAGCAGACGAGACGGGCACCGGGTGATTTCTGCTGAGCCGACACCTTCCCGCGCAGCAGTGCGTGCGCGCGCGGGTCTCACTGTCCCAGCAAACCCATCGCGTGTTCTGCCTCGTCAGATCGGCGCCGAGACTGTCTTGGCAACAGTCCAGGTTTCTCGCTTCGGAAATCGTCTTTTCAAGCATGCATATCGCCTGCCGAAGGTGTGAAGCCGTCGGAGTCTCGGCAGTTCCGGCAGGGATGCCTTTTGTGTGTCTCGCGCGTGGTCGCCGCGCGCGTGCAGTTTTTCGAGCGTCTGTTCCGCGTGCGTCTCTCGAGAATGACGAGCGGGTGGAGTGAAGACTTTCTACAAGGCACATCGGGTGCCTGGCAACAACAGCTCCAGCAGCACGAGCAACTGTCGGAGCGTCTCGCCTTCCTGCGGCGACGAGAGGAACAGCTGGAGGCCGAACTGCAGCACTGTCGCGCATCTCTCCGCGAGAGCGTCCAGGACTGCGAGCTCCAGGGGGGCGACCCGACGCCCGAGGAGCGCCACCAGGTTCTCCCCCATCCCCCGCTCTCCGTGCCCAGCGGGGCGCTGTCCCCGTCTCGCAGACTTGCGCCGGGTGTCTATCCGCCGCAGGACGGTGGTTTCCCTGGTGTGGTAGCGTTCGCGCGGTCTGTGTCGACGCTTCAAAATCCGCCAGAGGCTTTGAGTGCACCCAGCGCCGTTCCGCGAATCCCCCCAGCGGCGCGCCTCGATCTCCGCCTAGGGGCGGAGATCGAGGCCAGAGGCTTTCCCCTCTTTGGCCCATCTGCGAGCGCTGTATTTCCGCAAACTACGCCGTCCCTCGCGGCTGCTCACGCCCCAGAGACATCCGCGGGAGCGCCGCAGGGCGGAGGCGACGCGCTCCTGGACCGGACGGGCGCGGGCGCGAACGCTGCGACCTCGGAGGCGGGAGGCACAGCCGTCTTTGCCGACAGCGCGATGCAGGCCGACGGAGCAGGCTCGTATCGGAAGGCTTTGGAGACGCGACGCGTGCAGCTGGTAGAGGAGAAAGAGAGGCTGAAGGAAATGCAACGGCAGTACGAACAACTGCTCGACGAACTGCAACAACAGAGACAACAACAAATGCTCCTCCAGCTCCAACCGCCGGAAGGCCTCCATTGCGGGCCCGCGGGCAAACAGGCTCTCCGCCAATTCTTCGAACGTAAGTCTTTTGGGCCGGAGCCTCTTCGAAGACCTTGGTGAATATCTTTCTGCAGACCAAAGTGGACGCACCCTACAGCCCCTCTTCACAAACATCTCCACGTTGATATGAAAGCATGCCGATATATATATCTATATGTGGATAGATATATATGTAGATATACAGATAGATACATATATATAGACAGATATATGTATATGTATATATGTGCATGGTTGTGAGGATCTGTTCTCGGTTGGAATGTCTCGTCCCGGTAGGGAAATCTGTCCACCTGGTCTCTGCCTTTTCCTTACCCTCTATGCAGATTTGTGTGACGTTTCCTCCGCTTCTCTGTGTGCAAGCGTCTCTCTCTGTCCACTTATGGTCACAGCAGAGGGAACGCTTAGTCAATCACGAGCTGTGTTGAGCGCGAAGCATCTCGGGTGTTTTTCCCTTATCTCGGCAGCGCAGTTCACGTGTCTGTACAGCATCTGTAGCGCGTTCTCCGCCCTTGGAAGTCTGCCGTCACTGCTTTTGCAGCGTTCACCGCGTCAGGGTCTCAAAACGGCAAGACAGCCTGCATGCGTTTTTGCGGGTGTTTCTGTCTCCCCTTTTCAGAGGCCTACATGCTGAGCCGCCCGGCCGCAGCCTCGGCCGCGAGTGGTTCGTTTTCCCCCGGCGGGGCTTTTTCGCCGCCGCCCTCGAGCTCCCCGCTTCCCTTGAAGGTTCCTTCGTCGTCTCCGTCTGGGCTCGGCGAGCCTCCGACGTCGCTGGCCTTTTCGAGCCCAGCTGGGGCTTCCCTTCCGCCGCAACTCGGGCTTGGTCCCGCGTCCCTCTCTTCGCACAGTGCCGGCCAGTTGTTCTTGTCGGGTCCCGTCGGTCGCTCGCTGCCTGCGGCTCTCCCTGCCACGTCGGCCTTCCTCCCCGGCTCGGCGCTTCCGCCTGGAAGTTCAGACTTCTCGTCTCGGAGCGCAGCGCCTCCTCTCCTTTCGAATGTGTCCCCGGCGCTCGTCGTCTGCCGCAAGTGGCAAGCGACCCAGGGTCTGCGGGATCCTCGAGCAGCCGCTCTCGTGTCGCTTCTCCGGGCCATGGGGGTGAAGCGGAACGTGACTTACCGGGGCGTCTTCGAGACGGCGTTGCGGCCCAAGCTCCTCGTGCGCGCGCTGAAACTCCGCACGGTTATTCGCCGTTTCTTCGGAGACGGCCGGCGCGCGGCACGGCCTGCGCGCGGCGCACTTTCGGGAGACAGTGGCGAAGACGGCGTCGACCTCTCGCTCGTCAAAGCCGTCGTCGTTCCCCATTTAGGACCTGAGGGGGAGTCCATCTGGCGAGACTGGGTTCTCGAGCACCGCGAAGAGAAAGAATCTGCAGGGCGCGCAGCGCCCGGCGGAGACGGCGCGTCGCCCAGCAGCCGGGACGGGAGCACGGCCGAAAATGTGAAGGCTGCGGGCGGCGCTGCCGCCGGGGTGTCTGTACACCGCAAGAAAGGCGCGGGGCGGCGGCCGGAGGACGGCGACGGGGTGGGAAGTCGCCGCGGGAGCGTGCAGAGGGGCGCGTGGCCGGAAGAGGATCGGAGTTTGTTTCCCTCGGAAGGCGAGGTCGACGGCGCGGCGACTTGCGGAGGCGAAGCGTCTCTTCTGGGGGTAGAGCGGCAGGGGGGCGAAGGGGACGGCGACCATGAGGCGTTGAGGGCGATCGAGATGCTCTACAGCGCCGTAGGCAGACTGGCCCCGATGTTCCAGGTGCGCCCGCTGCAGCCGATTCTCGCGGGCGTCATCGACGCTCTCCAGCCTCTCCCGCTGCCGCCGACTGTGATGAAAATGCTTCTCGACGACACGCCTGCAGCCCGCGACTTCTACAAGCTGGCCCACACGCGCACGAAACACCTGATCTGGCTCAGACAGCCGTGGAAATTCTTCACGGAAGTAGCTGGCGAACTCGACGCATGCGTGACCATTCTGAACGCGATGTGTCTGCCGGCGGCCGGTCCCTCTGGATCGCCCGGTCAGGAGACCGCCGCGCGGGCGTCTCTCGCCTCGCCGTCGGCCTCGCAGTCCCCGCAGGCGTCGCCAGCTTCTCCAGAGAGCTTGGCGGGCCCCAGGGCGCTTCTCCAGCAGCACATCCAGAAACTCCTCGACATGGTGGACGGGAACCCGGCCGTGTACAACCTCCTCACGCTGTTCATTCGACTCAAGTTCATTCTCTCGCTTCTCCCGCCGCGCGGCTACGTGATTGATTTGCGAAACAAACCGGCCAAGACGCCTGGAGATCCCGCACCCGGCGCGGACCCTTCACCGCCGCCCCTCTCTTCTGGAAGCGAGAAAGGCTGGGGAGGCGCCGCGGGCGGGCATTACATCCCCATCATTCCAGCGCCGAAACAGTCGGCGGGGTCCGCCCACGAGGGGACGCCTCGACGCCCCGCTTCCGGGCCGGCTTCCGGGCCGAGGGGAGGCAACTCGCTGTCTCTTGAGCGTCCCGCCTCGCCGCGCGTGTCTTTTGCTGCCTCGGCTGCGTCTGGCATCTCGCACCCGCGGCATACCTCCCGAGAGTTGCTGGCGCCTCCCGACGCTGCGATCAAGACGGACCCAGACGCCGGTGGTCCGCCAACCCCAGTGGCGCGTGGCGCAGCCGACGGGGCCTTCTGCGCCGTGAACGGGGCGGCGAAGAAGTCTCTCTCCCCTGGAAGGCTTCCGGACAGACAAAGGGGCATCGAAAGCGGCGGGACGGGCGAGGCGGGCTTTCCGCCCGATGGGGGCGGGCGGGGGCGCGAAGCGGCGAAGGCGGGAGACGGCGGAGCGCGAGGAGACACCGGCAGCGGCGCTTCGCGAGCGCAGCTGACGGCCCGCATGTGGCCGCAAGCAGAATGTCACTGGGGGTATCTGAGGTGTCTATTGGCTGTGGGGTACCGAGACAGGTTCCACTGCGACGACGCGGAGATGCGGAGCGTCGATGCGTGCTGGGGCGTCATTCTCCTCGTCTCAGAAGTGATTCGCAGTGGGACGAACTCGATGGACAGCGTTCGGCGACGCGACGATCTCCTGAAGCCGGCGAAGGCGCCGTTCCCGTTCGCACCGAGCGCAGAGACTGCCGAGAAGGGCTTTCATATCCGGTCGAGCAACGATCTCCTGGACGTCTGCATTGCGCTCATGCATCCTCTTTTCCTCCAGGCCGTTGCGCAGTCTCTGGCCCTTTCCTTCTACCGCCCGGACTTCCATCCGCTCATCTTTCGGAACCAGGAACGAATCTGGCGGGCCTTCGCAGTCTTGGGCCTCTCCGCTCCCTATGTTGGTCTGACCAAATTCATCCTGGAGTCGCGTCCAGTTCTCCCTGCCGGGGCGTCAGCCCCGCTGTCGCCTTCCGGAGCCGTGAGCTCGCTTATTCTTCCCGTCTCTCTGGAGACGATGTCGCCCGCAGCCTCGGTGACTCCTGCCGGGTCCGCCTCGGGGGCGTCGAGCCTCGATCCTCTCCCGGCAGGTGAAGCCGCGCGTTCCTCCCTCACTGCCGCTTCCTGCCCCTCGCCCGCCCTCCGTCTCGCGACTCCTAGCCCCGCTGCGCAGCCACAGAGTGAAGAGGCAGACGCCGAACTGCCGCGGTCCAAACTCGCGGCCTCTCTCCCAGGCGACGAGACGCAGGGAGTCCAGATTTCGGAGGGCCCAACCGGCTTCCCGTCTTCTCCGTCTCTCAGGGCAGCGTTTCCGTCGGGCTGTGACTTGCCGACTCCAGTCGGGGCGTGTGGCCAGAAACATACAGCGCCTGGGGATCCGCTCCACTCTGCACAGCCCGTTCCCTCCCAGGGCCCCACACCGCCTTTTCCGTCCGGAGCGTCATCCCCTCCTCTCGCTCCGGATCGCAGCACGATAGGCTTCCCGCCGTGCCCGCCTGGCGCAGGAACCGTCTCGGGTGTCCGTACACTGCCGCACGCGGGCGCCGCCAGTTCGCGGCCGCAGAAGCGAACGGGCAACGTCGCAGACGTGCCTCGCGGGCCCCCGCAGATTGGCGGGAAGACGGACGACCGTCAGAAACGTCGCAAAGCCTGCGGCCTCGACATTCCCCTGGCCAAACTGGTGGCGTACGCGGCGGGGAGTTCGACGAGTTTTCCAGGTGTCGGCGGAGCGGGGGCGGCGCTGGGCGAGGCCCTCGCGGGGCCTGGCATGTTCTGGCTCTCGCTGAGCGACTTGAGCAGCACGCACTCGTTCCTCTCCGCCTATCTGCCGCGCTTCCACAACAGCCTGTACGTCCAGTGCACCCATCGCCTGCAGGCATTCTTCGACCTGGCCAGGGCTGCCGCAACTGCGGCGGCAGCTGCCAGCACCGAAGACGGAAACTGTTCGCTGGCGGCGGCGGAGGCGGTCGCGGCGGCTGCTCTGTCAGGCAGTGAATGCGGGCTTCTCTCAGCGTCGTCCGTGTGGAGTTCCGAAGACGAAGCCTCCAAAGCGCCAGGTGTGCGGCGACCCGCGCAGAAAGACCCCGCAGGCGTGTTCTCGCCGTCGGGCAACTCTCTGGACAGTCTCCAGGCGACCGAGCCGAGCCCCGGGATGCCGCAGGTGGCGAGGCTGAAGGAGCGGCTCCGCACCCTGGCCAAGGAGGCGGCAGGCGCCTGGCCTCCAGGGACGAACTTCGTCGACCTGCCGCTCGGGGGGAACGCGTCGGCGGAGGAGCAGAGGCAGCAAGATGTGCAGCTGCCTCTCGACTGTCTCTCAGCGACCATAGCTGCGCTGACGCACCCTCCGGCCGGCGCGGAAGGAGCTCCAGAGAGCGCCAGCGCAGCGGGACCTGGCGGGTTTCCTGGGTCCGAGATCGCCAGGAGGAAAACCGAGACCGCTTGCGAGAAAGAGAGTGACGAGGGGAGGCAGGGCGCGCTAGGCGCGCCGTGCGTCCCCTTGGCGCCGAAAGGCCTTCGAGACCGGGGCTCGGGGGCTGAGCCGCCTCCCGCGAGCAGTGCTGGCGGGCCGAATTTCGGCGTGTCTCCGCCTGGCGCGTCGCCTAGTCTGCCGCCTCCGGCGCTCGGGACCGCTGGAATTTCGGGGCCGGGAGGCCAGGCTCTGCCCGGTGCGCCCGGGGCCGGAGGCGTGGTTGCGTTCTGTGCGAGATTTCGAGCGGCAGTCCAGCACTGCGGCGATGAAGGCGTTTGCCGCAGACTCCTCGTCGCCGGACGAACCGAGATTGTTCTCGCGAGGCTGGTACGTCCGGGGGAGGGAAGTGGTTTCTGCGCAAACCACGCAGCGAACGCGCGATCTGCACGCAGGCCGGCGTGCCGCGCTTCCACGTGTTCAGAGAGAAAAGCTCTTCGTGGGCGAACGTGATGCTGGGACTGCAGCCCGCTGTGGCTAGCCAAGTGGGAAAACTCCAGGTGTATGTACAGCAGGACACGAGTCGCTTCGGCCCACCGAGCGTTTGACGTCGCGCCGGCGCGCGGTTCTCGGAGCGTCGAGGCCTGCTCAGAAAGCGTCGCGGAGCTCGTTGAAACCCGTCGCGAGTTGCTCCTTGCGGGGGGCGTTTCCACATCTTTTTCCTCAGCGGAAAGGCTCTTGTCTGTGCGGCTGGTGTGTGTGCTCTCCGCAGATCCTCACGTGTCTGCTGCCGTTGACGGCCAAGTCGGAGGCCTTCCGGGCCCTCCAGCACAGCATTCTACGCCGCGTGGCCTACCAGGCGCAGACGTTGCTTCTTCTGTCTGCGTCGCCAGACGAGTCCGGCGGGAAGGACTCCGAGGCCAGTGCAAGCGAGAGCGGCGACGAGGAGAAAGAGGCGCCTGGTAGCCGAGACGCTCGGGCGATCCCTGACAAAGCTTCGCCGCGATTAAGCCGGACCCTGTCTCTCGCGGAGGTGGACTGGCTCTTCCTCATCTCTCTGCGTACTTTCTTGCGCCTCGCGTCCCTGCAGCCGCAGGAAGGGGTAAGCAAAGACGCGCCCGACCCCCGCGAAGAACAAAGCGGGACATGCGGGGAACGCGGCGTGCTCCCCGCAGTGGGGACAGGTGTCTAGAAATACGGAGCGGAAGACGTTCGGTTCGTGAAGGCCAGTCGAGTCCAGGCGCGCGCGGGGGTCGGGGCTGTGGCCAACGAGGCTCGTTTTGTCGAGGCGTTTCCGCCGAGGAATCTGTGGAAAACGACTCGATGAGCCTGCATGGTGCGGGTTTTGTGTGCACAGGCGTTCCCAGGTGCCGTTCCCGGAAGTCCCCTTGACGGAGAGCGCGCCTCCGCAGAAGTCTCCCCAGGCTTCTTCCAAACCAGTGTCCTGGTTGAGATGGCAAAGCTGCTGAGTCTTCTCGCTGAACGCCATCCTCTCTTCCTGCAGTTGAGCGTCGATCTTCTCAAGGTAGGGCGTGAGACCGTGCGCTCTCGCACCACTAACGAGGTTCGCAGGGTCGGATCCGCTACCGCTTCGCCGTTCCTCCGTCTCTTCACTTTCTGCGCCAGAGCGAAGCTGTCCAAGCGCCGTGCACAGAAACCTGCGGATGAGAAGAAACGCTGAACTGGGGCCGAGCCGCTGCGGTGTACCCGCTGCGCTTGCCGTTCCACCCTGGCCTGGTTCTCAAACTGCAAGTGTTTCCCGGTCTCAAAGATGGGTGTGCTGTCTGAATCCATCTGAGCGTGAGGCCTTCTTCTCGAAAGGGGACTCCGGATCAGCCACGGGGCGGCGCCACGTAGTCAGTTCTGAAGCTGTTGGGCGCCTTCAGTTGCCGCTGACTGGCCGCCGGGGAATCTCCGGTGGGTTGCATCCTTGCCTTTTAGATGTCCGTGATGACGCGCATGTGCAGAGACGCAGCCTCGTACACAGTGGAGAAGCGTTCCACACTCGAGACCAAAAAGGGCGACATTTTTCGACAGGTCACACGCAAGTGCCTTCCAGTGAAGGCTTTGCCACTGCTGCCTGTGTTTCCCGATCTGCTTTACTTTTGCCTCTCTCTCAGGTGCCGGCCGTCGCGCGCGCTGTCGGTTCGCGGGGTCCGAATCTCCTCATGCATGCCTGGAAGTGAGCACCTCGATGGGTGTAACTCTCTCCAGTTTTCTGCGTTCGTGGCAAAAAGTCCGGCCCAGCCGCTGTCACCAGGGGCAGCGGGGGTGGAAGAGAACCGGGAGTTCTCTCTCGCATCTCTGCGAGAGATGATCGCCGCGAAAGTGGAAGCATGAGCGCCGGAGGCGAAGCCTGGACCAGTGAAGTGAAACGGTTTGGCCTCTCGTAACACTCGGAAACTCGGTCACTGCGCCAAGAGTGTGTGTCGACGCCTCGGGGGCCGCATTGTGTCGGGCACAGTTTCTCGCGCCAGGCTCGCACGCGAGAGAGCGGACGTTAGGTCGTCGAAAGGTACAGAAGCTGCCGTCCTTTTCCCAGTCGCGTGTGCCACGGGAACCCACAGAGGCATTAGAGAACCTCCCGTGAATGTGACTCCAGTTACGGTGGATGGACAACCAAGTTGAGGATGCTGGACACACTCCACCTCCGTTCTGCCGTTTCCGTGGACTGCAGGCTCGGGAAACAGCACTTCAGCAAGCGACCGACAAGCATCCAGGTGCGTTCTTCGGGATTTCCTGTGCTTTTCACCGCAGCTGAGAAAGCGGGGTTTTGCACCGCTCCCGAGTCGCATGCCTTGCGGCGTTGCCTCTTTGTGCTCGCCGGGCAGGTGGAAACGGAGCGAAAGTTGAAGCTCTGGGCTCCTGGGCTGTGGGGAGCGTGCATGCATCATGCTTCAAGGGGACTTCCTCGCAGCGCAGACTTGTTGCCACCGGCCTGCTTCGTGGAGCGAGAAGTCTCTCCACTGTTATGTCTGTTGACAAGGCGACTGCTGGGTATATTCAGTCGGCCATCGGAGAGTTCACGCTGGAAATGAGCGGGGCCGATCGACTGGAGCACTGCGCTCCATCGCCAGCCTCAAGTTCGCTAACAAAAAACCTTTTCCCGGCCACCGCGCCTGACGTAACGAACGTGCAGGGAAAGACCGTGACATGCTCAGAACCCCGTGGTAAACGCAGTCACGGGCATGGCGGAAGGAGCCTTTACTTGCTACGCAGTGCCGTCTAGGTGTTTCCCCCGCTGCCTCAGCTGGAACCGCGCCGAGTGGAGACCGCGCTGCGGCGACTGCCCGGAGAACCTTGCACTTGGTCATCCCAGGCTTTTGACCCGTGACGCTGTTGTTTGCCTCCAGAGTCTCATGTTCGCGAAGAGTTTCGGAGAAGCCGTGCGCCTCTCTCGACTGTAAGCCGAGTCCAGTGGGGATGCCCAGTCCCGTTCATTCACGGCTGGCCGTGGGCTTGGATACGTCGTGAATTCAGAAGTCTGGGCTATTGATATAGGCCAAAGCGAAGACCGGGTTTACCACTCTCCCTGGCGTCCTGTTCACAGTGTGAACTTTGATGTGTGTGGGCCATGTCTCTTTGGAATGAAAACCTTGTCCCGATTGGTTGCATGCACTCCGAGTGTCGCCCCTTGCTCTCGTCTCCAGTCGTTCGCGGAGCGTTCGTCCTGTGTTTACCGCCATGGCTCGGCTGCGTGTCATGCGTTGAAGGCCCAGCGATCCTCCGCGAACAAATGTGTGAAGGTGGGACAGAGTCCAGGCAGTGCTAGCAACCAGCGGGTCTTGTGCCCAGCGTCGATCTGTCTGTCGGCGAAGAGCCAGCACATTCACGTGAGAAAGTTTGTGGAGGGACGGGGAAGAAAGGCGACTGCCTTACCACGAAGTTTGTGAAGTTTGGACGGCCCCCTGGGCAGTGAAGACACAGCCGCGCGTTCCTGCTCAACCGCAAAGTGCCTTCTGTGCGCTCCCTGCAGAGACGTTTCCCCCGCGGAGCTGGCCGAGCTCACAGGCCTTCCAGGCGGCGAACTGCCGCCGAGCCGGCTAGCCACGTCGACCGCGGTGCCTAGAGTCGCGTCCCGGATCGGAGACTGATGGCGTTCGCGCGCGTCGACTGCCGAGGGGCCAGCAGGCCATTTTGCGGAGCTCGGGGCGGCCTTTGCGGTGTTGTGAATGGAAACAGAGCACATCTGCGGTTCTACAAGGGTTCGACTCACGGCGCAACGTGGGCCGTGCCGCCTCGCGTCGAGCCGCGCAGGTTTTGCCCAGCTTCCGACCGCACGCACCCCGAGCGGACAACGTCCACGAGGGAACACTCGCTCCTGCACGGCGAGGCGCACGGTCTCTGGGTTGTTTAGAGCAGGCTTTTTGAGGCGCTGTGAGAGTGCGCTGCGGCGGGCGGACGCATGGTTGCCTGTTTTGAGTGCGTCGCATTTGGTCGAGTGTATCTACAGCTGTTCTTGCATACATTGTCTCCGGAGCGTTCTGTCTTTGATTACAGACTCCGCACCCACTGTTCTTCGGTCTAAGCTCCCGGGGAATCACGGTCAGCGGATGCGGAGTGAACAGGGACACAGCACGCGTCCACGTTTCGAAGCCTGACTTCTGTGAAGTGCGGTTGCCTTGCATGGAGCACGCATCTCTCGGTTTGTCAACTGCATTCAGGTCACAACGTGGCGTTCGATTCGGGAGGTGCGTGTGGTGTGAAAAACAGTAGCCTTCTGGTTTCGGCACTGCATGACAGGAAAAAGAGCAAGACAGGCGCAGCCTGTCGGGCGATGAAGGCCTCATTTTGCGTCGATCTCGGCTTTCCAGTTCGCAAAGTCTGTGTCTCGAAACAGACATTCAAGTTGTGTCACTTAGGCGTCTCTTTTTCCCCTGGCGCGCCTCGTTCGTGCAGGCCGCAGGGAAGAGAGGCACATGTTTCTCAAGAGCCCAGGGTTTGCAACTCTTTGTTGGCAGTCTCCCGCCCGAACGTCGAGGAAGCGAGCGTCTGCTTGCGTTCTCTCTCCATTTCCAAGTGCGTAGGACGCACAGCGTTTCGGCCCCGTGTTCTCCATGGCGGGAAAGGCACGTCTTGCTGCCTCACTGACATTGCGAACTTCCAACTGCGAAACAGTCGCCTTATAGGCTGTAGCTGGCTGTTAAGAGCTTCGAGCACAGATCGGTGCATGGCTCCTTTGCTGCGCATGCGGGGATTCCACACATTTTCAACGTCGCTCAGGAATACATGAACCCGCTGGGCCAGAGAAATGAAGTCTTTTTCAGCGCAAAGTGGTCTTTTTCCAGGTGCCGCAGAGTGAGCTAGACACGAACAGCCGCCACGCAACACTTTATCCATGGGCTCCTATCCAGGGGTTAATCTGACGCGTGCGCGCTCCAGGAGAGAACTCGCGGCTGTGGACGACCGTTTACTCTCTGCCTGGATCGCCGTCGTCTGGAGCTTCTCGCATTTCCCTCGTCTCCCGGTGGAAGGCCACCTGACCGCGCGGGCAGCATTTCCCTGTGGCCGGTGCGTCAAACACAAGCACAAGGCTCCGTGTTTTATCAGAAAAACCCGAAATTGACAAACAGCAAGCGTGCTCACCGGGGGGGGTGCGTTTGGTTTCAACGGGCGCGACCACGAGTAGACATCATGGAGGGGGGAATGGAGCGAAAAAGTTTCGGGCTCGGACAGTTCAGTCCTCAGGCGGACCCGCGCGGGGCGCCTGCCGGAATCTACGCTTGGACTCCCATAGGAGTACGGAACGCGAGTGCTTGCCCAGAGTGGATTTTGATGCACCGTTTTTCCTCGTAGCCGAGAGAAAACGCAGGAGCTGCCTTTGTTCAGGTGCTTGTGTCTTGTGTAGATGGCATTCTGCCGGGCACCGAGAAAACACGCACATCGTATAACAAACGCACGCTTCGCTGCGTGGCTTCCTCGGAAGAGCAGATTTTTGCGAGGAGCGCGTTCCGAAGACTCTCTGCAGAAGTGCCTGTTTGCCTCCAATACCAGTGGCAGTGAAAAGAGTAAAGGTTAGCCTCGTATGCTTTGTGGCGTCAGACAAGGTGAAAAATTCGAGGTAACGCGATGTACTCTCAGTTTCTTGACACTTTTTCAGCCTTATCAAATAGACGCTGCCTGTAGAGCGTCGTATCTTGTTAAAACCGCAGTCGTTGAAGTTGTGGCCACACAAAATAGGAAACTAAGAGAATCTTAGTAAGGGTTCCGTAAAACGCGCTGCGGATCCTCCCTTCCGGCATCCCCAGGAGGCAAATGCGCATTTTACGGCGCCGTGTTTTTCTACGTGATCCCGTGCAGATGTGGAGGCCTACGGAGAGCGTTTGGTTCAAGACGTGCACGTAGAGTTGTCTTCTCAAGCAGCCAGCGCTCCACGTGAGACTACCGACGAGCCGTTGCCAGGTCCGTTCTGTCTCGAGACACGGCTGATGCCAGCTGGAGTACGTGGCAAGGCCTCTAACAAACCGACCTATCCCGATTTCTGTGGCGCGAAAGCAAAAAAGCTGCCAAGGACATATATGCCCTAGAGGATACTCTTTCCACTGCACAGCAGCGATTCCCTGTTTTGGGCCACGGCGACGGGGTGGACGGCATTTCTTCTCTTTCCTGTAACAGAGTGTCCGCGTCCCTGCAAGTGAGGCAATCCTGGTTACCCCGTTCGGTGTTATAGACAGGGCGGTCCAGCCCCAAAGGTTCACAGCACACACAACCCGCTGGCAAGTTGCCGCAGAATACAGCGCCAGGAACCGTTATTGCGTCCAAAGACGGAGACTGAGCAGTGAAACCTGACACATGGAGCATGTATTTGGTTCCGGGGAACTCGTGGGAACACCACTGAGTTAGTTACCGAAAAATTTGACGAATTCGTCCTCCAAGCGTTCACGCTCTTCCCTCGAGCCGACCTGTTCGCATCCTTCACGACCTCTCGCTTCGTTTGCTCGATTTTTGCTAGCGAGTCGCAAAAGATGCTCTTGCATTTCTTCGCTGGTGTAGCCGCGTGCTTCCGGCCGCACCACGCGCCGCGGAAATCTCCACAGATCTCCCCACGCAGCCTTCCTCGCAAACTTGTATCCCGCCCCGTGCGGCATACTCTTGCTGACAGAGACTCTCTCGAAGGTGTGAGGTCGAGCACACACATCAAGTAGACAGTGCTGGCCGGCTTTGATGACGGGCATGACCACACGTGGCCAGAAGTAGCTCTGTTCCTCAAGAGACGTGCATTCACTCTCGGCAGCGTACTTACGCCTGGGCCCCTCCCTTTTGCGGATGACCAGGTACGAGAATTTGTCTTCTTCCACGTTCTTTGCGCGGCTGCCTTTGCAGTAGAGGTGGTGAGGCAGCCGGCGAACGCGCTGCGCGAAATGACACCAGTCTCTCCCAGTCAAAGCAAGCGGGCAAATGCTTTCATGAGGGCAAGGCGCCAGGAAATGAAACCGTCCCACGCCCAGTTCTTTGATAAACAGTTCGCGAACTGCATGGATGGCACGGAAGCCAGTGGGCGTTCCTCTCTCAACTAGCACCAGGATGCCCCCGTGGTTCAGTCGGTTCCACACGTTTCGAACGAGCATGTGGCGACTCTCTTGACCGTCCACCGTACTCAGCAAGCAGTGTGGCATGATCACCAAGTCCATGCGCCGCCGCTGCCCCGAGTTTGCCGTTTTCCCTGCCTCCGGCGCCTCAGTAGCGTCAACAGAGGTCGCTGTCCCCTCTTCGTACAGCCCCAGTTGCCACTGAACTTTAGGCGTGAATTCTGCCGTTAGGTACTTCCCAACATTTGCGAGGTGGACGGATCTCTCGACAGCCAAGAGAAACTCAAAGCCGCCGGCTGCCTCGTCACCTTCTCCTTTACCGATAGCAGAGGACATCCCCACCTCAGACTCTCTGCATTCAGGTGCGGCGCGACAGACTGGCCGTCGGCCCGAACCGGAATCCCCGCCGTCGACTTGATTGAAACCCCAGATCTGGTATGCCGCCATGAGGCCCGCTGCGAAGCCTGCCTGAAGCTCCATGACTCGCTTCGGCCTGAAGTCGGGCGCACGCAACTTGATCTCCGAGAGGATCCTGACCATCGACGCGTACACACCCGCGTACCGATGGGCAGTGTACGCAGCTGCACTGACTGGCGAGTGGCCGCCCATGAACTTTCTGAAGAGGCGGTGCCTCCGGTCTTCGGCGGCAGCGAGCGCTTCTTGGTCCGAGTGCGCCTCCGTGGCCTCGAACGGCTCTTCTTTTCCGTCGCTGTTCAGCGTGGTTCTGCCCTCCGGAGACTGCTCCGCGTTCTCCCCGTGTGGACTGTGCAAAAGCCGAGACGGCAGCACTCTCGGCAGCTCGACGGAGGTGCGGGCAGTAAGTTTGGCCATGATGAATCGTCCCATGTTTTCCAAGTCTCGCTTCTGACTCACTTGCTTGAGAAGTACCTCGAGTTTCGTCTTGACATCTTGCGGCGCCTCCAGCGTCTTGAGACCAGTCATGGCGAGCTTGTCGAGATAAGCGACGGTTCGGGGGTCGGTTTCTCTAGAGTCGAGAATCCTGTCGAATCGGTAAGCGCGGTGCATTGGAGAGACCGAACTGCGTGTTGTCGGACCGCGCGAAGAAAAGGTCGATGTATAGGTCCGGCCCTCTCCCAATCTTGGGAAGGACTCCGCGGCGCAACTGCCAGCGGCTCCATCCTTGCTGGAACAGGTGCGCCGACGGTCACCAGGCTCGCTCCGCGGACATGTTTCTTTTTTTCCTTCCCTACACTCCCCCAAATCGGCCGTCGCTCTTGCCAGACAGCCGTCTGTTCCGCATGCAGAGCTGTGTCGGTCGTCTCGAGGCTCGCCAGTGACGTGGGGAAGTCCTCTCCGTGCGCCAACCGGCTCGGACTCTACCTGGGCACTCTCACGACGCATGCACGAGGAAGCAGAGGTGGAGAAGAAGCAACGGCTGCATCCGTACAGTATGGGGAGGGCAATGGGATGTTTTGTCCAGAACGCGAATTGCGTTCGATGACAAGATGACAGGGCCGATGCATTTGTCAGGGACACCTGCCGGGAAAAGGTCGCGGAACTGGAAGCCATGAAAAGTGTGCAAGTCGAAAGGCACTATGAAACAGGGAGGTTACAGAGTCTTGCTACAGAGCTGATCGATGAAACAGATTCTGCATCACAAGCAATTCGTGGCCCGGTCATGGCGAGCGAGGAAAGCATGGTAACACCCATCAACAGGTTGGCATTCGTAGACGCACACCCTTACTTGTTTCCACGCCGCACGTATTGATGGATCGAAACCCCGCGTCAGCGTGCAGTGTCCGTTACGTGAAGGTACGATCCACAGGCCTTAAACAAGGTTAAGACTTCCGAAAGCCTGTAAGGAAAACAAACGACAATGCCGAACTCAAAGTATGACGGCCACAGCAGGCGGGTCACGCGGTGCGACCGTGACTCGCTCGTGGCCTGTTTGCGGCCTTCTCGTTTTTTGCGTTTTTAATGAAAACCGTGCAGCTCTTCTCGGGGTGCGATAACAAACAAGCGAAAAAGAGCAAGGCGAACCTTCTCGCCTCATGTGGGTACACATCGCCTGAAAACCCCCGTCGGTATGTTGGCGGTGACACAGTCACACGCTCGCCCAGTCAAGCGCGCGGGCGCATGCAACAGTTTTGACACCAGATTCTCCTTCCCCAGTCTTCCCATGACAAAACAGGGGATAAAGAGCGGCTCTTTGTCGCCATTCTAAGTTATCTTTCTCCGATGATGACCCTGCAAGCTGATTTTGCTCAATCGGCGTAGATCCGAGCTGTTTTAGGGAAGCGGGAACGTGGTACGAGCCTGAGTACACACGAAACGTGTCTTGATCAGGGTTCTCATTGTAGTGATTAACCACATCTGGCTCCCTAAGCAGAGTCTGGTCCCTGTTAGCTTCCAAAGACCGTTTTTTCCTGAGAGATATGGATTGTCCTGTTTCCGTGAAGATGGCATTTGCCAGGCGGGGCATCCAGCTCTCGGCGCTGGCTGTCCCACTCTACAGCTTGAGGGTTCAGCCTTCATCGTCACTCAAGTCACCCTCAGCGTGTGGTCCGGTGCCGTTGCGGCCGGCTAAAAGAATTCATGTATTGCACGATGACCGAATCCGCCACTTATCCTCAAACCAGAAGGCCCACAGGGAAATGCTCTTGAGGCCGTAAGTTCCAGTAGATCGTTTAAACCGGGGACAACTACGGGGACAAGCGACGCCCACATGGTACAGGGAAGGAAGATCGCATCAGCGGGAGGATTCCTTCTGACAGGGAACCCAGTGCCTCCATGCAGCTTCGCCAGGGCTACCATGATGCATAACACCTCAGCGGGACTTGGTCCTGTATAGACCATTCACATGGTCGAGGAAGACCAGGAGAGACCAGCATTTCGTCCGTTCTTAGGCAGGCCCAGAATGTGCGTGAGAAGCGGGAGCCGATCCTCTTAAGGGATCTAAGAAATCGAGGAAATTCAGTGCAATCCTCGCGACATGCAGCACACTTCCCATTCCTGATTGCCGACACTCACCAAAGTGATATTGAGGTAAAAATGCACCTTCATTTCTGAGACGTGTGTAAGCTACCCGGGAGGAAAGAGGCCTCAAAGATCCTGGGAAAAAACTGCGTGAGCAGGCACATGTTACGAACATCCGGCGACTGGTGTGCATCCCGCGATGAATCTACGGTATTTAGTGCAGCAGAAGTGTCTGCTTTGTCTCCCTCATGTACATTATGTGAAACGCACAATTTCGTATACTGATGATGCCGGCAAGTTCCAAGGGCCAACACCCTTCCACAACAATGGGTTCGTTTAACCTCCCCACTAGCACTGGAAGACGTTCGCCGTCGCGGCACTTTGAGACTCTGCAAAAATCTAGAGAGAAACGGCGGTACAAACAGGGAGGTACATACTGTTCTAAGGCGCGAGATATCCAGCGTAGTGCCGGCCGTTGAGATAGCTTCGCCCAAGCCGTAGAGTGCGAAACTGTTTTCCCAGTATAGGATCATAATCCAAGTTGACTCTTGCCGGTTCTGGTGGGGTACTCCTCATGAAAAGTAAGCGCGAAACGCAAAAACCCGTAGGAGGCTCGAAAAAGCTAGACAACGTCGCCGCTAGCCCGAGGTACGCGTATACCCTCGTTTTACCTTATGGCGGTGCAAATTCCCCACGGCCTCGTTTGCCAGCAGAACGATATTTTTCTCTGCCTGCCGCTTGCGCGCGACGTAAGTCAATATCCCCCTGTCCAATTGCGCAGAGGATTTCTCTCTTCCACGGTAGGCAGTGCTCTTCTGCAGCACTCCTTTTCGAGCTGCGTAGGGTCTACGATGTCAAGTTCACGCTGAGGACGGAATTACCGTAAATCCTTCTCACACCACATCACCCGGAGGGAGTTTTCCGAAGTCAGTGCTGCTCTGCCACAGTTTTCACAGTCTTCCTGCCCGCCTCGCCTTGTGTGTGTCCACGAGCGAAGCCGGGCTTCTATTTCATCGTTTTCAGCGAAATCCACACGTTTTTTGTATCTACAGCAGAATGCGATTATAGCCGACATATCGAGTGGCCGTGTACGCGACCTTGGCACGAGCTTCCCTCTTTCAGGGCCAGAGACCTACAAACATTGGAGCTTCGTTAGTACACAAACAACAGCGGCAAGCACGAAGCACCTGGTGGCGGCACACCCTCGCACGAGTTTAAAGCCTGCGGAAGCCACACGCGGTCCGCTGTAGGCACTAACTGCGCCGAGTGAAGCATTGGGAACTCTTTCCTGGAAAACGTTTTCACACGCTATTCACGACGCTTCGCCTCCTGTTGATCCCAGAAGCACCCAGGGAAAAACTCGACCCCATCAGTTCGCCACACAAACAATTTTTTTGGCGGCATCGGGTTTCCGATTCCCGGTAGCGCAATTTGTATATCCCGTGTTCCTTGTTTTGGGAGTGGAGGAAGTTTCTATTGCATTTTGTGGGCGGCAGCGGCAACGTCATCTGCAATGAAACGGCACTGGTTCTGTTTTTCTACAGCGATTTTAACAGAAGTGGCAAGAAAGGAGGGAACTGCGCGGTTGCGACAGATACTCCCGCGGAGGGCATGCTCCAGGGCCGTTTTGCGCATGTGTGCGGGATTCTCATCTTAGCCGGTTGTAGGCCAGGGAATGGGGAGGTTTTTTGGGGTGGTCGCCGCCAGACATCGTCATTGACCCGAGCTGAAAAAGAAGAACAGCCCCCTTATCTCCCGCAAGCACCATCTTGTGCACGACTAGGGCGGTTTTCAAGGAAGAGCGCACTGGAAGCCAAGACATCTTTAACCAGAAACGGCGTTTTTTGAATGTGCAGCAGGGAGTCTGAAACCCGAAACTGCGCGACCGGGTGATGCAGCTGGCCGCCACCACCCACGCGGCCTGGGAACGGCCAGCAGCTGGTGGTGTCACGCAGCGCCGCTGTTCGCATGGTTGAGCAGGAACTCTCTCCCCTTCTGGGCGCCGCACCCGCAGAAAAGGTTCCCAAACTCTTGAAAAGTTGGTCGCTGCTCTGTAGCTCTCTCAGTTTCCTAGCGACTGGATGTGGTCGACTACTTGTATGAGGGGGCGTTTCTCGTTCACAACGTGGTGGCTCTTTTCGTTCGTGTCGGGTTCGGGCGAAACTCTTGAAATGAAGGAAAGATACGAGAGTGTAAGGTACAGTGAGATGGCGACCTGAGTAGTCCTGCAATAATCGGGTGGCCACCTGAGAAGCGTCTTTGTCTCCCTGGTGTATTTTTCGGCACTGCCCTTCGTGCCTTCGTACTGAGTTTTCTCCCCAATTGGGATACAGTCGTTCTTTTATTCCGTCATCGTCTCAGTCTTCAGTCCTCCGGCATCACCAGGGCCATGTGACGGTCCGAGGATGGATTGCATGTCAGCAGTAGGAGCAGAAGCGGCACATTCTCGCAGCACCGAATCTTATCCCCCAGAGAAGAATCTGATCATCTCAAGCAGTCGCATTCAACAGAAAGGGAGAATATGTTGTTCTTCGTATTCCACAACCCGATTTAGGGTTTTTCGATGAGGTACCACCGGCTTTGCGCGTCTGCGGAAGAGTGTGCGTTTTCCCTTCTGCTGCTGCCGTGACCTCACCCCTTTTCTTCACCCCGCTTGCGTGCGGGTATTTCTTGCTGTCTCTTATCCCTTGTTTCCCTGAAAGTTTCTCCGGCAGACTCTGCTGTTGAGGTTAAAATCTGCCTTCCAGGTTTCGCGAATAGCGAGCATGCATTCGGCAGTGGCTGGTCTCCGCATTGTTTCACATGTAGATACGTAGATACGCCCCGCATGTCCGTTTTGCCCGAATACCTCGAATGACTGGATCGTGTATCTCAGCGACGTGTTTTCGTAGCATCGTTATCTCTTCCGTTTGTTCACTGAAGGCGTCAAGATGGCGTCGTTAGACGTCGATGTCGACGCCGTTATCAGCAAGCTCTTGGAAGTCCGAGGAAGCCGACCGGGAAAGCCGGTACAGCTCACAGAGGCTGAGATTCGAGGCCTCTGTCATAAATCTCGGGAAATTTTTATCAGTCAGCCGATTTTGCTTGAGCTTGAGGCCCCGATAAAGATATGTGGTGACATTCACGGCCAGTACTACGACCTGTTGCGGTTGTTTGAATACGGTGGTTTTCCCCCGGAGGCAAACTACCTTTTTTTAGGCGACTACGTGGACAGAGGCAAACAGAGTTTGGAGACAATTTGTTTACTTCTAGCTTACAAAATCAAGTATCCCGAAAACTTCTTCCTGCTGCGAGGCAACCATGAGTGCGCGTCCATCAACCGGATCTACGGCTTCTATGATGAATGTGAGCGAAGTACCAGAAACTCCAGAAATTGACATGCTGAATTATCGGTAGATTTCTGGATCTTATTCTACGGTTTGAACTGGGGAACAGCAGTTCAGCTGTATCAGTGCATTATTTTCAATTGTGTCGTCACCTGCGACCGTCCGTGTGTGATCGCAGGCAAGAGACGGTATAACATTAAACTTTGGAAGACCTTCACGGACTGTTTCAACTGCCTTCCTGTGGCAGCAATAATTGATGAAAAGATCTTCTGTATGCACGGTGGCTTGTCGCCGGAGCTCAACAGCATGGACCAAATAAGAAGGATTGTCAGGCCCACTGACGTTCCTGATACAGGTATGCAAATTGAAACGAGTATGGCAAAATACCCATGGGAAACAGTACATCGTCGATCGGCGCTGCAGGATACCAACGGGGAGAGGGGGCAGTGATTACTTTATAGGTTGTTAAAGATAGCCTCCCGCGTGTAATGACCTGGATGTGTCTTCATGTGTTAAATTTGCAGGTCTTCTTTGTGACCTTTTATGGAGTGACCCGGAAAAGGAGATATCCGGATGGGGAGAGAATGATCGAGGAGTCTCATTCACGTTCGGACAGGATGTTGTCCATAACTTCCTCAGGAAGCATGATCTGGATCTCATATGCCGGGCTCACCAAGTAAGTTACTGTAGGGACAGGTCGTTGGTGTAGAATAGAACGTGTTTTGGCCGTCGAGACCATCAATGAAGCTCTCTATGTTGCGCTTCCTTCAGGTGGTCGAGGATGGGTATGAATTTTTCGCGAAGCGTCAGTTGGTCACGCTGTTCAGTGCCCCGAACTACTGCGGAGAGTTCGACAATGCGGGTGCAATGATGAGCGTCGACGAGACGCTCATGTGCTCGTTCCAGGTGAGATATGTTTGCGGCTCGCTTCCTCTATGTTGTACAGGGTGCACAAAGGCCAGCAGCTCCAGATTTGGATGAGATGATACCGGATAGTTCCTAAAGTGTTTAGTTCTCTGTGTTTTGTTTACATGCACGCAGATCCTGAAACCAGTGGAAAAGAAGAAAGGCATGACCAAATAGTACGACGAAGATGGCCCTCGGGAATTTCTTTCGTTATAAACCACACTGCAAAAATTTTTTGCTTCCACCTCTTATTGGCATGCGTGTGTTCTGCATTTCCTTTTCTCACACCCGCTCGATCAAAATCAATGCTCCTGGCAGCGCACTCAGACAGGCGCTACTGCTGTGGAATCTAGGGCACATCATGCTCACTTTGTAGCGAACCCGACGGTGATGCAGTGCCTACGTCTCCCATAAATCGGGGTTATTTGTCCTCTTCAGAGTTTTCCGGCTTGCGGGTTCATCTAGGTTCATCTAGTGTCTTATTGTCAGTTTTTAGGCCGCTGAATCCGGGGACGTGGAGGTGGAGGAGGGGAGCCGGGGGAGGAGGGGGTGGGGGTTGTGTCGGCTGATGTGTCGGTGGAGTTTTCGGGATTTATCTGTGGACGGCCGAGCTTTGGTCTTCCTGCCCCCGGAAACGGTCGACACTAGTGGCGTCGCTTTACTAAGGGAGTGTTTTTGTCGGTTCAGGAAGTTGTCTTGAGCGCGGGAGTTGCTACGAAGTCCTCAAGGGCGACAGGATTCGTTCTCAACAACTGTTGCTAGGGGACTACCCGTTATCTAGACCGGCTCTTCGATTAGATCAGATGCGTCCTTCGATATGTCATTGCCACACAAGAAACTTGTGTGGGCTTTTTTCGTTTCTGGAGGCGTCCCGAGACAGCCCACAGACGAAGAGTGGAGCGGCCACTCGCGCCGCCAGTGCCGCAGGTTAACACGCACTCGCTGACTAAGCACGAGTCAAGCGACCCGGAATGGAATCATTACCACTTTCAGAACGCACGGTGGTCAGTGAGGTTGCACATAGAAATACGCAACGTTGTGCATAGTCTCTAGTCTGATTTGGTGGCTTAGAGATGTCGACAAGTGCCGCCGAACATCGCATACAGCAGCTGGTCCTGTAGGCTCAACCAATAAGCTCAATGTTGCAAGTCTGAAAGGCATATGCTTCAGGCATTTACATGCATGTGTCGCGAGAAAGGTGCTTACCGTGCAAGAATGATTTTGCACGTCCCAGCAGGCCTTTCGAGTACTCTTTTGTCGCCTGCAAAGAATTCCACGAAGAGTTGATGTCACTGAATGTGAAGGACCACTGAACAAGACCCACATATTTTGTTTCTGCTTCGTCAGCCTTGTAGAAAGCTTCCATTTTCGCCGCCTCTTCCTCTTCCTATAAGGAGGAAACGCTACAACTTATCCGCACTTAGGGTGCTGGCTGAGGAGATTCACCTTCCTTAGCATCTTCAGTCTCTCCGCCTGACGAGAGCAGACTAAACAAGAAGTGTGGAAGAGACGTGTAGGCAATGCCCTACCGGATCAGTTAAGGAGTCATCTTGTGTTTTCATAAGGGCGTTAGCTGCGGGGGTTCATGTTGGTAGCCGTGGACCCGACGTAGTGACAGCGAGCAAGTGGTAATACCTTCAGTCCCCAGTGTTTGCGCCTCCAAGACCATTTTGTCGTACAGATTATTGAAACTCATCATTGGCTGCACGAGTGTTAACAGGACAATGTTTCCACAGATCAGGAAGCCCGCTTGTACCTTGGGAGCTACAATAATCAAGGGAGTTTTTGCAGTCGCTCCTGCCGGTGCCACTGCGGTACCTTCGGGGGATGCCGCTTCCTCGTTACCCGGATAGCCTTAGATTCAATCAGCTGGTGTGGAGTCCTCCCTTAAGTTACATGATTACAAGTGCTTACTTATCCCCATTTGGATCCCAGAAACTGCAGGTGCTCCAGCTGCAGCCTGCTGCTGTGCACCTGCGGTATGTAGCTGTCGTCGTAGTCTGTTTCCGATGTCTGAAGGGGAGCTCGAAAAAGAAAAAGTTCGGCATTTCGTACTCAGCAATCTCGGCATTGAGTTTTTGCAGTGCTTGTGCTTGCGCAGCAACCTGGCTTTGGAGTGGGGCCTCTAGAGAGAGATGCACGCCTATACTGTTCCGTTATGACTATCTCTGTACCTGCTGTTCCTGACGAGAGCCGGATACTACTTGTCGCCGAAAGCACAGCACATGCAACGACTGCAACAGAAAGGGTCTTCATTTTCGCAACGATGTAGATGACTGGGTGAGATTCCTCGATTCATCTGACGGTTTTGGCTCCTTGTGCCTGAGAAGCGAGTTTTTCTGAACGCTCTGTCTGTACACTGTGGGCGGTGAACTGCGCTCGACTTAAGACAGAATCCTACGGTATCACGTTGCGTTCGATATTCAGTGTCTCCATGGAGTGTACCTCGATACTTCCAGTAAATATAGTCACAGCAATTTCCATTCGTATGCACTCCCAGATGCGGCAATAACTGCAGGTGCCGAACCAGTGGCACGGCCGACGACAAGATGCCGCATATGGCTTCGGGTGCCACTATCGTATGGGGCATGTTTTCATCGGCGATCGTGGTGGTAAAAAAACTTAACTACGGTACAGAAGTCCGCCGTAGTATTGTGGATTCTCTCCTGTATTGCACCCTGCGCGCTTCTGTTACTGTCCGTGGAATTGCAACAGCGACCGATTTACGGTGCGAAACCTCGGCGCACCTCGCAGCATAGCACGCTTGGCGTGACTGTCTCTTTTTCTGAGCCGCTAAATGCGACGTTGCTTCCTTTGAATGATGGGCTTTGTTGCTCCGGTCTTCTCTCAATTGTAACAAGGCCCACACTAGAACCCATAACATGCCGTGCCTCAGATGGCAGTCTCAACGCCTTTGGTAATTGGCACCTGACAATGCGAAGCTCGTGAGTGCTGCACAGCAGAGCTGGGGCTACAGTTAGTGCCAAGTGTTGTCAGTCAAAGTGCTACTCATCCTCTCATTTCACAGGACCAACGGACTGCAGTTACCGGCATGCAGTGGAGTGAAGATATTACACAAGATCCAAATCTCTTGCGGGGCTCCCCTCGCACTCGCTTTTTTACCGATCAAGTTGTTAGAGCAGCTTGCCGTCAATAATTCCTCGTACGAAATGACGATCGTTGACAAACAATGTGAAGGCCAAAGCTGCATAGCCAGGGTGCTGCTGACCACAGGCCGGACCATTCATGGAGCTAGCTGACTGGTTCGTTCCTCTGCGACGTCCGTTTCTGTTATATCACATTTCTCCTGGGTTTGACAGAGAATCGCTTAAGCACTCGGGAGAGGCGTACGCAGAGCATCAACAACGATAGCAGCCTGAAAATAGCAGCGGGAACTCCCAGATGAGGCGAAGATCAGAACAATGTCCAGCATATCAAGGCTGTACACCACGCAAAGGTTTTCCGTGCAGATTTTCGATATTCGGGTGCGTCTGTCCTAGGACAACGATCCCAGCCTACGCTTCTCACCTTTCCTTTTCACTCACCTCTTTCGGGTCACGGACAGCTACACGTATGTGTGTTGGCCTCTGGTAACCGTGTGCTCCCCAACGTATGGGTACACCTCGTGTCCTGCACGTTTCTACATAGAAGCGTGCGGCGATGGCGCATTTCGTGTTAATCCACACGAAGGGCAACCACCTGCCAAGACAAGCCGCAAAAAAAGCCCAACCATAGTTTTGAGGCCGGCGACATTCCAAGTCCTTACGTTTTCCTGAAACCATGGAAAGAAACTCACTTTTGTCCTTTGATGTCCCATTCGGGCCGAATATCTTGAAGTGCTTTGCGGAATGCATCACTCCACTGTGGGGTTACTCTCCACGTTTCCTTCATATAGTCGTCATCCTTCACTACCTCGGAGAGAAAGGCTATAGCGAGTGTATTGAGAGACCACTGTTCAAAATGAACAGAACACGACGCAAAATTCTCCGGTTGAGTCGAGAGATCAGTTCACCTCGTCAGTTTCACAGTGTTTAATAGGCACTGCCACTACTTGCACGTTTAAGCATGTCGACCCTACCGGAACCTGGTGCTTCCTTATCTGCTTCGCCGCATCTGGATGAGGCGCAAGGATAGAACCCACGCGAAGTCCCTGCCGAGGGGTGAAGCAGCACACATCATGGCATCGACATATGCTGTTGAGCAGAGTAACGATACAGACGAGCTACAATTAGACGAAATCGATCGAATACTTACGGGGCAGGCCCATATTTTCGTCCAGGAGTGTATGACAAACACTTTAATTCCGCGTGTCTTGTACAGCTCTTTAACCCAGTCCTCTGAGAAGTGACAGTACAGATATCATAACTTTGTTTGCCATGCTTGATGGCATCAAGCGTTGCGTTTCAGCTCAACGCACCTTGGCTGACAAGACTCTGGGAGCGCCAGTTGGGTCCAAACCAGAAAAGCATTGACTCATCTACCATCACTGTGACTCCGTTTTGACGATTTTCGATAAACTTTTTCATGGCTCCAATTTCCATGAAGTCACCTAAGGGGAGGAAATCGTTGAGGCAAAGCTGATGAATGCACCAATTCTCCAGACGAGTCACTGCGACGAAGGACGAACTTTTAGACGTGGGAAGTTCGCAGATAGGGACAAAGACAGCTGTGCATGGAGGGACACGGGTCAACGGTCAGGCAGTTGTCCTTCATGGATTTTTCGATTTACTTTCAAGCCAGGTGTCTCTCGACGACTGCGACAGCTCACCCGTGGGGTTGCAGGGGTTAACAACGCAAACAAGTTCTGCCTCCTTATCATCTTGCAGCTGGAGTCCATTATTTGTCGCGGACCTCTCGTATTCTTTGTACTGTACATCGGTGGGGCCTGAAGCAACGTTTCAAGAAGCACATTTGCATTCGTTGCGGTCCTTGTAGCTTTGTCAGAAGCGAGCTATTGGTCTCCCAACCAACATTCGATGAGTATATCTGCTGCTCCTCCCGCCTCCCCTGTCCTACGTCTGGTGCGGAGACTTACCTGGGCTCCAGGTAGACGCACACGAAAGTCTTGTGCACAGATCAATTAGCTCGCTGGCACCGTTGCCGAGAACAAGTCTCTTCCTAATCCGCGCAATCTCTTCTTCGTTGTTAGCCGTTCTCTCTGCCACGGAACAGGATTCGCCGTGCAGGAAAGTCGCAACGCTTAAGCATGTTGGCTCGTGGTCACAACTGGGGTAGTGGAAAACCTCATGAAGTGCTGAGGCAGTGATTTCAAGAGCCCTCTTCGGCGTCCGGAGTCCATTGGTCGTGACACTGAAGTCCTCAACGAAGTTGGGCATATCCCTCCATTCTTGACCACCTGCACGCCCCAGATATGCAAAACAGTATCAGAGGAAAGAATGGACTTCAGGTACCGGAGCGCAAAAAGGAGCATGCTCAAGCCGGACCAAGAACAGTTTTTCTGTTGACTGAGATTTCCCAAAGCTCTGGCAAGCAGTTGGTATTGTAACCGAAAGGCAATACATTTCAAGAGCCATACAACGGCCGAGTGGCCCAGTGAACCTGAATCGGGCAATCTAGACCCTCCATTGGAATACATTGATCACGCCGACGGTTCAGTAGGTTCCTGCGCGAGCCTTCGTAATCTACGTAGCTGAGTTGCAAGCAGCGAATGATATGCGAGCACAAAATACTCTAGCCTTGAACACGGAAACGTGCCCATACCATGTGGTGTCTGCGTTCCCACATCCCATCTTGCACTAACGCCTTCAGCTGGGTCGGGGTACGCCATCTGCGCGGAGCAACCAATGTTGGTGTAGGAGAAAGAAATTGTTCCTCATTCGTTCCTTCAGAAGAGATACCTGCTCCAAGAGGACAAAGCAGGGAGAGCAGAGATGGAGGCAACCACCATCGGATGACTGTCCAAAAACGTGGCGCCGTGCCTTTGCATAGCGGTAGTGTGTCAGTCTACGTCGAGAACCTGGGCAAGCTCCCCACTGTTCCCTTTCTGGGGCTTCGGGGTAAAAGCGACGCTGCCACCCTTTAAGACTGCCACTTTTTCCCTCGTGACAACAAACACGGAAGTCCCGTATGCTCATTTGGACACATGTTCATCACGAGAAACCACGGGAGAAGCCAATACGCGCGAGGGTGTCCGCTTTCAAGCATCTGCGGACTGCACATTTTCACGAAAGCTAAACGAAAGCTAAACCGTTGGCCGCTGCTGCTAAGTTGTGCCTGTATTATTGTGTCGAACATCTGTAGGTGCAGTTGATGCTCTTGTCAAAAATAGGAGCCGCCAAATCCAGAGCAGACGAAAATTGCGTAACATACGCAAACTTAACAGTAGTGCGTGTGCTGGAGTGGCAGCCAAGGATTGCCACGCCACCCGTTGTGGTCGCAGCGAATCTGCGAGGCACCAACTGGCACCACTTTTCACAATGTCGATATCATGAGGATACACTACCATGCCAAACATTCTGCTGGCACAAAAGCCCTTTGCGCACATTTTTCCTCAACGCCAGCATTGTCACGTGCTTGCCGCCAGGCTGCTCAGCTTTCTGCAAGTACAGGCTCGTGTAGTCACTTCAGGCGTTTTGCTCGACCGTGACATTGCTTGCCCGCATATTACTCAGCAGATGTGGTGACGTGGCACGTGACTTTACCTGAACGCTACGACGTATTGCTGTATCATCGTATTTCGTTATTGCGATTGCTAGTTGGTTCGCATGATGCGGCAGCAGTCCTTGGGTGATGACGACGGCCTCAGCACATGCAAGAATGCGCCGCCTGCTTCCCAACAAAGAGTGTGATTCACGGAGGGTCGTCTGCACCAGTGGAACTTCCGTGCTTATGCCAAGCGTTAGTTGTGTGTGTGATGGTGTGCCAACGAGAGAAGACCTTTTATCCTATATCAAATACGACATAGAAGAGACAGAAAAATGTGAAGAAAATAAAATAATCTGCTCTTTCGTCTGAGGAGGTGTCGGCGGACCCCCGCACCTTTGGTGCCCAGGAACGGAATTATAATTGCCAAAACCAATGTTCACTTCGTTTCATACGTTTCGTCAGCCGTATTGTGGGAGTGCTGGCCCTGAACCATCTCTGACGTCCGCAGTTAAATTCGCCCACGCGTTTGGACCGACTAAAGAGAACCTTCCGATATGCACAGCTAGCCTTCCTCCGGCCATCAACGGTATTCGGCGTCTCATGAGAGCTTAATAACCGTTTTTGTTGGGGCCACATTTAACACTGATTAACCGAAGTCCGAATCGTGCCGTTACCGTCTCCAAGGATACGTGTCGAGCCCGATCTCGCAGATCTGCAGTTCCAGCTGTCGATGAAGGAGCGACAATTCTGGTCGTATGACGTAGCTCAAAGTCCTAAGGTCTGACCGAGTGAAACACCTAGTGCGGTGAAATAGGAACCCCAGTTCGGCACGAGGGAAACTCTTGGAGCCAGTTACGAGCAGCGAATCCATCCGCGCAGCCGCCGACAACGAAATAGACGGAACGAGCATATAGATCGAATGCTTCGCGTGACCATGCTGACACCAGGAAAGTGAGAAAGCGATGCGTTGGCCAATTGACCATACCACTCCTGTTTGTTACTTCATAGCCGCATACGGTTACAGCTTGCTTTCTTTTTCCAACGTTGCACTCCAGCGGTTGGTTGCACGGGAAGATGACACAAATGCAGCACTGGATGCCTGTGCCATCTCCGAGAAGTAGATCGATCACTGACGATCCGTTCCATACCGCAGAAAGGCCCACGGTATCATGCGGAAATGCAAGAAAATACTACTTCCCTTTCCACAAGTATTCGCAATCACATTCATCATAAGTCACGGAGCTTCGCCGCCGTCTTAATGATTGACTTGTCACTCAAGAACTCGCCAAACGCTAGTTCAGAAACACCATGAGCAATCCTATGCCCGACGCATCGAAACCTATCATCCTCGGACAGTCTGCGTGTCGGCCACCTTTAAGATAGCTTTCCCCTGATAAAGTATTCCGCCACTCGAACTCGCTCTCCGTACACCTGTTAACTGCCTCGCATGCCTCACGACGATACAGTCCTCTCCATTGCGGTGACGGCTTATTCATGCTGCAGACACATTGATGTCAAGAGACAGCCGCTATAACTAACTCCTGACTACAGTCCATATGGAATACGTACATCTATCGACCAGGACACTACCTACTCTGCCACCATTGGTCCCACAGCCGTGAAGGAATGCTGAACATCTTGTACGGTAGCGCATACGTACGAGTGGCTCTCGCCTTCAATGCAGAGCAGAGGTGAGCACCGGCGTTCCTTGCGCGGACGCACTCGTCTGCTTGAACCACCCGAAAAGCATGACTTTACTTGACTTCCCACGAATGCACACGCCGCATATAAAGCCACAGTATACACACGCATCGCATCGTTACTTTGTGGGGCCCACGAGTCCCCAGTGGAGTCTTGCGAGCGCGTGTACACCACGGCATGGCCGAAATCATCGTCTTGGCAATATTGGTCACACTGCTACAACTGCAACAGGAAAGACACGTCTGTAAGACGCGTCCCCCTACCCTCCCACCCTCGTTTCTACGATTTACGATTTGCGGTAAGACATTGCTAACAAGGAAGGGGCGGTCCCAACTCGTTGCACCAAATGCACGGTGACTGAACTGCCGTTCTTGGCACCGCCTTTGTGCTGGGCTGGCTGAAAGTGCGACTCCATAGGAACCGCCACGAGTGCTCGGAGATAGGTAACACTTTCATGATTTCATCCACAGAAGGGGAGCTTGACACATACGATGTGTGCCAGTTAAGAGGGAGAAGTCGGAGACGCCGTCGATTGTAGAAAGTTACGACAGACCGTTCCGCAGTGAAAAACAAGACCAGCAATTTTTGCGGCGGTAGCTCGCCCCGTCGCTCACGCAGGCGTTGAAAGAAAAAATAGAGTAGGTGGAATTCACGAGGCTCTCACACACACGATATAGTATGCAGGATATCACTCTACGCCAGTATCAAGTAGAGATCAATGATCTCTACCATGCGTGACGGTTTCCTTCATCTTCTAGATTTGTGGGACTTCGAAGAGCTGGCAGTACCTGAGACTTTATTAGGGGTGTCATTCGCGAAGGATCTCATTCTCTGAAACTCATCCGGAGGGGGCCGTTCACACGGCTCGATATTCCAGACTTCGGTAGCGTATTCACGCATGCAGCGATCAGTGGAAAATTTCCCCATTGACGACGCGGCCTGCGGGACACACACAGCCACACCCAAGCATTGTCCAAATTTCGAGGGATCCTACCGAACACAGGAAACTCCTTGGAGGATCATCCTGTTGCACAGATACGACATGGTCGGATTTCTGACACTTACTTTGATGGAAAGAGTGGTCCACTGCTCCACATCCTTATAGGTCTCATCGACGACTTGCTGAGCCCGGCAGTAGTCACGGAAGTCGTGGATGAGGAGATAAAAGTCACCGTTGTGACCGTAGCCATTGTTGCAGAGCTGATCCACGATTGCCACAAAGTCGCTTTGAGCTTGCCCATCCCCACAAGCAAGTTTCCCGGAGCGCATGAAATCGAAGACCTCTCTGAGTCGTCCGTCGATGGGGTAGTTGCCGTTCTTCGCCTACAAATCAAAAGAACGGGCGCACCAAAAAACCGCTACGTCTGTTCCTGTCGCGCTGTTGAAGTCTCCACTCGTAATGCTACCCCTGACTGTCGAAAGACACCATGCCACTCTACAAAAGGATTGAGGTGGCCGAAAGAAATGCTCGAAAAACTATGGCAAAACTCCAGTGTCACACACGCATAGTCTTCCATTCAGGAATCTGACGCTTGGTGCCCTCCAAAGTACCTGTTCACGAATCTGAGCCACTTCGTGCTCCTTGGCACCAAAAATGAACATGGTGTCGTCGCCGCACTCCTCGCGAATTTCGATGTTGGCACCATCAAGCGTCCCCAAAATCAAGCCTCCGTTCATAACGAACTTCATGTTGGATGTGCCAGAGGCTTCTGTGCCTGCCGTCGAGATGTGCTGAGACAAATCGCTGGCCGGGATGATCACTTGCGCATGCGAAACATTGTAGTTTGGAAGGAAGACGACCTGGGAAAACGTTAAGAAACATCAGATGCGGCACACCGAAAATGAGCGTGGCTGAAACTACACTAACGAAACGCCTTTTCCCAGCAGGCCCGAACGAAATATCGAGAGTCGGGGGGCCTCCTCACCCTACGAGTCTGGACACTCTGTGGCGAGTCCATGGCTGTGTTCGTCTCAGGGAACTCACCTTGAGGTACTGGTTGACATCCGGATCGTTGTTGACGACCTGTGCGATGTTGTTGATCAACTTGATGATGTTCTTCGCTGTGAAATATCCCGGCGCCGCTTTGCCTCCAATCATCGTCGCTCGCGGAACGACATTCGCCTTTTCCTGGGGCGACATCTTTTTAATGGTGAGGTAGCGGTGCAGGGCGTAGAGACAGTTGAGGAGCTGACGCTTGTACTCGTGAATGCGTTTCACCTGGATGTCGAACAGCATGTTGTCCACATCCAGCTTCACGTTGCATCTCTGCTCCACCCAGGCCGCCAGGCGCATCTTGTTCTGTCGCTTGACAGCGCGCCACTCCTTGCGCAGCTGCGGATCGTCAATGTGGTTCTGGAGGCCGGCAACCATGTCGAGCTCTTTGAGCCACGAGTCCGAGCCGAGCCAGTTGCTGAAGAGATCTGCGAGCCCGCGGTTCGCGCAGTAGATCCATCGACGGGGCGTCACACCGTTTGTGACGTTGAGGAACTTGTTGTTGAAGCCTTGTCGGGAGTAGAATTCGACGAACTCAGGGAAGAGATCTTTCTTCACAAGCTCGGAATGGATTGCAGCCACACCGTTGACGTGCCGGCTTCCGACAACCGCCAGATTTGCCATGCGGATGCGTTTCTCCTCTCCTTCTTCATAGATGGACATACGACTGATTTTGTTCCAGTCGTCGCCGAAAACGCCTCGGACTTCGTTCAAGAAGCGGAAGTTGATCTCGTTGATGATCAGAAGGTGCCTGCATCCGGCCATACCACCATTCTTGCGCGCATCTCGTCTTGAACACACGCGGCAGCTACACTTACGCCTCAGGTCGGGCCCATCTTGCACACAAACCCCAGAAAAGAGACACCCTCGCCCGAGAAAGCTTTCAGCAACTGGCATTGTTGGTGGCTACACCCCGCCCCAGGCCGTACAAGTCCGCGACTGTTAACTACGACCGCGCCTTCTCTCTGAAACAGTCTAATTACGCGTCTTTGTGCCTTACCTGGGCAGAAGCTTGCCGATCAATTCTGCAGACCACTTTTCTAGGGCCTCAGGAAGGACTGTGTGGTTTGTGTAGTTGAAAATCTCTTTTGTGAGGTCCCAGGCTTGTTCCCACTCCAGACCTTCAACGTCAAGCAGGATACGCATCAGTTCCGGAATGGCGATTGTCGGGTGCGTGTCGTTGAGCTGCATTTGCACCTTCGACGGGAGGTCGTTCCAGTCCCTGTTGGAGACCTTCTTGAAGCGGCGCAGAACATCCTGCACTGTGGCGCACACGAAGAAGTACTGCTGCTTCAGGCGCAGCTCCTTGCCTTCCATGGTGTTGTCGTTCGGGTAGAGCACCGCGGAAATCGATTCGGCGCGTTGGCGCTCCCTAACCGACTCCAAGTAGCGCCCGACGTTGAAGAGGTGGAAGTCGAATTCCTTGCTCGGGGCGGCCTTCCACAGACGCAAGTTGATCGTGTTGTACGTGTCGAAGCCGGGAATGGGGTTATCAAACGCCATCGCTTGAACAATCTCGCCGTCGACCCACTTGCTGCGCATCTTGCCAGTCTGGGCGTCGCGATACTCTTTCACCGAACCGTAGAAGCGCACTGCATATGTGCAGTCCGGTCGTTCAATCTCCCACGGATTCGACATCGTCAACCAGTAATCTGGGTGTTCCACCTGACGTCCGTTGACGATCTTCTGCTCGAAAATACCGTACGTGTAGCGAATGCCGTAACCCCAGCACGGAAGATTGACAGTCGCCATAGAATCGAGGAAGCAAGCTGCTAATCGCCCTGAACCAGAGCGGAACAGGATCACACAAGCGTGACGTTGAACGGCCAAAAGCGCAGTGCTATCCTCACGAAGTCTAGTGCGCGAAGCGGCCTCAGAACCCGCGAAACTCTCAAGCAGACCCTCATGCTGGGTGCTCACCAAGGCCTCCATTTCCGAGCGCAGGATCGTGCTCATACTCGTACAGCTGCTCTAGGTTGAATCCCAGTTCTGCCAAGGCCTTCTTGTAGTTGTTCTCGATATCCAGGTTAACAAGAGCGTTCTGAAAAGCTGAAAAATCACAAAACAAGACCGGTGCGAGGTGTTGTTTGTTCACTCTCAGGCACATCTTGGGTTGTCAGCCACTGCTTCCACCGCGAACCCAAGTGCACTTACCGCGGCCGAGGAGGAATTCAAGCGACAAATAATACGCCCTTTTGCAGTCCTTTTCGTGGAAGTAAGCGTTCGTGTCGTTGAGTGTCTCGATAAGGCGGTCACGAACGGAGAAGGCTGCTGCACGGTAGCACGACTCTGGATCGCAGTTGAAGCGCGTTCTGGCGCAAGTGTATTCCTGTGAAGAAGCGGGGACACAGAGGCTGCACACGTTTGAAGATGTCAGCGTGCAAACGGGTGCGTTCTGCCCGACAGAAACTCATGTCCGGTTGCCAAAAGTGTCCACAGCAAGTCAATACACTGCCGAACACAGCGCACGAGTGTCGCCGTGATTCTCCTCTGTGCAGGACTTCAACACGGACACACGTAAACGGGTAAACGCGTGCTAATCCGTGATTTTTGACGCACCACATGGTTCACGACGCTTCGCTGGATGGAGTGAATATCAGAGCTTATGTATGTCTCCATAAGCTTCCAAAGCTTCTCCTTCTTGACATCGGCGTGCGGATCTTCCTCGTTGTACATGCCGGGAAAGGCACGGGGCACTGCGCCGGTCAGCTTGGAAAATGAGGCCTTTCGGCGCATTTCCCAGTGATACGACGAGTCGTTGGCAAACACGTTCTCGTCTGCCGCGTTTGCCATTTTTCTTCGTTTCTACGCGAGAAATGGGGTGGTTTACATGTAGGAGAGCCCAAAAAGGTTCCCTTCAGGAACGAGAGACAGCTGCACGGATGGACACTAACGTCCAGGCGGGAGAATTTGAGGCACTTCGCAAGAAACCGTCGAACGGCGTCTTGTCATGGAGGAATCCGCGAACCACGGAGAAAATCGGTGCAACTGGTGTAACTACGCCGTGCTCATCTATCGTTCTCTGCAAGCGCCAGACGATCCAATCGCGTTCGACGGTTCAGCCGATCAGCTACCCGAAGACGTTCTGCAGCACCGCGTTTTCTGGTGAGAAGTTGCGGCTCACAGGGGTCAGTGTGCGTGCGACTATGACGCGAACTGAGGAATGCTGCCGTGTCGGATGCGCCCGGACGCCACCAGCAGCGGCAACTGCCAGCTGATGACGCCGAACCGCCTCCTGTGCCCCCCCTCTGCTGACGCACGGGTCCGCACGACGAATCTGCCTGATGCATCGCACTCCTCTGTGCTCCGTGTGTCAGTGACAGGGGAAGGATTTTTTCGCCCGAGCAACCTGAGAGGGGAGCGATGTTGGGCATCACTGGAAAAAGATTTTGAGCTTACGGGCTGCTGCGCGAGGAGCGACACTGCCGCGAAGCGCGAAGTTGAGCTCTCCAAAACCCCGTTGACACGTCGCACACATATTACCAACTAGACAAAACGGGAACAAATAAGCAAACGGTGGTCAATGCGGTTCGCAGGGGATTTTTCAAAATCGGTTACGTTCGAGGCGTACCGTATGGTGGTTACTGCTTTCACGCGTAGTAACAGCGAGACAACTTGCTACTCAGATGCGCTAGCTGTCAGTGGCGGTGCACATTTTGAGGCGGTGCCTCCTGCTCTCTCAACAGGACAACTGCGGCCACGGATTCCACTTGGGTACAGCACAACGTTCTGCTAGCATATATATATATATATATATAGGTGGCCAATTGAGCTACGTGACACCCTGGGAAGGCTGCGGAATACTCTCAGTGCGAACCCGCTGGTTCTCTCTGCCACTGTAGATCCTGGCTGTCGGCAACAGGTACACTGCACACCATGTACAAACTCGAAACAGGATTCACAGCATGACACGCCGTCAGTCGTCTTGGGTTCGCAGCACCGCAGCAGTCTCAGTCAGCTACTGAAATTTGAGTTGCAGAGAGACATCGACGCCATGTGGAGGTTTCTACAGTACGCGGGACCGTCACTTGGTCAGTGGAGCCTCGATTGAGCGTTATTGGACTCACGTGAAAGTTTGTTGTTATTTGCGACAAAATGCCTGATTTGGTGTGATTGGCCTAGTGCGGAAGCCACTGCAAGGGGTGATTGTGTTACAGCGTCTGCCTAATGATCCATTTCAAGACAGATACCGGTATCGTCTCGCTCCTGAGAGATGCTACAGCGGTTCGCTATCGAACAAGTTAACGTCTCGTGGTCTTATTCGCGCGATTTTTATGAAGTTCACACGGTTGCAATTCGTTCCCGGTTGAATGCACTCTCCTAATGTGTGGGAGTTTTTGTTTCTGTGCAAACGTAAACAATTGCTTTTTTCTACCGTGCCGTATGCAGCAGTTGCTGCCTCGCGTATGCGTTGGACGCTCCGATGACCAGGAGTGTGGGTAGCAGAAAGAAAGTATCTTCGATTGAAGAATTCGATTTTTTGCACCACAGAAACCCAATGCAACAGAAAGGGGATGCGTGTACTTCTCACTACATATCCAGAAAAGAAGCACTTTCCACCGAAAAAAACACCGAAGCGGCCAGACCGCAGCAACTAATATTACACGCATCTGACTCCAAGTGTGACGGTACTTCCAGCAAAAGCGGAAAGGCAGACTTATGACCGGTCTCAGAGGTGCGTCCCCCAGAGCAATGAACAGCAGCGGTTGGTCACTAGCTGAAAATGATGAATGATGGACAACTCCAGAACTTCCGATGTTTTGCATAGATCCCCCGAGTTTGCTGAATAACGCGAAGCTTCATGCCCTCTCTAGCGCTTCGCTAACCGCATTTTGACAGTATCAGAGAATGAATGACTGCACCTATTTGCAGGATTGGCACATCACCTCCACGACAAACATAACGAAGTGGCATACAAGATCGATTCCGTCGATGCAACACCCTTCAGTCTTTGTTGGTGGTGCCTTCTTTTGGTACCTTTCGGCAGCATAACGTGTCAAAAAGAACAGCAACTTGCCCAGGAAGAAAAAAAGAAGGGCTGTTGCACGTTGTCGAGGTACCCCTCGAGACGTGAAGACCATGGACATCAAGCGAGAACGTGTCCCCCGATACCAGGGGAGACGATGAACGCGGCATTGTCACACATGCACGAATATGTGAGGATAGACTTGAAAATTCTTGAAGGGTGGCACTGACGTCACCGCGACTCAAGTCAGGTGGTCACCGGACGCGTTGCTGTTATGGTTACCTCATGCAGCCGCCAGTGACAAGCGGGAATTTGAGTCAAGCTTTAAACATGACACTAGTGCACGGCAATCTACAATATCAGGGCGTTTCCTGGATCGAGAGCCTCTGGCGATAGTCTTCGCTTGTTCGTGGGGATCTAACATTTCTTTCTGCAGGCACCATGAATTAGAGGACTCGTCCTATTTCCGAACTGACTATTTCCAGACAGTGAAAGACGACCTGGAAGCTCCGACATGCCTACATTGCTTGCCGGTAGAGCTAGGATTCGCGAGTAAAGTCCCCAGCTCGAGACACTGAGTTTCTCCTCCGCCTGTCACCTCTCAGGATCGACAGAGGCCACCCCACCGTCGTTTTCCTGTTGCTGCTGGTTTCAACGAGAGCAGTTCATAGACCATCTTCAAGCACGGTTGAGGTTTTACCGACACCTTTCCTCCTGGTGTTCCCCACACACACATCACGTAAACGCAGTCAAGCAAAACCTATTGCTTTGTAGCCCCATAGACCCGCCTCCGCGCGCCGCCTGATCAAACATTCTCTACCGCCCTACAGGCTCTTCCACCACTACTCAAAAGAGTAAATAGTTCATATGCAAGACCGAGTGGAGTGGGGAAGTAGTTAAGTTTAACATCTGCTGCTGATACATACAGTCGAACATTTTCAGTTCCAGCTCTGTATTTCGCATACGTCTCTATCTGGCATGTCCGCATGCTGACAATACCTGCTGGATAGCTATTTTGTTCTCTGTAGAGAGGAAACACTCGGCATCTACCAGAGACTCTAAACTGGGAAGTACCGAATCTCTCGATGATGCAACCGATAGCTCCAGCACACTTCGTTCAAGGGGCGTTGTCAGACGGCTATGTCACGCTATGTAATCCAATGTAATTGTACCTGCTGGATCAAATGATCCGGACAAGCAATTGAGAGAGCCGGGGTTTCGGTTTACAGGACAGCGGCTTCTTCCGGCAATTGGTCAACTCCTGAATGGATAAGTCGGTGTCACGTCCCCAATACACATATATTAAAATGTAATGACACGCCCGATGACACACACGACAAAAAGTAAAACTGGTCCAGGAATCCATTGCTAATGGAGATGAGAGGCAACCCTAAAATCACGGCAACGGATATGTTGCTATCTTACAGCCCAGATCCACCGCCTGACCAAATTAATGGATGCTTGTAAGTCAGCAGTGCCACGGAACCCGGCAGCCGTCCTGTACTTCCCCTTTTCTTTGGTGTCAGTCCTTCCAAATAAAAAAAACTGTCGCAGACTACATTGGTCGGCGTAAGGCTGCCCTCTTCAAGATGTAGTGCAATGCGCATTTTACCGGCTAGGGAACTATGCCCTGAATGCACCACATCTCTCCAAATGGAAAACAGGATATTAACGACGCTGCGAAGGGTCCAACGTCTTCACTACTCCAGTCGTGGAGCCACAGCGTGACCGCCGACAAGCGCGATCGTGGTACGTCTGCGTCTCCGGCTGCCGTCATTGAAGTTGAGCTTGTTCCGCATAATAAAAGGCCGAGATACGCTTGCACCTCAGCTACACACTCACAACAAGTGATACCAAACACGCACACACAGAGGCCCCCAGAAACACGGAAAACGCAGATCGCTGCCTCTGCAACAAATCTAGCGCTTGTCACGTCGAGCTTTGCCGCGCGTGACGCTTATCCCCTCTCCGAGCGTGGTTGCGATAGCCGGGGAACCTCCCGCGCGCAAAATTGCCAACACCACAGAGAAAAAACGACTCTTCAAATTTGGCAAAAGTTGAACCATTCTTCCTCGTCTCTCTTGTCTTCCACCTCGCCTAACAGTCGCAGCTCTTGCAGGACCCGTTCTGCTCACAACGCCCACAAGGTGAAACGTTCACGGTGCCATACGCCACTCCTGCGATGCAGTTGCTCCCAGCGGTTGCTCTCGAAAAGCTGGCGGCCCCCCGAGTACGTGAGGATATCAACACTGGAATACCGACACAGCGCCTAGATGCACCCGTCATTCGGAAAAGCATATCGCCGTCTGATACGAGGTGACAGTTTTGTAGCACCGGCGACTGATACTTTGAATTGGTCTCCGTGAGACGGTACGCATGCGATTGATGGCCAGTTACGCCCTCACACGTGTTGCCATCGTAGGCGTGAATTGGAAGGACTTGAGGATTGCCCACCATGAAGCTGACTTGAAATGGATACCAACAGTTGTCCTACAAAGCTTTCTCGCTCATATATATATATATATATATATATATTACGAGGATACGCTGTTCCGAGCGCTGGTCATAAAGTGGTGCCCAGGCCATAAAAAGTGCAAATACCAAGCTTACCTCGACACGACGGCCCAACAGTTTCTTTGAGAACGGCGGGAACGTCCTGCACCTGGTGGCACGACAAAAAACACGAGATCGACATCCTAGACTGGAACTGAACGATGTTTGCTCAGCGACATGCCATTTTGCATATCTACAACCACCTGTGTTGTTCCACCAACTGTCTGCCGGCTCCTCTTTGGACTATCCAGACAGGCATTCCGGCTAGACACGCGGTCCCTCACCGTTGCCATAACTGCAAGAATTGATGTGAGGTCATCGAGCTCTCGGTCCGCCATATTGAAAAACCTGATAAAAAGAGCAAAGTGAATAAGGAGCTAGTCGGTCACATGAACAGCCTGCGTTCACGCACAACGGCGTGCCTCAGCTTCAAGTTGTCGGTCTGAAAGGCCTGCAAGACGGGAATGAACCTGACAAAGCGGCCTCACCCCTACCGCGGGTGAGTTTAGGCTAGAGCTGATGCAGATCATGTTCAACGCCTCTCGGCTATAACTACCCGTTGAAAGAACAGCTCTCCCATCTATTGAAACGATTCACAATAGCATTTTGTGTGAGAAATACGAGCTTGCAAATCGAGTCACAGCAAGGGAGCAGTTTTTTCCAGCCTTTCCGAGAAGTTACCAGCTTTTGATGGGTAGTGCGTTCCACGGATGAAGCAGATAGGCGCTGGGCGAGTTGTCCACCAGGATCACTCGTCGCAGATCGCGCCCGAGGTTCTCCAGATCTTTGATCCATAACCCTTTCCTGTGCATTAACAGCAAGGACAAAGAATACCTAGGGCAAACATATCCGCGTCACTCATGCAGACAAGCAAACCCATCGTAGGCAACTCCACTGACCAGTAAAGATGAAGTGATAACCTTTCTTTTATCTCCTCTCGCGGCCCTTACCAGTGGCTACACGAAGAGCGAAAAAGGCGATACGGGCACAGGCCTTTCGGATCCAGGAGGTCGATCAGAGGGTCGGCATACTGCAGGCAGCTCTCACCATAGCCGTTGTGCGTGTTCACAACAAAGTATCAGAGGGTGCGCAGCAGACATCTCATCAACACGCGTGAAACAACTGATGTTTTGTGCATTATCTATCAGAAAGCGGGACAGCTGAGAGAAAGAGAGAGATCCACGGTCACGGAGTTTCCGCAAGCGATCCCCGCCAATTAGACCACCAATGTGGCGGCTGCTCTCTGCGCACATGATGCGCGAACACCCCCCCTTGGTAAATCAAGGGTCCGCCCTAGTCTCTCTTTGGTGCTTCGCCATGCGACAGCCACACTTGCTTTTGAGACACTCTGGAAACAGTTGTCTTCGCTAGCCTGAAGTCACGGCAAAACCATAGTGGTAAACAAGGAGGCACCCTTAGCTACTAGGAAATCTGCAGCTTTATTCGTGTGATCGCAAGCAGTTACCCGCTCCGAAAACCTACAGTCTGCAAACTGGCAGTGAAGATGACGACCTCATAGAGGCTTGAGACAACTTCCAGGAACCTGTCAACTCCTGCAGACAAAAGGAAAGACGCCAGGCACGGTACAACGTTCTTCTAGCAGCTGGAGCCGGTTCTGTAGGCTGGTGCGTCCTACAGGACGCCGTGCACGAAAGATGTGAACCAACGCTGTTGGATGCACCACCGCGAATAACTATCTCCATAAGCAATTGCCGAATTGCACACGCAACGCGAATTCCAGATACGCAACGACACACCATGAGCAAAGTGTTTCGTTCAATACCCGCGGAAACCTCCCGTTTCCCTGCACCTACCGGGCCTCTTGCACACGTGTATCTTATGCGGCTTCCCCTCGACTTCAACCTGCAAAAGTGAGCAAAACCTCCAGGTGTATACGGGTCATATCGTGAGGTTAGCAAACGGTGTCCTAAACGACCTTTCACCAACAATGGGACGCAATGCACGCTTCTCCGCGAGAAGAACTGTGCGGTTCTGGTAAAAACCCGCACCGAATCCCAGTTGTGAATGGCCACGGCGCACACTGTCGGACGTCACGCCCACCACAAGCTTCTGGCTAACACACGCTTGCAGAAAAAGGATCTGCCGCAAATCTCGGCGACGGGTTCCACGCCATTTTTGACAAGGGATTGCAAACGCCTCATTTTTGCTTTTTTCCTCTGCCACCCCAATGGATATTAACGACTACTCAAACACTGCAGTCTTGCCCAGTCAGCTCGGCGCACAGGACACACACTTGCCCCATTTGCATTGTTACTTTGCTACCCACCTGCAACCTCTAACTGTCTCCAAAGACAGCCAGCCTCAGCTTTCTCGCCGCGCACGCGGAGACACGTGAGACGCGTCCTTCCGTGGCGCGCCGCGAGCCTCCATCGGAAACGCCTCGACGGTCCTTACCGTAATGACGAAAGCAGCAACTGACACGGGCCTGAAGGAGCTGTGAACCAGCGTCTCGTCAAGGTCAAGAACGAGGGTAGTTCTGCTCTGAAGACACACGCCAGACAATCAGAGCTCAGTGGACCGAAATCTCACAAGTTCAACGGAGAGTTCAGTTCCGTCTTTTGCAGCCCGTCGTTCAGTGGGCTACCACCTCGGCACCTCACCTTGTGCTCCTCCCTCTGCGGACCCAGAAAGGGAGGAACGTTTTCACACTTGAGATGTTTGAGTTTCCGCGGCCGCATTTCCTGGACAACATAACAAAGAGTCCCCACAACGAACAGTGACGAGCAGTAAGTTCCAGCACTGCTCAGAAGCACCAGCAGCGAACTGGGGACGACGATGAGTTTTGTTTCCTGGCGTCGCTCTAGATACACGAGTCTGCCCCCTTCTGGTCGCATGCAGTTTGCTGCGTTTTTCGGGGCTTCAGCCTCTCAAGAGTTCGCCCACGGAACATCAACGGTTGAAACGGTCCCAGACACGGACGATGACTCCTCCGCAGCCGATCGGAAATTCAGAGGTTCTTACCTTCCGACTCAAGGGCCCTGACGCCTGGCCTCCGTGTCGCCCGCGAGATCTTCTCCACGCAGTTGCGTAACGAAGACAGCCACAAAAGGTGGGCTGTTTTTCGATGCTTTGTGAGGAACGCGAAGCTGCGGAAGCTTCGGTCGGTTGTTTGCTCCCAGCATTGCGTGGATACATCCGCTGGAAACGGAAACACCTCCCGTAGTGGGAAAAGCCCGATCCAGCTTCTGGGGCGTCTGCGTCCTCATGTGGCGTCCTCGGTTGGGCCGGAATCTGGCGTTGCCCGGCGGGTGTATCTTCACGGTGGCTCTCCTCGTCGTGACCCATCGGGTAAGGAGAATCTGTGGCCCCAAAGTAAAATCCGTAACCCGTCACATTTTTCGCAAGACTGACGACACTGTGTCGCGGGTCTAAACGCTCCCAGGGGCGAGGCGGCTTTGCGGCAGAAGCGCCAAGACTGTCTTGTTTATTCCATCCTTCCGCAGTCAGGTCCAGGCCATACTCTCGAGCAATCTGCAGCGCACAATCCGTTCGATCCTGGCGAGCCTCGTCGTCTCCGCTGAACGCGCTTGCCTCTGTACGTGGCGGACCGCTGGCCGCTCTGCTATCGGTCTCCCCCTTGGTCGGTATATGCGGCCGGAATGCAGATCGAGATCCCGATCTCGGGAACAAGGGTCGCGGCGGTCCCGATGGGTTCGAGAACGAAAACTGCCTCAAGGTACGAGACCCGTGGCGGGCGCCGCCGGCCTGCTCTGGGTGCGCCTGATGCGTGCCTGCGCTGGCCAGACCTGGTTCCGAGCTCCCCGCAAGGCTTCCCTCCTCGGGCACTGAAGAAGACCCCGCAATCGACGCGGTCTTTGCCCGTGGGGACAAGCTGCCGCGTGGCGTGGCAACGGCCCCTGCACTTCCGTCGTTCGATTCGGCAAGACAGTCGCGCCTGTCAGACCCGCCGGGGCAGACCGCCTTGAGAGGCACCGGCTCGACGCGGTGATCAGACACGCGAGCAATCGACTGCGTTCGCTCGCGGCTCTCCAGATGCTGTGGCGCCGGAGCGCTCGGAGAGGAGTCTGACGGGAAGTGTGCATTCACCCCTGGAGCGGTCGGAGGCTGGCGAAAGAGGGCCAGCGGAGTGGCAGGTGGCCGCAGGGAGTCCGATTCAGCATCAAGGACGTCAGAGGAAGGCTTACGGTCAAAGGCAGCAAAACAACCTGCTAGGCTGCTGATCGACTCCGCTTCGTCTTCCGGAGCCGCCTGGACAATCATCCCCCGTAGGGCCTCCGGAACGGCCGACTGGTCGTCGGAACCTGTGGACGGGAGAGAAGTCATTTCCAACACACAGTGTATCCAGGCGCCACTGCGTGGTGGAACCGCTGGAGATACGGTCGGAGCTCTGCGAATCTACAGACACAAAGACTCGAGAGACGAAGGCGTGGCCGTTCACTCGGCTCCTAGACAACGAGACCGATGAGTCCGAGCACCAACGGCCCCAAACCCCCATGCTCGATATGCGAGAAACTCCCTGTTCTGCTCCCTAACTACGGGGTGGTGCAAAATTGAGAACGGTTTGTAACGAAAAAAAGATACCGTGATTGGAGGTCCAGCGGGTTGCACGGGCGACGGCCATTCAAAGCTGGCCGAGTCGCCGGAGCGGGAAAGAGGACAGAAAGACGTGCCTGCTTGGCAGCACGACGGAGTCGCACCGAGCCTGCAAACGTGGCCAGGTTCTTTTGAAAACATGGAGGTCTTTGGACGCCTTCTTCGAGCTCGACAACCCGTGGTTCCTCCGCTACGGCAGCGGCGGGGCGCCAAGGCACTCCGCCGCTGTACCACGCAGAAACACACCAACCGCCACCTCGCGACTCTTGTAGACTGGCCAATCACGTCAGCAAATCCCAAAGAATTTCCTAAGGGACCAGTGCTGTCAGAGAGCACCGACAGATCGCCCACGGGGCCGCGGTCCCGTCGACGGTGATGCAGCCAAGCCGCCGGCCAAGCTGGTCCGTCGCGCAGCTCTGTCCGAAAAACACGAGAATGGTGTTTCGGGAAAGGAGAACAGACGGATAGCTGAAGCGAAGCATGAAAAAACGATACTCGTGACGTCAAACCCTCACCGTGGATGGGGGCTTAAGAGCGGAGAGGGAGGGCGACCAGTGAGACAGCCAGGCGGCACGTGAGGAAAAGGTGGAACACCATAATAGCAATTAAAGAATTTGACGCTGGAGTCAATCCTTCTCGAGAAAAGGAGAAAATATGCTGTCGACAGAGCCACAGAGTCACCCAAGATTCATCAGCGAGGATGGAACAAGATTTGGCTAGGCCCCCTGCATGTACCGCTTGGGGCTGCTACCACGGACCACAAAACCAACGCGAATGCGAAACTAACATGCAGAAGGCATTTTTCCCCAAAAATATATCCAGAGGGACGCTGGCGTCTCTCCCCGCCAGTGGAACAAGTCCGCAAACCCGACGGGGGCATTCAGCGAGGCCGCTCGTTGCAGGGAGGCTGTGTGCTGGGCCAGGCACGGCTCGGCCACACAACGCGCTCTCTCTGGTGAAGCGATCTGCACTGTAGCAGACCGCGTACTCTTCTCCGCTTTGCCGCACCGTGGCCAGAGTATTGAGCGTCTGTCTTGCAACATATATCCAACGATATCCATGGCAAATGAAATGTGGAAGACGTGAAACCACGCGAAACAGTTGCTCCAGGGACACCTTCAGGAGAGGGCCGGAGCCCTCGCAGGTCTTGATGTCACTCTCACACTGGACAGCTGCAGTAGATGATTGTTTCTTCGGCAGGCACACCCGAAAGGCAGTGCCGAGTCACTCGGTTGGGACGATCGACCTATCGTTTCTTTCGCTTGCAGCAAAGAAGAAGAGTACAACAGTCTGTGACAAGTGTCCTGATGTGGAAAAGCGTCAGACAGGCGGCTCCTGCAATGACTTCACGTCACTGGCCGTCGAAGACGATCCCAAGGAACACGTACAGCGCAGCTTCTGGCTCTTTTCTGTTGCTGTTACCTCGGCTCCGATTCAGCTGCAGCCGTTTTGAGCAGCAAGCAAGGGAGATCTGGAAACTGCAACAGGTTTGTTTGGCTGCTCATGGACCATGGATGCGTCATATATCGGTCTTTTCCGACATCGAATGCACGTTCGCTGCCACTGAGGAAGATCTGCCTTGGGCCGGTGTACAGATTGTTGAGTGGTACGTACTAGCATAGAAGGAAACACACTGCTGCTGCACGGCTGTTTCTCCGCTCACGGCAGTCGCAGTGAAGAGCAAATTCGTCAGCAACCCGTGGCTTTCCCGAGTGTTTGTCGCTTGTAGTCACCATTTCCCCCGTGCCTGAATCCGGTCCGTCTAGACGGCTCTTTTCCTTCTTCATTGTGGCGACACGAGCTTGCTTCAGCAGTTGCAGGCAGATGCCGTTCATTTCTGGCACAGGCGAGCAGATCGTGAAGGAGGGTACATGCGAGGACACGAACGACGGACCACTCTCCGTGAATTTGAAAGAGTGATGAGACTTCACTCCAAGAATGCTTCCAGACAAGCTCCATTAAATAGGAACGATGACAGCTCGCGCCCCGCGCGCCGGGAGTAGCGAAAAGAGTTCGAACCGAGGCGCGACGGCGTAGGCCGGCAGGGAGATCTGCTGCGCTATTCCTTTGTTTGGCCCTTCTCCCAGTCCCACCACCGCGCCTGTTATTTTCACCTATGAGCAGTTTTAAGCCCAGGATGATCCAACTCAGCCAATCCGTACTATGACTTAGAGTCTATACCAGGCGACACCAACACCCGTAGAAGCGTGGCTCTACTTGTGGGGGTACTTAACCTGTTTCGCTGGGTCCCTCTAGACGCTTCGCAACACCTGAAGATCCTCACGCCCCCGTTGGCCGATTGACTTCTTCTGCAGCGTCATGCGGAGACTCGCAACGTTAAGGTTCCTCTACAATTCACTCTGTGGCCACGGGCGCGCCTCCGGCCGCGTCTCGAGCAGCCGTGTTTTGCGTAGGGACGGACACCAGAGGAGACGGATTGCCTCATCCGCGGTGGCTGCTTCCGTTTCTTTGGTTGTGCCCAACGCAGGACTCGGCGATTCAAGGTAACACGCCGTACTTTGGAACCTTCAAACTCCACGCAGTCGATTGCTTGCTTGGCCCAAAATCTGACCAGGGACTCTACGGCGGGGCGCAGCGTCGCTGGGGTATGCGAGTGAATGTGTTTCGACGACAGGCCGACATCTTTGCTAGGCACATACGAGGCCGTTGATGGTGTACGTTCACTTTTCCACGTGCATCCCATAGTCCGTCAACCAGGCCGGCGCCGTGGACGTTGCAGTTGGATCGGACGCTGATCCCCTTCGTGTACAACTATGTGGGGAGACTTTGTTCGGTACGGTGTTCTTTTTCTGTACATAAAACGAAAAGCGCTGTCTGAACCGGTGCCGGGTCCTCTCAGGTCGCAGAGCGTGGGCTGCCGTGCACTGCATGCACGGAAGCCTCTTCTGGGGCAGTCGACGCACCCGTTCTCCACGCCGCGCACTCGAGGCTTGGAACTGAGACAAACGGATGCCTTCAAGAACATTCCTTTTGCTTTCAAACACGCCCGAAAACACAGTTCAATTTACCGTTCGCATTTTTCACTGCACTGCTTTTTACAATGGTAAGACCCGTAGAGGGCGTGTGCCCGTGCGGACTGTGTCGATTCATCGAGGAAGCGGCCTCTTTCTTGATACACGGGGAGTGTGCGACAAACCGCGACGCCTCGTGCTTCCAGACTGGGTTTGTCATAACGCAAGCGATTGCGGTGATCGTCCCGTCCTCTCACACTTTGTGGTCAGAATTTTAGGCGTCGATTTGCACCGTCCGTAGTCGACTGTCAAGAAGAATGGGGATGTAAGCCGTGTGCTGTAGGGGACGAATGTGCAGCGCGTCGGCGTCACTTTGTGTGACCTGATGGACGGGTAGTTCTTCACCTCTTTTATTTCTCGAATTGTCTTTCGCCGTCTGTCAACGTGTAACAGCGTCGTGGCCATCTGAAAGTGTTTTGTCTGTCGATGTGGACTGTGTACGCGCGTGCCCCGTGCTCTGGATCTGTACAGGCGAAACTCGAGGGAAAGAACATCTTCCTTACCGCCGATGGCCGAACGTACCATTTGGGCGTAAAGAAAGGAGACTTGGCTTCACTGATCGTGACTGTCGGCTGCGAGCAACGCGCACGCTTTCTCGCATCGAAATACCTCACCGATGTCACAGAGGTTGCCTCTTCGCGACAATTTTACACATTTACTGGTATGTCGCGAGCGACACGGGCATCTATATAAATGCAATTGAGTAGATGTGCGTTGTCCAGCGGTGAAGGTTGTGGACTCCCAACTTTTTTCGACATACCCATCATCCTCTCTCGACCCCCGAGAGAGGATGATGCGTCGAAGGCGAGACTGCGTCTGCGTCGCTTTCCAGCGTCTGAGGGTTCGCAGAAACTCCGCATATTCGTGATGCAAGTGGACGCCGAGCGCCGCCTATAACGATTTACGCTGGGAGAACGGAAAAATAAGAAAGGTTTCTGCTCCCCCTGTGTTAAGAAGTATCTTATTAATCTTGTGCCTCGACAGGCCAGGAGACCTCGATCTCCTGACTCCGCTTTACCGATCGGCCACGGCTTTCTTCGGGAACGGGGGGGGGGGGGGGGACATTTCGTGTTGACTCTCCGAGCTCATACCCGTTCGCTTTCGTGCGATTTGTTCTGTAGGGAAATACATCAAAGGAGGACACCGCATGTCGATCGTGTGCATTGGCATGGGTGCTCCGATGGCGGACTTTTTCATTCGCGAGGCGTCGTTCGTTTTGGAAGGAGAGCCCATGGCTGTCATCCGCATTGGCAGCTGCGGCATCGTCGACTTCGACACCGCGCCGGGCACGCTGATGCTCAGCGACGAAAGCATGTACTGCTACAGGTGAGTCAGTTGGCAGGGAGGAAGAGTTGCGCATTTCCTCCATCATGACACAGGCGCTTCCTGTTGAATTGAAAGTGCGCTGCAGGCGAAAACGCGGACGCGCTTCAGAAAGACATTCCACTACTCTAGACGCACGCCCACCAGTCAGCTGCGTGCACTGTATTTCTTGTACGTCCTCAGTCGACAGTGTGCTTTATACCGTAGAACTTGGGTAGGGCATTTGAGAGGCGAGACGTTCCGCAGGAGGTGCTGCGTCGGATGCAGTCGGAAGCAGTGCTGGCTTGCTCGGCTTTTTACCATTCAACGCTGCGACTCTTGTACGTACAGTTCTGAGTGGTGTACGTCGTCTGTGGAATCGAAGCATTTCTCCTGCGGATTCCCACACACGGGGGTTCGTCGGCTTGCGTTTCTAGGAACTACTGTCACTTCGACGGGGAAGCGGCTCTCGGCAAGAAGACTGGCGAGTGCGATTCGCGGCCGTATCTTCTGACCGCCCCTGTCAAGGCAGATCAGCATTTGACCGATTTAATTGAAGCGAACTTGAAGAAGATTGGCGCTGCAGTCAAACGAGGCCTCAACTGCTCGGCTGAGACATTCTTCGCTTGCCAGGTGAGAGGAAGAGGTTTTGACAGGAAGTCAATCATGAGAAAAAGGATGCCGAAGGATTTGTGCACTCTTGGAGAGAAGGCGTCGCCAAAAGGAGGGGGAATCGAAAGTGTACGTGGGGTTTACTCGCTGCACTAACGCGCCTGCTGCGTATAGGCAAGACGTAGAACGGAAGACTTGTGTGCATATCTATCTTTTCGCGTCTGTCGCATCTTTTGTGCGGAAGAGGAATCTGCGCGGCAGGGAAGGGACACCGCCTTTCCCGGGACAAAGATTCGAAACGGGCGCGATGTGTCCTTTGCATGCCTTCTGCATCGGCGTGCCACGCGTGCATGCACATCTACTTTAGGTGTCGAAAGGCGTTCGATGCATGCGGGCTTCCCTCACCTTGTCGCGCTTGACCGTGTCAGTGTTTTCGGCGTGTGCGGCTCGAGCTCACCACGAACGCTTCCCTCTGAGAGGAACGCAGGGAACAGTCCGGTGGAGACGAATGTCGCGCTTTGCCCTCGTTGCGCCCGTGGTTCAGGGGAGAGAGTTGCCGTTGTGGAACGACCAAAACGCGGACCTCATGAAGGACGTTACGTCTCTGGGTGTCGTGAGCCTGGAGATGGAGACGCACCAAATCTTCCACTTGATGCATCAGCGACAGCACGGCGTCCCGAACGGACCCCAGTCGCACGCCGCCTCCCTCATGATCGGTCTCGTCAACCGCAACAACCCGAGCTTCACTTCTCACGTTTCGGTGAGTGGACTGATGGAGATACGCGAAGGCGCAACGTCACACGTCTGTATCAAAAACGGTGCCTCGGTACAGGGAAGAAAACCAACAAGGCAAATGGTGAAGCGAACTGGGCACGCTGGCGAGCGCGTGTCGAGTGTGTGGCATTGAAAGCGAGCTGCAAATTGCGTCACGGGTCCGCGGTCGCATGCACGGCCTCAGAGCCGGCAGAAGGTTTAGGGGCGGTGTGTGCGACGAGATGATAGACAAAATGTGCAAGATACAGCTTTCAGCTCCTGCACACGGGCCCATAAAGACACAGGTGTACCAAGGAAGGTCATAGAACTAAGGGTACTTCGAATCCCTCTGTGAAGAGGGGTGGATGTCTAGCTGCTTCATTCTCTGTTTTTCTCGCGTTTGTGCGTGTCGGATTTAGTCGGAAGACCAAGAGAAGGCGACGTTGGCCGCAGGCGAAGCTGCGTTTGACGCTCTTGTGTCTCTCGTTTCTGAGGGAATCCTCAAGCCCGCGGCGTAAAGCGTCGGGCGAGCGGCAGCTCTTTCCGGTGGCGGATCGCGGCGGGCGAAGCAAGTGCTGTGGACGTGCACACGTCGCCTTCTTTCCGGGGGAACTCCACAGCTCTCTCCCGCGCAAAAACAAGCTAGCCTCTTCCGAGGCTTCGAGGCCTCAGACGCCGCCTATTCTGAGAGTACCAAACTGGGATTTCCCCGTGTCCCGTATTGGTCGTGGTCTCTCTCGTTCGGTAAACTCACTTCCATGATGCGTTCCTTTCCACGCTGGAATCGAACACACGGGCCGTTTTCGAGGGGGACGAGAGCGCTTGTAGACGTTCCGTTCCTGGCGACGAGTTGCGGGCACAGAGAGCGTATCTCCCACCTCCGCAGTCCAAATCAGTCCGCAAGGAGACTGTCTGCCGGGGAGTGTTCACTTTGCCGCGGAGCGCCGCGGAGCTCCAGTGCCGCGCGCGGGAATTTCGGCCCTCCGGAAGGCCGACAAGTACCACGATGGATCCTCCCCAGGGTTCGAAATGGAGGGGGGGGCGGGGGTGCGGGTGGAGAGGAACGGCGGATTTGCACCCTTGTGGGGTCTTTCGCGCACGAGTGGACGGCTGACGCACATGAACGTTTTCTGGGAGTGTATGCACAGAGGTCAGGCGCCTTCAGGGCCAACGGAGTTCTGTTTTGTCAAGTGGAAAAAAAGAGCAGGCGTGAGTGACGCGCCGGTCTGCAGAAAGGGACACGTGCGGGCCGAGGAAAGTGCTATATTTGCCGTCAGGGACGCATCTGCCGTCGCGCGCCGGGGAGCGACGAGATATACCCGCCGCGGCGACCCCGTACGTTTGGCCATCCAACTTCTTGGCATGTTCTTGTGTGGAACGTGTGCATGCCGTCGTGGGTTACGAAACGTGTGGGTGTGAGACTCGGTAGGTTGTGTGTCCAATTCGTCTTTGGACGGATAACGGGCGCGATGCCGCCGCGCCAAACGTCTAGGGTGTGTGTTCGCACGAAACACGGCCCTTCTCGCGAGTTGTCCGGGGGCTTTCGAAAAACGCGGGTTTTTGGTGAACCTCGCTCCCGCACAGTCCACACTTTCAGGACACCACCGGTGACTGAGTAGCCCATCCTTTGCGTCTGGATTTAGCACCAAACGAATACTTATAATGGAGGGTAGACCGTCCAGTCTAGACCACTACCGAACTCACATACTTTGAGCGTTTGACATTCAGCAGGTAATACACAATCTCCAGAGGTATACTTAACGCAGTTTCCACCGCACCCTGCTCAGATCTGCGCCCAGACCGTACCGTAGTGCGGCATCTCCGTTGGTGCGTTGCCGAAACTGCCTTTCTGCGTTCCTTCGAGTGCGGTAATGGATACAGGTCTGTACAGCGCTAGATGTCGATGCAGAGGCGCACCGGTTTTACACAGAACTCGCGGGTGTGTATACACGCGTGCGCCGATATGTAGGGACCATGTTCTTAAGCTGCCGACTTTCCGTCCACAATAGAGATGCAGAGTCGTGCGTGGCTGGCGGGGAAATGGGTGCTCTCTAGCATTACTTTTTCACGAGGCAGTGCGCTAGAAAGTTTTTTCGAGATTCGGGAGGTGTTACGAGCTGGTGGCGAAGCCTGCGCGAGTGCCCCGCGACGGGGAACAGCGGAACTAAACTCGGATCTGAGAACCGAGGCAGTCAGTCGAGAGCCGCAGCCGCTCGGGCGTCGCCCGTTCCAGTTTCCTCACTAAATGGGTTCGAGGCGAGGACCCGCTCCCGCAGACACCTAGTCTGTTCTCTGTTTTTCTCGTGGACGTTACGGTATCGGGGAGAATCGCAGAGACTTCGCTGTGGCTGTGCTCCGGAGAGAGGAGCCTCCACGGACAAAACCGGGACTGAAACAAACGCGGGAAGACGTTGGGCCACTTCCCGCAGCCGGCAAAAGTCGCCTGAGAGAGCCCTCTCTGGTGGCAGGACAGGTCGGACAACAAAACGGACCCAAAGAGGCAGTAAACGCTGGCGCAGAAGAGACAGAAAAAAAAGGGGAAGAGGCGGAGAGACGACCATTCCACGCCCATCCCCTGTACAACTCGCAGAATTGAGCTGCAGAGAAGCGGAGGAGATGGCCAGGGACAGACGAGACAGTGACGGGAGAGGAACGACGGTGGCACAATCGCGCGCGCGTGGAAAAACGAGACGGCAGGTTTCGGCGCCGGCGAGTGCGATTGAGAGGACAAGAAAAAGAAAAGACCGAGAGAATCAGAGGAAAACACACAACAGACAGTGGAGGACCCACAGGAGGGGAGAGGCGGACGACGACGTAGGCAGAAGAGACAGGAAACAGGAGAGAGAAGAGGGACGAGGGCGGAGAGACAGGACAGGTGCACTTGAGAGGTACAACCGCACCTTCGCCACGTGAAGAATCGCTTCATTCTGCGAAGTGCATTTTGGCTACGCGAGTTTGTCCGGCTGGATGCCCACGAGAGTCACTTTTGCGCCCTTCACGACGGCGCCCAAGGCTGCCTCGAGGGCCGTCCGGAGCTCTCGAGCCTCTGCCTTCAGCGCATTCAACTTGCTTTGCTCGTCTTTGATCTGCCAGTGCGAGACAGGAGACAAGACCCAGACAACGAGAGAAGGTACAGAGGAGGCGAAGAAACGGGGCGCTTGGCGCGCATGCACGATTAAACTAAACCTGCTAGCAGCACTCGACCACAGCGAGGGGGATCGCTGTCGTCCTTGGCTGCTCCGCCGAGAAGAAAACGAAAAAGAGAAACTGAAAAATCCGGAAAGATGAACCAGCCGCGCTTGTGCGAGGGACGCGGGCTTGTCGCGATTGAGGCCTGGCGACAGGAAAGGGTTGGAACCGGCCGGAGCTCTTCTTTGCCGATCAGAGGACTCTTCATGCTCGAGAGAGGAAAAGACGTTTCACACCTGACGCTCATCTCTCCCTTGTCGCCTCCGTCACACAGAGAGAGAAGGAAGAGGAAGCCACGGCCGCACAGAGACAGGCACGCCGACTTCGCCACGGACATTGACGCGACGATCGAAAGGGTGGTCCCATGCAAGCTTTTCTCTTTCAACTTCGAGGACGAGAGAGATGGGGAAAGCTCAACACAGGTGGGCACTCGTGGCGCGACAAGAAGACGCGCACTGTGTAAATATCATTGTGTTACGGCTCTATCGCCAACCACTGAGACCAACGAAAGGAACGTACCTCGTCTTGCAGGTCTGCCATCCGTCTTTCCAACTGCCCTGCCGCATTGAGAGACTTCCGCACGTTGCGCCGCGTCAAGGCGAATTGGGAAACGATTCTGAAAAGAAAGAAACAGGAACCGCTGCCTCGCCTAATCATGGGGCTCCAGAGAGAAATCTTTTTGAATCGACTGTCTTCCCGGAGCCGTCAACTTTGAGATCTCTTCAGTCTCCCAGTCATGACGAGACACCCGCAGGTGGGCTTTCGTTACCACAGAAGAGGACGGGAGGTCGCACTGCCTCGTGAAGGCAGAGCCCGAACCAGTACAAAGACGGAAGCGGGGGGGAGACAGCGGGGAGCCACAATGGGCTGTCGGGAAGGATAAGACACATTCGACTGCATCTCCATTGGGCGCCCACGGCGCCCTTTTGAAACAGACGGATACCGAAACGGAACTGAGGAGAGGCGTCCCCGAGGGTTTGAAAGAGTACATCACTTTCGGTCGCTTCCCACCACGACGCATTCCCAGGGTGGAGCACGGGAAGCTGCGTTTCTTCGTGAACGACTCTCGACCGTTGCTGTTTCCGTCTGCAGTTGACGGGGCCGTTTCTCTCGCTGCTGCTTCTGAATAGAAACGAAAGCACGTTCCTGGAATGCCTTACTTGCTCATCTGCGTTTCACTCTGCTTCAGCTGAAGCAGATCTAAAGTCTCCCGACCGCCGAGGAGATCTTCCACAGCCATACACGTTTTCAGCCACGCCTCCAGCTGTACATCCACGCAAAGAAACACGCCTCAGCCACGCGCACACTCTGGATACAGACGCGGCGTCTGTACCCTGCAAGGGTCGGCGAAGTAGTCCGGTGTACGTACACTCCATAAAGCGGTGCACGCCACTTGCGCCAGAACGATCCTGTGTCGGGCTGTACATACACTGCGTAACAAGCAAGCTGAGCGGTATCCCTCCCGCGATACGGGATTCGGGAGTCTTCTGTGTTTACGTGTGAGATGATATGGAACGGAAAACACGGACCCGTGTGCGTTCATAGCTGCGTCGCCAGCCGGACCGCAAAACTGTTCCGACAAACTGGTGAGTTATAAGAAACATCCAGCGGCTCTTCGCCCGAGATTCATCTCCACGAAATAATGGCACATAATGCTTACACATATATACATGATAGATACACACACCTGCACGTACAGAGGTACACACGATTCAGATACATACATGCATGCGTATATCTACATATATCCAGGCCTCTGTTTTTGCAGATGTGGACATGGATGAGACTGAAGAAACGCCCGTGCCATGTTTCCTACCTGGCCGGCAGGAATGACGAGTTTCTCTGGCAAGCTTGTGAGGTGCGCCACGCCGGCACCTGGCCCGCCTGACTTCTTTCCGCCTCCCTTTTTGCCTCGGCCGCTCCCGTCATCGCCGCACTCCTCCAGGCGCTGGAACAGAAAGGCGTGGAGCTCGTTCACGTCGTCGAGGAGCGCTCGCCGGCATATGCGCGATTCGAACAGACTGGCGCTCCCTGCGCCCCCGGCGAGGTGGCCGTCTCCATCCACTGTGATGGCCTCGATCTGGGACTCCCCCGCCGAACTCGCGCCGGTTCCTTCAGCTGCGTGTCCCTCTTCGCCTTCTGCCTCAATTTCAATGAGACCCGCACCTTCGGGGGTGCGTTTCTGGTCCTCTCCCGCGGCGCTTTGCACAGTTGTTTCCCCCTCTCGCGTTCTCTCTCGCTTGTCTGCATCCTCTGCATCGACGAGCTTCAGTGCCAGAGTCGCTGGCGCGTTGCCGTGGACCGTGACGAAACGCAGCATTGGAAGGCACGAATCGTCATCTGCCTCCAAAGCCGAAGGCGTGGAGCTGCTCGCGTGCGGCCCGCTCTCCTCGCCTCGCTGGTACGCCCGGAAGCGTCTGTACACCTCGACGATTGCGGGGCCCTCTGCGCGAAGTAGTTTCTCTGCTTCATTCAGTCGCTCCGGCAACAGTTTGCAGACGTGAACAAGGACTTGCTGCTCCAAAACGTCTGCGAGACGACCTGGCTCCGGCGCCCCTGACTCGGCGGCAGAGCGAATCCCGTACTTCTCGCACAGCGTGGTGTACGTACACTCCGCCTCTTGGGCTGCTCGCTGCAGCTCCTGCTTCCGCTTGCCTCCGTCGGCAATCTGAGGCGAAAACACAAGCAGTTACGGAAAAGTGCGAGAGCTGAGTGGCTGTTTGCGACTTTTGACAAGCTACGATGAACAGTCTGTGTTTTTCGGATCAGCGTGAAGTGAACCCGAATCTGCTCGAGGGAGGAAGACCTTACTTGCTTCTGCTTCGTCTGGATGGACCGCTGGAGGACAGGGATATTGTCGTTCAGATGCCGGCTAAGCCATCTAGAAAAAAAACAAGAGAGTAAGTGCCTGAATATAACTGCGAATAGGAGCGAACCCGCCTGCCAGCAAACATGCGTCTCTCCTCGCAAACGTTCCCACGCAAGACACGCGTGGAAACATATTCCTATAGAGGAGCTGTTATATATATGTATATAAACACGCGCGAAAAAGAGAGAAACAAACGCGGGCATGTGCATTTGTTCTCTGTTTCGCTACATCCATGTATTTACATATATATATATATATATATATATATATATATATATATATATAACTCGGTCCGAGGAGATGTGCACGAATGCAGGGTATCAATTGAACGACGAAAGAAGGAACTGGTACAGATATGGACGCGCCTTTCTCTGTTCACCCATGATACACACGGCAAAATGCATATGTCTATATATATATATATATATATATGCAATTATTGTATATATATGCAGTTATTCGCGGAGACGTTTTCTACGTGTATAGGTTTAACGACAAACCTGCTCATGTCAAGAATGTGTAAGTTGCCTTTTTCCATGGCACGCTGCAGAGCCCGCCATCGCCGAAACGGAGAGGACCCGAAAGAGAGGCTGAGAAGTGACACTGAAGCTGACGAGGACTGCAAAAGAGAGCCGCCAAAGCAAAAGTGCAATCAGCCAAGGAGACTTGGAGAGCAGAAGACAGAGAGAAAGATGCCACTCGCTGCACGCGGGGAGAGAGAAACTCCAAGACGAAAGGGAAACTCTCCCTACAGCGAAGAACGCCGTAAACGCCGTTGAAACTTGTACGCATATATATATATATATATATATATATGAACATGAGTGACATATAAACATATAAATGTTAGGCCCATATATGGACATATTCACGCGAAGACTGAAGTTGGATATCTAGTGAGGTCAGTGCCATGCTTCAGACGGCAGAGAACAACTGGGTCTGTTGGAGGAAAGCGACAGACGACGGCATCTGATGTTTTGTGACAGAAAGGCGGAAGCACGGAAAGACTGTTTGCCGTACCTGGGAAAGTATTGATACGAGTTCCTTTATTTTCAAGTAGTGGAGTTCGTCTCTATTTTTCTTCAGAAACTCCTGAGCCGCCTTCTCGTCTCCGACACCCTGCGTCACCGCCTCTGCTACGTGTGCGTGCGCAGCTGTACATACACGAGGAACGGATGCCGGACACGTCCGAGGAGGGTCACGTAAGGAGACTACGAAAAAAGGCATTATGTCTCTCTCTTCTTCTCCTGCCGCCTCGGTTCTCGCTCACGTGCGACACAATGCAGAGCGCTCGTGAGTCAGTTCTAAAGACCTCCCGCGATGCTGCTCGAGAGGTGAGCGTCAGGTGTACATCCACTCCGCGCGAGCTCACCTTTCAGCAGTTGAGCCCAGTTGTCTGCAATCTGACGCCGACAAAGAAGCCAGTCTGCGACTTTTTGGTACGGAACATCCAGCTGAGGCTGGACTCCGCCTCCGCCGAAATTCATCTTGCCGTCCCGCGGTCGCTCTGTCTGCCTTGTTACCCTTCCTCTCCTTTATCTTCCTTCTCCTCTTTATCTTTTTGTCTTCCTTCTGTTCTTCCCTTTGGTGCCGCGGAGCTTCGCTTTTGGCGAGGTCGGCAGACCCACGAGCACCTTGGAGTTGGAGGGCCGCCAGAGAACAGGTTTGAACGGCAGGACAACGCGACAAAATGAAACGGCAGTTTCAGCCTGTCTTTCTGCTCTCGACGAGAAAACGCGCAGTCGAGGCAAATGCCTCTCCTCTCCCTCTCTCCCCTTTAGCCACCTCGACTCTTTCTTTCTCTTTTCCCTTCTATATCCCTCCGCCGACAACCCGAATTCTAGACGATGAAGGAGAAGGAAAGACCGCGTTCAACACTAGTGGACGAAAAGATGTGTGGAGACCAGGGAGAGAGACTCTTGGAAAAGAAGTCGAGACGGGAAGTGTCCGGAGAAAAAACAACGGAGACATCAACACCCTTCTTGCGGTTGCACATGCCGACGCGCCTGCCGTTGCGATGTACGTACAACTCACCGTTGAAATAGGGTGTGCTCATCCAGAAGTGACCTGCGAGTCTACACACGGAGGTTCCCCTCAGTGGGTTAAAACGGAAGAAAAGGGTTTTTCCTTCTCGTGATTCTTCGTGGAAGCGTCCGGCGAGGAAGGTCACCGACGACCTCGCGGCAATAACGGTCGAGCTGTGCATGCAGAGGTCGTCTTCTGGACAGCGCCCGCCCGCCTGCCGACTTGCGCGCGCCGACCACACACGGCGATGCATTCTGCTCGGTGAGCTCGATGACGTGACGCCGCAGCTGTCTGAAGAAGTAAAGGGAGCGAACGAGACACCAGGAAAAAGAACAAGTGCAAAGGAACAAACGGAGGAAACGCAACACAGACAGCGTCCGATGAGACCCCGACACACACTCGCGGTGTGCAGCAGTGTACGGACAGCCAGCGAGCTCGCATTCGCTCTTCCACTGTGGCGTGACCCCCAAAATCCACTTTGCTGACAGAGTTCGAGTTTCCAAAGAGAACAACGGGATCCAAAGACTCTCCGACTCTTCGTGGTGCACCACAGGGGAACAGTTTCTTGGATTGCGTAGAGTCAAGTAGACAGTTCGTTTCCTGGATCTCGTGCTGTCGCCCCGGTGACCCAGACGAGACCTACCGAGAGAAGAGCCTCAGTCTCGAGAGCCGCCTTCGCACATTCACACAACAGAGGGAAGGAAGGGAAAATGAATGCCGATCCTTGTGCAGAGGAACCGTAAATGCTGCACTAGGAGAACTTGCCAGTCCGTTGTAACCTCAACTATACATCTATTTCCTGTGCACAGATACACACATGCGGATATCCTGATGTATACCTGTCTGCACATCGGGAAAGTGAAGCGATACACATGCAAAAATACATCTACCTGTACCTATAGGTATCTCTATGTGCACCTAGAGATATCGCTGCACACAAAATTGCACACATCCACCAACTCAGATTTAAAGCGATAAAAGACCGTCAGGAGAGTGCATCGTCGCATTCAGTGATTCAACACTTGGCTGAAAAGCACAAAGGTCGACTTCGCGAGAAAGTGTAGGTCCCTAAGAGTGCGAGAAGTGCAGTGGACACACATGTCCTCCAAAACCAGAATTCGTCTCACAGGAACAACAGAAGAGCACCCGAGGTGCGGGGGAAACGATTTTTTCATCATCGAACTTTCACTCTCTCCCTGACCGAGCTGGTGCAGGAGTGCGACATCCAGAAACCGAGAGGCTTTCTCAGTTCATACTGTCATGTATATTAGGAATGTATTTAGGCACACGAATGCAAATAGATGCACATATTTATGCACTTTGTAGATATACAAATGTACCCGTGCTTCCTATGTCTCTGTGTGCCTGTAAACGTGTTCATATCAATACAAACATGCGTAAGTAATAAAGAAATATATACATATGTCTATGCGTATCTTTGTGCGTATGCATGCATGCATCTGTTCAGGTGTACGCATGTACATAACTGTATATAAAATTGAGTTGTTGAGCTTGCCGCTCTCAAGTGTAAAGCCTCAGGAGGATGCACAGCTCTGTACAACGTCTAAACGTGACGGACCTAGCTCTATGCGGCGTCTTTGGACTTTCTCGCTGATGCCGACTCGGAGGCCGCGAGTTCCATAACTCGAAGGTGTTCCATGAGAAATGATCAACTGGTTGGAAAGCCCTTGGCAACCACAACCCGAAAAAGGAAGACCCGAAAAGTTTGAAAGAAGTTGCAAATAGCAGACGCCGAAAGAGACGAACAGCCTGTATCTCTTCCTGGGCGCTCCAGGGACCTGTCAGCCAAGCAGCCCGGGATCCAACTTTCGCAAGGCGCGTCTGCAGATTGTGGTTTCTCTCTTTTCCTCGTGTTTGCTTTCCCCTCTGTGTGTGCAAGCTCAGCTCCGCTGACCTCTGGAATGCATTCGCGACGAACAGCCAAAGAAGTCAAGAAACTTTCCGGTCTCGAGGTCTCTTCGGCAAGACTCTGCCCCGCACACGTTCGAGGTGCCGATACACCCGAAAAAAACGAGCGCGAGACGACTCCATTGGTGAACAGACGAGGTACGGACACCGTAAGGAAGTGGCGCTTTCTCGTAAAGACCGGAAAATGGGACTTCCAACCGCCAATATACACAACCACAAGAAATCCCGGATCTCTTGCGTCTTTATTCTCTCTTCTCTTTGTTCCCCCCTTTCTTTCACCTCCCGTCGTGCTGCATTGTTTTCCCGCTTCTGGATGTTTTCTTTCTCGCGCGCCCCAGTCCCTGTCTGCTTTTCTTCACACTCCTAATCGCCTCGGTCTTTCTTCGCCCCCTGGCGTATCGTCAAGGCCTTGTTCTTCTTCGCTCTCGCATCGCGAAGAAAGAACATCCAGAGCATACACCGGCACGACGCTCCCCTCTGAAAATTCCAAGTCTTCTCGTCCTCCCTCTCGTTTTCCTTCTCCTCGCTCTTCACACTCCGCGCCGGCGACACCTGAATCGCCCTGACGCTCTCCTACTTTCTCTCCTCCTCCGTCCTCTCCTTCTCCTGCTCTTTCTGCCTCTCCTTTAGCTTTGTCGTGTTCATTTGCTTCTCCGAGTCTACGACGAGGGACGACGCAAGTCGTTCCTCCAGGGACTTCCGCTCTTCCGTTTCTTGTCGCCGCCGGCTCGCCTTCGCTGTTCACCTCTCTCTGGGTCTCAGAAGTCTCTAGCTGAAAGGAGACCAGGTCACTCCCTCTTCGCTTGGGCACCCGAGGCGTGTGACCCCGGCGGGAAGGGAAACCAGAAAGCACAGTCCCTGTCTCCTGTCGCTCCTCCAGAGCTCGCTCGAGACAGCCGCACAGAGAGGCAAGGAGCTGCCGAGAAAACGCTTGCTCTCTCCGAATTTCAAATAGTGAGGAAGACAAACATGTCACTTGGTCGTTCAAAGACGATAGTTGCGCGTGCAGGTGCTCTTCACTCGCCTTCTCCCTGCCCTCTTCCTTCTCTTCTACCTTTTTGTCTACCTTTCCCTCTACCTTCTCGCCCACTCTCTGCCCGTCTGTCTCTTCTTGCTCGTCTACGTTTTCCTTCCTCGTCGACTCTGAGTCTGGGGAAGGGAGAGGAAGAGACAGAGCAGAAGAGGCTCTGACACTGCGAGCGTCACCCGAGGGTGTCCGCTGGGGGGGCTGGTCGGCACCAGGGTGGGGCGCTGAAGAGAAGGAAGACAGCGACACATGCGTAGAGAGACAAGATGTCTCTCCAGTTTCTTCTTCTCTCGCGCCGTCTCCATCGTTTTCCCCTTCTCTTTCGTTCGCCTCCTCTCCTCTCTGATTCGTTCCCAGCAGAGCCCAGCCTTCGCCAGCCTGTCTGTGGAGGTCTGTTGCACCATGCTCGCTGCCATCGATGGTGGAGAGAAGAGACACGCCTTGTTTCCGCACAGAAGCTCTGAGGCTCTTGAGAGACCTTGCGGGCATTCCTTTCCGTCGGGCAAAGCTCACGCGTCTCCTCTCTGTCGTCCGACCCAGCGCGTCTGTCCGACCTCGGCCTCGTATCCCAAGCGCTCCTCTCTCCTGCTCGCGTTCATCGTCCTTCCCTTCTCGTTTCCTCTCAGGAGAGCTCTGTGCACCCGAAACAAAAGACGCGGGAGTCGCCGGTTTCTCTGCTCGCTCTCTGCTTCTGCATGAGCTTGCGCCTGGAGTTTCTGAGCTCTCTTCACGGCCCTCTTTCCCATCGCTCGCCCCGTTCGTGCCTCGCGGCGAGGTCGCCTCCGCTTCTCTGCCTTCCGTGAGTCCGGACACACGCGGAGTACATACAGCTTGCACAGTCTGGACGAGGCGTTGTTCCAGGCGCGCAAAGGCAGCTTCGGTTACGACGAGTGCGGCGTCCTGGATGGCATGCGTCGTCTTTGAGAGGAGAAACGAAGCGCCTTCTCCCGTGCCTCTGCTGTCGTCCGTATCTCCCTCTCTCGCGCGTTGCTCTCCTTTAATGACAGCGCTTTCTCTTCCTTCCACTTGTGGAGCGTCCGCCAGAGCTGCGCCCTCGCGAGGCGGCGCAGAGACGCAGGAGGCGAGGAGACGCGACGGCGTGGTAGCGCCGGCCTGCACGAAAACGGAAACGCGCACATGCAGGAAGTCGGATCACAAAACCACATGGAAAGACACACCACACGAAGACACACGAGCTGCTGCAGAAACACTCTGTCTCCGTCTTTCTCTTTTTCCCTCCTCTCAACCGCCTACCATTTTCTCATATACATATATATATATACACGGGCAGAGAGAGAGAGAGAGAAACAGTGTCACTTTCCCCTCCGTCCCACGCTCTGCTTTTTGATACGTATGGGAGCCAACCCCTTCTAGAACGTCTCATCTGCCGGTGATTCTGTTTCGCCCCTTCGTGTCTCCTGTCTCTGTCTCTTGGGGCCCTCGAGCAGGTTGTGGAACCTCGAGACACATCCCTCTCTGCATCATCGCCTGTCTGTTCCTAACTGTCGCCTTTTTTGTCTCCCTCTCTCTCGGCCTGCGTTGGTGGTCGTTTCCCCTCCTCTGTATGCGGGGTCTCACCGCCGTGCGACGTTCCTTCGGACCTTCTGAAGCAAGGAGATGACGCATCGCGAACAAAAGCGAAGAGGCCTCGGTGCCTTCTGCGCTCTCCAGAAAGGGAGAAGCTAGGGGAGAGCCGGGCGAGGCAGAAACGCACGAGGAAAGAGAGGCGGAGGCAAGAGCTAGTGCGAGGATCGACGGAAAAGAAAGACTTCTCTCGCGAAACAGACGAAGAAGGAAAGCCGCAGAGCCCGGGGACGACTCAAGCTTCCGGAGACAGTGCTGCTGAAGATACACAAGAGAAAAACGAGAAACGAACTCGTACAAAAAATGCTGAGAGGCCACATCCACCCACGTACCCAGACAGACAAAAAACAGACGCTAGAGAAGGGAAGAAAAACACGAAAAAGACATCCCTATACATCTCTATACATGAGCATGTACACACAAGTTCCTCACCTGTCCATACATAGAGAGATGTACACGTATTAAGAATATATATATTTACATATATATATATATATATAAATACATATATATATATATATATAAATATATATATATATATATATATATTTATCTATTTTTATATATCCTAAACCCTAAACCCTAATATATATATATATATAAATATATAAAAATAGATAAATATATATATATATATATATATAAACGCATACAAATATGTAGAAATGCGTGCACGCTGTACATTTTCGTTTTTTACATGCAGGAACAAGATTCAGAAAACGCATGATTTGTGCGAGAGCCGATGGGTAACTGTCCTGTTTTGTTGATGCAGCACTGCGTAGAATCATCAAGATCCTATGAAAACGGCTTAGCGAAGGGCGAATCTCCCCACTCCGTTTGAGGCATGATTTGGTGATGCATCACCAGTTGGGAAGTCAAAGCTCGAATCGGAAAATTATAATTCTGGATCAACAGAATGATGACAGTCGCGTGTTGTTTTCTCTTCAGCACGATCCGTGCGTTCGCTTCCATTCGTGTTCTCGAGCGTGTATTTCTCTGCTTTTCCCTTTTCGCTTGTCGGAGAGTCACCGCCTTGTTCTTCTTTCTTTGTTTATATGAGGTTTTGTGTGTATCTTCCTCTCACCTCTGGGTCACTCTGATCGATGTCTGTTCGTCCAGCCTCTGCTTCTCCTTCTCCCCCCGCATTTTCTTTTCCAGAAAGAGGGACTGCTCCTGCTGCTCGTTCGTAACGTGCCGGGGCACAGATTGTGCTGTATCGATGGTTGGCCGGCTCGCCTCTTTCAGTTCTGTCTCTTTCACCTGCGAAGTCATGAGGTCGCGGCGTCGACGCTGCGCCCAAGGACGCGCGTCTCCCTTCACGCCAGTCGCTTTCTCTCTCTCTCTCTCTCCCTTCCCTCGCGGGGGTTCGCCTACCCTGCGCCTCACCGATCCCGAGCGAGAACCGAGCCTCTCCTTCTCTTTCAGCGTTCAGCAGGCCGCGAGCTTGCGCGGCTTCGGCGCGCTTCGGAGGCCCGGTCGCCGTCGCCCCGTTAGCTGTCTCCGACGGGCCTCCCGCGCAGCCGCGGGGAGTGGAGCCCAACGCGGTCGGAGCGAGGTCGGCGAGCCCGTGCGCCGGGTAGTACGCAGCCATGGACTGCAGCGCCGAGCGAAAGGAGTCTGAGGCGAGAGGCGATAGGGGCACCTTTCGAGGCGTCGCTCCAGAGGGGACCTGTGCATGCAGCGAAGCCAAACGCGCGGAGAAGGGAGGGACATCACTCGTGGAGACGCTGCTGCGCCTCCGGCCGCCATAGACTTCGGGGAGGGCCGAGGTCAGCCAGCCGCTGAGTCTGGGCGAGTCGCCGTGTCGAACCTCAGCGCCCTCCACACGCTTGAGCCGCGAGAAGTACGAATGGGAACGAGAAGAGGAGGGGGTAGGGCCGTAGTGCGGAGAGGCGCCTGACAGTGGCGAGTGCGAGAGGTCGGCGGGGAGCTTCAGAGGGGGGACGTGACGGCGAAGGCTGGTGCGGTTGAAACCCGACGCAGCTGCAGAGCGCGAGAGAGAACCCTCTCGGTGCGAGAGACAGGGCAGGACGCCGCTCCGGGCTTGTTCGCGTGCGAGAGAAGCCGCCTCACGGCTCTGCGAGCTTCTTCTCTCCACGGCCTCTGCGCTGTCGCATGCAAACAGGCAACTTCCCGGCGAGATGTACCAACAGTCCTCCCGAGAGCCTGCCAAACGCGGAGACCCTGCGAGAGGCGGGGCAGCCTGAGCGGGCGCGGGCGCACTGGGGAGCGCTGCACTGGCCTGTCGCGTGGAAGAAGGCGCGGCGGGCTCGGCGCCTGAACAGACACCAGAGACAGGTCCCAGCCACCGAACACGGGGCGAGGGAGAGCAGACAAACGGAAAGCATATAAAGCGCAAAATACAAATGAGGTCGACGCCACTCGAAACCTTCGAGGGACATAGATGCAGAGACACCCAGTTTCGCGCACACAACATACACATTTCTCAGAAACCTCTTGTTCTCTCCTCTCTGTGATGATCCATAATATATATGTATGTGCCTAGAGAGAAAAACTGTCAGGCATCTAGTGTGTGCGTACACGCGTCTTCCTTGATAGTTATCTCTCTCTATGTCTATTTTGAACTTGCGTTTGTTTCCATGAGACGCATTCTCTCTTTAGACTTCCTGAATCTGTGCTTTATCACGCAGTTTCATCATCACGGTAGCATGCAGAACGACTCTCACGAGGTTTACAGTACGTACACCGGAAGACACACTCGCTCCTACCACGATGTACACATGGTTTCGTATCTGTTCCTACCTATTCCGGTATGGGTGGCCATTTCCAATACACTTGCATGAAATGTTTTTATCTTTTTGCCTTTCCCTCGCTATTCCTTTTCTCGATATATAATCCTGTAGATTTTTATATTTTGGTCACGTTTATTTTCCACCCGTGTACGTACGACTTCCCATGTGTTTGTTGTTGTGCGGACTGTCTTTCACAGGTGTGTGCTACGGCAGCTGTTCAACCAGAGTTTCGTTTCTGGTTTCGCGCGTACCGAAAGTGTCAAAGACCTCCAGGGCGTGTGTGGCCACGCGGAGCACGCGGTCGCCCTGTACGCCTCGGATGCTTTCCCATCTTTTTGGAGCTTCCCATTCTCCCTTCATCACTGCCCCGCAACACGCTTGACTTCTCACTGCGTCGACTGTGAGTGCAAGGCCCAGCGCCTCTCTCTGGGGACAGGCGTCTGCTCTCCACTCCCCACAACGCCCGTTTGCGCCCTGGGCTCTTCGACCTCGCCAGATGGCCCCCGCGCGCCCCTCGACGTCTGCGCGGCTTCTGATGGGCGGAGACAGAAGAGGATCGTCTCTGTCTACTCTGCTCTCGCTGTCGCTGTCCAAGCCGGACAGAGACTCGGAGGCACTCTCTGTGTCTCGGCGGCCTGGAAAGAACTCTCCATCTCGGTGGCCTGCGAAGGACGGAGAGGCTGGCGAGAACGAAGATGGCGGGGGAAGAGGGCGGCGCAGCCCGAGCGAGCGGCGGAGGCTCGCGAGCTTGCGTGCGCCGAAAGAGCCGCGACGTCCCGGCGAGCCGCCGTAGCGGCAAGCGAGACAGAGAGGCGCATCTTCTCTGCAAATCAAGAATTTGTAGCGAACTTCGGAATTCGCCGGAAGGAGCACTGGGCACTCCGTGCGCCAGAGGGGAAACAGTTCCGGGGAGGTGGTCAGTGTGAGGCGATGCGAAAAAGACCAGTTCCCTAGCGACGCTGTGCTCCCCAGCAGACAAACTTGATCGCCTGTAAACACGAGGAAACAAAATCCAAACACGAAAATCAGCGAGAAAGAAGGGAAAGAAACACAGAAGAAGGAAAAAAAGAGAGGACAAGAGAGAAGGAAGAAACGAGAGGAGAAGAAAAGGAATCTTTTTTCTCTCAAGACAGTCTGTATGCGTCACCGGCGCTTGTACAGGGAATACACGGGAAGCCTACCGATATGGGTTTGGTTGCAGTGACAGTTGAATCTGACGTAGCAGAAAAGCGTGTCTTCGTGCTGGCCCGTCATCTTGGGAAGAACCACAAACGGAATCTCTTCTCCGGAAAAACGTTTTGTGAACGCCTTTTACCTAGGCCGGAACCCGATGGCAGGAGCGAAAGCCTCCCCTTGAGACTGGCGGAATCGGAGGCGATGACGGGGAAGAGGGAAAAGATTTGGCTTTCTCTCGTAGCGGAACCGAGTGTACATACACGTCAGGCAAACACGCTTCCGAGACTTGCCCGGGAACTCTCTTCAAAGCCGCAGCTTTGGAGACGTGCGCCTGCACTGACCAACGGTGATAGCAGCATGGAGGGGAAGTTGCACGGCGAAGAGACTCGCAAAAAAGTTAATGCACATTTCGGCCATCTACGTAGAGTACCTGCACGGAAACAATCGATGCAGCCCGGCTCGCGGTCGAAGAGAACGATGAGGGTTTCGAGCGGCGGTTTTAACTCTCTGGGGCTCTGGAGAGAAGTCTTCACTCCCTGGCTTTCCCGCCGATCTGCTTCAGCTGCGGGTAGAAATTCATCATCAGTGGGCTTCCAAACACTGAAGGGACGCTCGAGGCGACTTGTTTTTTTTGGTCTGCTAGGCAGGTGGCGCCGCCGCGACTATGTGCCTGAGGTTGCCGCCAGGTGTATATCCACATGAGACGTGGAATTGCGTCGTCGGATCACCCACGCGCGGCGTTCTTCCCTCTCTCCTCTTGTGCTGGAGATCTCCTCTTCAGAATGCAGTCTTTCCGCCTCGGACGTGTTTTTCCACGAACGGTTAGTGGCAGGCGGCTGCTGACGCTTGGTATACAGCAGGAGACAGTGCGTGGAACCGCGAGAGTCTACCGAAAAGCTGGACGGTGTCGCCCGGTATTGGGTTGTGGAGCGATTGGATTTTCCCGCAGTGAATTTTCAGGAACGGCCACTTCTTGGAAAAGGAGCTGGTCTCTGCAGGTTGTGATCGCTTCACATCCTGTGCGTTCACCTGAGGCTACTGGGCGTCCACGCCAGCCGGCCGAGGGACGCTGGCGAGCAGAGCGTCTGCCAGGGGTCCGCGTTGGCATTCGGGCACAGATGCCCTTGAAAACAAGAAAAAACTGGCGCTCGCGAAACAGGAGTGCGAGAGAGAGCTACGGACTCGACTAGGCAAGAGAAGAAACGGAACGCGACTGTTTCGCGAGGAAGTGACTGCCAAGGCGTAACACACGTCGAGCGATATCTATCTACCCAAGGGTTCACTCTGCACATTCCCCGCGTACCAGCGCGGGCTTCTTCCACCCGGTGACACAGTCAACTCGCGCAGTCTCTTCGTTCCGCAACTCACTCAATTGACAAGCTGAAGAATCGCCATCCAAGGGAAAAAAGGCAAAGATCGCAACGTGCCACAGGACGGCGTCCGCGCTGTGGCTGGTTCGTCTGCGCGGTCGCGACACCGCAGTGTACGTACACACGACGCCACGACGCACGCACACGCAGTCCATCGGCGGAAAATCCGCGCACACGAATTCCTTCGCAAAGACGCAGAGTACCACGCCTACTCAAAGTACGGTAGAAAAGAGAGGAACTGGGTTTTGCCCCGTCAAAAAGCACTTTTCCGGGGCATGAGAAACAGCCAGCGACCATCGCTCACGGTGCGCTTCCCGCGCCTCTCCGCGTCAGGGAGGGGCTCGGAGCCGCATGCGCCGAGGAAAAATCACTGCACATTTTCGCGAGAGCAGCCGGGTTGATTTTTAAAGACAAGCACGGGTGAATGCACACAAAGAGACACCCACCCCGCGGAAGCAAAGCTGACTTCTTTTCCCTCTGCCTCCCGTCCGCGTTTTTCTTGGCTGGTGTGACCACGCGGTCGTGCACGGCGGCGCTGTGGTGGCGCTTGACACGCACTTCGTGACACGCAAAAGATGGAAACAAATTTGTGTGTGCGGGGCGTCAAAATCGCCGAGATGGAAGGGCAGGATCATCTTGTAGGCGGCTTCCGTTTTGTTCTGGTCGAGAAGGGGGGAAATGCAGAGAGACAGAGAGGCTGGCCGCCTCACTGCTTGTCTTGTTTGGCTGGTCGGCGAGAAGACTAAGCAGCATTTTGACCGGAAAACCCCCATGAAAGTTCGGAAGCCTTTTTCCCAAAAACTAACGCGTTCTATTTCCTAGTACCATAGTAGTGATCTCATTTGGTCTTATGCTGCAAATAAACGCGGGGAAAGAGTGATGAAAACACCTCACACCCTCGTAGACTGCGTCCTTTTTCTCCTGGCCGTGTGTGACTGCGCTCTCCTCAACATGCTTTCTTTTCTGAAAGCTCTCTCGTGTTGCTAGCAAGACACAGAATCTTGGGGAGAAAACTGCGGTGTAACAGCATATAGGAAGAAGCTCTCTCGTGCGATGGCACACTACATTCCTTCCTAGGAAATTGAGATAGAAAGAGAAACTGAGAAAGAGGTTCTGACGGTATTTTGTGGGGCAACGAGAGGCTGCAAGAGAAAAGACTGAGAGAAAGAGGGTGAAAGTACGGAACCGTGGTGTCTGGGTCTACGTTGCCGCGAACTCTCCGGTTTCACGCTCGGGTGCCTAGGCAGCTTCGCGGAATCCTGAGTGGCCGCGTTTCACAGCGTGGCACAACAGATCGAAGACAACATGGCAATATCCGGTTTTCCGTGTTCTTTAACTGCCTAAGGCAGACGGACTGCGGGGATGAAAGAACGGAGACTTGTGCCAACCTCAAGGATAGGCTTCTATGGAGACGGTTGTACCCTTCTCGCTTTCCAGTTTAGGGACGCAAAGTCGTCCTATGTCAGCGTGTGCCTGTATCGCAAAGCTCTTTTCCTCAGGAGATATCACACTATCCCTCTTTGTTTCTGCAGCCTGACGGTTGTACCAACACGATGAGGAAAAGCACTTGGAAAGATGCACACTTTGCCGATCCACAGGATGCTGTTGAACGCGACAGAGAAAAGAAACCTTCAGCGATGTGGAGTACGTAAGCCCCTTCGAGCAAAACGCTGCAACTGAGAGATGTGAGAGAGAGAAATTGGCAGTGCAAAAATGGCGAATGATGCGTACTCGGGATTGACCGACGCTTGGTGTATGCAGGGCGAGAACAGTAACCCGGGAAGTGCAGGGAACAAACGGCGTCAGCGACCTTTTCGTTTCGAGGCGGTGCGCGGAGCTTTTGCTCTAGGTCGCGTTGAGAAAAGGAGTTTCCCTCAGCAAGAGAGAATGCTGTGAAATTCGCATGCGTTTTCCCTGTTTCTCGTCGTTCGAGAATGCCACGATCTGTTTTGCGACCTCTCCACGGACGACGCCGCGCGGGTCTTCGGGTGTCTGTACACCTCGCGAGCGCATGCACGCGTGTCGGGCGAGCCTCTGACGGCGTCGTGCCGTCCGCAGGGTTGTCGAGTGTGGCCACTTTTCTCTAGATTTAAAACCGGAGGGCAGAGAGAAGAGTCTCTCTTTTTCTTGTAGACGGGCATTTTCGGGTGCTCCAGGGAGCATCTGTTCTCGTTCTCCCTCGGCATTCTCCAGTCGCCCCCCACCTCTCCCCGCGCCGGCTGCCGGCCAGTCGATTTTCGCGGTCGCGGTCAATTTTCTCTCTGAAACAGGCCAGACTCACTCGCTGGGGTCCGCCGCGTCTTCTTCAGGACCGTTCTGGATCTGCTCAGAACAAGAACGCAGACAAGAGGAGCGCGAGAAACACGAGAAGCACGAGGGGCGCGACCGCTTCGCGTGTCACGTGGACGGCCGGCAGCCAAACGCCGAAAAGAACCGCGGAACTTTTTTTCCCTCGTACACCAGGGAGACTAGCACACGCAGACGGAGAGTGAAGATGGAGTCTCAGCCGTGTGATTCGAGGCCGCTCCTTTTGCCTCTACCGTGAAAAAGCGTCGGGGAAGGCGGCTTCGCGAAAAGACTCGAATCCAACAGATGGCAGCGTGGCCCACCTCGTTCACTTCCTCTTCGTGGGGAGGAACAGGGACGAATGGATCGTCCTCGTTCACTTCTCTCAGCGCGGCGTCTTCTTTTACAGGGGGAGGTGGGACCACTCTAGGCGGCAGCACGCCCTTTTCTGGGGGTCAAGCCGCCTTTGGGTCGGCGTCTGCTGGCCAGCCGAGCCTCTTTGGCACAAACTCCACGCCACACAACCCCTTCTCTGGACAGTCGTCTTCCGTTCTTGGCTCTTCTCTCCTCAGTTCCTCTCCTTTTGGTGCTCCCTCCTCTTCTCTTTTTGGATCCGCTTCTTCTTTCGGATCGTCGGCTCTCTTCGGTTCTTCGTCCTCTTCCCCTTTCGGCTCTTCGTCCTCCACCCCTTTCGGTTCTTCGTCCTCTTCGCCTTTCGGTTCTTCGTCCCTTTCGCCTTTCGGTTCTTCGTGCTCTTCCTCCTCTTCCGCTTCTTCCTCTTTCGGTTCTTCTACTCTTTTTGGGTCTTCCGCTTCTTCTCCGTTCGGCTCATCTTCTTCCCCGTTCGGTTCCACTTCTTCTTCTCTCTTCGGCGCTTCGGGCACTTCTTCGAATTCCCTCTTTGGCGGGTCTCTCCTCGGCGGCGGAGCTGGCGGAAACACCGCGCCGCCCTCTTCGAGTTCTGCGCCGACCCATGACGCCGGCCAGAGTGCGAAATCTGAAGGCGAGAAGTACATCGACGCGTGGAAGAATCTCGAGGCGGCAGCCAAGGGAGGCGTCTGGCCTTTCTCCAGTGCGTTTTGAGAGCTCAACACTCCTCGCCTCTTGTTCTGTCCTCCGATCTCAACCTCTCTTTTCCTCCGGTGGTAGAGGATTTAAAAACGAGACACACAGAATTCCCTTCTCTTTGTTCCTTTTCTTCGCGTGCCGGCTCGTCCTGCTTCTCCCTTTGTCTCCCCCTTCTGTCTATCTGCCGGCGCTGTTCCTTTCTTCTCCTCTCTTTGGTCTCTTTCTTTTTTATCTCTCCGCTCCTTTTTCTGTCTTCTCTTTCTTCTCTGTGATGTTTTTTCAGCTTTTGTCTCTTCTCTTTTCTCGCAGGCTTCGGCGTATCGGAGGGCGAGCGCTTGTTTGCGGGTTTGGACATCTCACCAGAAGAGCACCGTTTCCTCTTTTATCAGAGAAACCCGGCGGACTGGCCAGGTCTGGCCGAGCAGATTGTGTACGTCTGCCACGCAAAATAAAACTTACACAGGACTCCCTCACCCCTCCGTGATTCGCTGTCGAGTCTCGTCGTGGAAGAAGAGGGCTGCGCCCTATTCCAGGTTCTCTCCGCGTTCCTGCTCTCCACGGGAGCGTCCTAACCGTGACAAAACAGTGCGAACGCTTAGCTCAGCTTCCCCGCCCTTGCCTCGCCTTACCAGTTCTGCGGCATTTGTGGCTCCTGTCCTCGGAGCAGGAACCGCGTGTGCGCACGAAGCGAAGCACAGCTCGACACCAGGCAGAACATGCACTCTTTTCCTCGTTTTTCTCAGCCAGGCTTTCTGTGGGGCCCTCCTCTCTGTCTCCCCTCTATCCCCTTTCTTGCCTCTCTGATCCTCTGTGTATCCTCTCTTTTCCCTTTCCCCCACTCCAGCGGTGTGTGCATGCGTCTTGAGTTTTTTTGCGTCATCTGCGCGACTGAAGCCAAGCTGCAGCCGCTCTCAGTGCGGTCTCCTCGCCGCTGGGGAACTCGCGGCTGCCTAGTTGCGCGAGATAAAACAGAGACTCGTAGTCTCTCCAGGGAAAGAGAGGCTCTCGCTTCCCTGCATGCGCTCTCCAAGGGCCGAGGCCGCTCTGTATGCAGCCTGTGTCGGTAGTTCTCGGGCGCAACACTGTCTCCTGTGTTTCGCGATTCAGACTGTGTCCTTCGCACTCCTTTAAGACACGTGGAAGTGGCAGTTGTCTCTTCTTGCGTGAGAAAACGACCAGTGTTTCAGAGGAGGTCTCCTCTCTTGCGATCTGGATTTCTTTCCCTCTTCTGGTGGCGGGCCTATCGCTTCTCCCTTCTCTCTTCCTCCGACTTCCTCTCAGACAATGTGTGGGAGTCTCCTTATCTGTTCTCTCTCTTCCTCTCCCTTCTCCGTCCTCTCGTGGTTCCCTGCTTCTCGCGATCTCCCCCCAGACTCTCTTTCTCTTGTCTCGTGACTACACCGCGCCGTTGCAATCTCCGTTTTCTCCTCTGGCGTTTCGCCTCCTCTTCCCCTGTTCACGTCTTTCTTTCCGGTGTCCCTCGGGGTCGGCGTCTGCAGGACCAGTCAGCTCCAGCAGCTTCAACAGTTTCACGGCCTCGTGCGAGAGAAGGCCGTCGCCGAGCGTCTCGCCTTCGAGGCCCCGCCGCCCTCGGTCGACTTTCTCCGGCCTTTTCTCGCGGCGAATTCGCTGTCTCTTCAAAGTGCCCCGGTCGTCGCTCCGCAGCTCGACGCGGTTCAGGCGCTCTCCTCGCTAGGCGCCTCCAATCCGCCAGAAGGGCCAGGGACTGGAACACGACCCTCCGAGGACGCCGCACGCGCAGCAGCCAGAGACGCCGCCTTCTCTGCGCCGCAGTTCGAGGTGAGGAGACGCGTCGAGACCAAAAAACAAAGAAAAACGTGGCCAGCAGGCAACATGGAGACAAGAGCTAGGCATGCATGCCTGCATATTTATGTAGTGATGCCAATCGATTTCTATACGTACCTCGGTTTTTACAGCTGCCGAAATCGATCCATATCTGTACGTACTTCTATCTGTATAGATATTTGGCAATATATACAGTGAAACGTGCCGTATCTATTCCTAGATCTTCGTCTCTTCTTGCCTCTGTGTCTCTCTCAGAATATATATATATATATATATATATATATATATATATATGTAGAGACACACTGGATGCAGTGGCTGTGTGGTATGCGATACGGTGTCTGTGCAGGCAGAGATGTAGAGACATTGTTAGAATTGCGGCGATAGATGCGCACAAAAGATCTAGATACGTCTCGACAGGGGTCTTTCAGTTTGGATGCACCCGCACATGCATGCATGCATCTGCTGTTTTGTATAGTGGCGGGTGGCATCTTTGCTGTGAGAGACTTTCAGGTACCAAGAGCAGTGTAACGGAGTTGTAACGACCTCTCAAGTTTCTCACAGGAGTGAGCATGCCGCATGTTGCGTCCTGTCCTGCCTTTTTGTGCGCTCCAGCCTGGCAAAATCCCCGACGTTCCTCCTCCTCGAGAAGTATGCTGATACAAAAATCCTGTTCCGGCTCAGAGACATTTCTACATATGTATGTGGTTTGGTATATATGCGTGTAAAGAACATGACTCTGTCGCCTGTGCATCTGTATTTGTAGTCAGGTGGCGAGCCCATCGAGGGAAGACGTCAAGTCAGGCAAATATCTATCTCGTCTCTGTCCACATCTGTCAACTGTTGCGTCGGTATCTAGTCTCCCTGTGCCTTCGGATCTCCGTAGACACTGTGTCTGTCGTTTTCTGTATCTGTCGTTTTCCATCTCGGCCCCCCTTTTGTACAGTCATTAGATAGTATATGCATATCCTTCGTGTACATGTTCTCCAGATGTGTGAGAGCCGCCGACGTGTGCTGTGCATTTTCCGTCTCTTTGGCCACAGTGATTTTTTGGAAATTCTTGGTGCATGCAAGGGAACAGCACGGCATCGAGACACTCTCGAATACAGTTCCTTTTGCTTTTGTCTACATTTTCCCTTTGCGATTTCCCACGACCCGAGCTCCAGCTGCCCTCTCTGTGGAGCTGAGTGCTCCACGACGCACTTCGGCTTATAGACGGAGACGCACCCCACCGAAAAAAAACGTCTACAACAAGATCTGCAGGGACCGGTATCCTTGCAGCTGCGCAACTATGAGTCCGGTACATAAATATATATATATATATATATATGACCCAGCACTGATCAGATAGATTGCGAAATTGCGGTGATGAGAGACGACTGGATTCTGGATTCTAAAGAGGCAAAACTTCTGTCGAATGGTTTTTCGCTCCTCGGGGCGAGACCCCTGCCGGTACCCGCACAGTTTCAGGAAAGAATGGACTCCTAAACATTTCCGGAGGTTGTACCGACAGTGGAGAGACAGCGCGGCAGACGCACAGGCTCGGCGGTCGCTTCCGGATCCGGCCCTCCGGGAATCTCGCAAACGCTCACCAATGAGCCTAACAGCAGCGATGCAGGAGAGAAACACTCGCTCTCGATGTTGACAGATTTACAGATTTTGTCGATTTTTCGAGTACAAAAGACGTCCATGTATTGAGGAACGTTTACGTATATATTGTTATATGTATATATATATATATATATATATATATATATAGGACTATGTAGCTATGGACTACCTTATTGGGACTTGTGGAGGTGTAGATACAGAAGTATAGTTTTCAACGTAATTTTCAAGTTTATATACATAAACATATATACATACATAGATGTGAGAAATATTTGAGGTAGCGACTACCGTGCTAAGTTGGGTGTTTGACCCCCCCCTGAGGTCGCCAAGAGTAGCAAAAGAGGACCACGTGCGTAGAGAGAGTGCCCAGGTGTTTGGAGAGGTGGACACCACGAGAAAAATTGCCGGCAGAGACAGAAGTGAACCGGAAAGTGTAGATCCCAGGGCTCGTCTCGGCATGATTCACGAGGAGTGGAAATACGAGAAAGTGAATGTGACAAAAGGATGGATTCGAGGTAATCAGGCTCTCAGCCAAGTCTGGAGAGACGCAGCAGTTTAGGTGGAAAGAGACGAGAACACGACCACAAAAAAACCTGGAAACGGCAACGGTTTTGTCTCTTGACAACAAAAGGCGGCGACCTGTGTCGCCTAGCCGCCTTCTTCCTCTCGCGCTCCAATCTGCCTGTTGTCCCTGCATCGCTTTTCGCTTCCTACTTGTCCTCCCCTGTGGATTCGATGCATTTCTCCTTCTTTCTGCCTCTTCTTCTCCCTTGTTTCTCGTCGCCTCTGCTTCTTCTCTCCGCTTTCGTTTCTTGTACTCTCTTTCGCTTGTTCTCTGGTCCCTTTCACTGCTGGACAGCGTCGAGCATCTCTCCGGCACCTGCGCTTCCTTCTTGTTCGTCATTCAGCAGCGACTGCAGTTGCTCCTCTAAATTGTCGATTTTCCCGCTCATGTCGTCTAGGCGATTTAAAATCGCCTCCGTCATCGAAGTGAATCTTGAATCCATCTCGCGTAAAATGTTCTGCACGGCTTCACAGACTTCGCACGCAGTGGACTGCGAACCTGCAGATACACCTGGCCCAGTGGCGTGAGCGCAAGACGAGAGCGAAGCGAGGTCCGGAGAGGGGCCTTTTTCGACAGAGACGAGGGGACCTGAGGAGCCTGTCGGCGAGAGGGGAGACGATGAGGGAAGCAGAGACGAAGACGAGAGAGAAGACGGACCGGCATGCTTGAGGGACGAAACAAAGCTGGTGGTAGGGGCACCACCTACATGCAGCCGCGAAGGACAGAGAAACAAGACAGGAAAGTGAGGAACACAGCGAAAGCAGAAGAGAAAACGGGAACAGGGAGGAAACACGGGAGAGAAAGAACATCTCGTCGAAACCCAGACTGGCCCACAGGAGAGGATAGCGCAGTTTCACCTAAGTTATCTCGGAAGTGTGGGGTCGTGTCTCCATTCTCTTCAGACGCGTCCGTGGAACGCCCGACCACGCGGATTTTCGTGTTCCTTCTCTTTGCTTTCTCTTGTCCTTCGTGCATCGCCCAACACGAGCGACAAAGGTCGTGCCTGCAGGTTACCTCTTTCCGTACACGTTCGGCTTTTGTTTTTTCTGGCCCTTCCCCGTCTGCTGTTTACGCCCAGTCGGTGGCGCTGGTCTCTGTTGCTTTTTGCTTGGGCCTTTGCCAAGAGAGACATCGAGCACGACTCACCAGGTTTGAGGGAAGTCGCTCGCAGAGAGAGAGAAGTTTCGGCGGGGACGCGACAGGAAGAAAGCAACGGCGCAGCAGCTGCCGCCGGGACCTGGCCTCCGCCAGACCCACTGGACGGGGCTGACTGTTGAAGAGGAAACTGTCGCATCTCGCAGACGCGGGGAAAAGACGAAGGCAGAAGAGGAGAGGGAGGAGACGAAGCAACAGAGGATGAAGAGGGAGAAGCTGGAGGCACCGACACGTGCGAAGAGGCCGTTGAGCCGCAGGCACACAGGTCAGAGTTTCTGGCGGACTGGAACCACTCCGCGGTAAAAAGCTGAGAAGGACATGGGAGTCGACAAAACGGCCTTCTCTGTGACAATCTCCGGCTAGAAACAGCAAGAAAGTGGAGAGAGCAAGCAAGATCAAACGCCAAAAACACCGACATTGTGTATGCAGAGATGAAGGTATGTCTAGATGTGCATCTGTTCTTGTTTAAAAGTACAAAAACGAAGTTGCTAGGTGGATTGAAAACGACAAAGAGAGGGCAGATTTGTGTGATTTGTTTACACCTTGCGATTTACCTAAGAAGGCGAAGGCAGCTGAGGCGACTGCGAAGAATCTGCGATCAGTAGAAGCGGGGGCCGACTTGAGGGCGCGGAAGAGCGCGGCTGTCGAGACTCCTGAGAAAAGAGCAACTCCGAGGAAGCGGCATTGCCAGCAGTCTTGCTGGGAAGAAGGAGGAGAGGAGCCAGAAGGCAGAGAATAACCAAACGAAAGAGGGGAACCGGAAGGAGACGCGAGGGGAGACGACGGGAGCGAAGATGAAAGAGCAGACGCTGAGAAGAAAGGTTTGGATAGGGGAGAGGAAAGTTTTGTTGAAGAAGAAGGAGACGAACCAAGGAGAGAAGACAAGGGAGTAGAAGACACCCGGCCGGAGGGATCCGCTCTCTCCGGGCGGCCTGTCGTTGCGGAAGTTGAGCGAGAATACTTTTCCAGAGAGAAAGACGAATCTGGGGCAGAAGCAGAGGAAACGGAGGAAGAAGCAGAGAGGGGAGAGGGGGTGCACTGTCGAGACAGAAACTCTTGAAAGGCAGAAGGCAAGAAAAATGAGGTGACCCGGTGAAGACGTGCACAGGGCTTATCACGGGGCGAAGGCTCTCCAGAAGTCAACGAAGGAAAAGAAGGCGATGGCGAAGAGGAGGGTGGAGAAGAAGGCGGGGAAGAAGGGGGAGGGGAAGGAAACGAATTTGTATCCATTCAGCCGCCAGGGTGCCAAGCGTCGCCAGGGAAGGTGGTGGCGCAGGGCGATGTTCTGAGTTTTCTTGACAGGACCGGGGCGACTGCCTTAGCGAGGAGAATGACCCATGGTCTTCAGTGCAGAAGCAAAGAGAGAGGACAAAAGAGGAGGAAAAGACAAGAACACGGTGGGAGGAAGGCGAGCGCTGACAGAGAAGTGACACCGCTAAGAAGGGATGGACGAAAGAAGGGCGAGAAGCGAAAGCGTTAGCTCTTTTATCGCCCGTCAGCACACTTTGCGTTTTTATGTGTTGGGTTCCCTTTTCGAGAAGAGAGCTCTTTATGAAGCGGGAAATACAGCGGCGCGGACAATCGCTGAAACGTGTCTCCTGCTGCCAACCCGAAAATGCTGCTTTTTGTGTTGCGGCATGCAGTGTGAGCGGAGAGCCGCTGCAAGAGCGACGAAGAACGTGTTCTGGGGTGTATGTACGCCGCAGAGCTAGCGGTGCCGAGACCCCCCTTTTACGGAGTTTTTTCGCGTGTCTCTCAGGTAAATTGGGCAACTTTGGCGAAGTGACCCATTCAATCGCTGTCTTTTTTCTCGGGTCTCTCGCTAGAGAGTTTTTGACTTGCGCTCTGGGAGTTTCAGACTTTTATTCCCTCCAGGTTTCTGCACACCTCGCAACGAGTCACAACCTCGCGCGTCGCCACGCTCCCTGACTAGACCAGCTCGCGTCCCCATCGCTGCACGGAGACTGTCCAAGCTCTCTAGTTCCTGTTCCTCTCTGAGTCATTGCTTCTTCCGGTTCCAAAAAACAAACCCCTTCACGAGCTTGCTCACCACGCACTCCTCGCCCAATGTCCCTCTTTGCATATTTTCGGGTTCCCCTTCAGGGAAAAAAAGCACACGCATACAGATATATATAGATATGTATTTATGTATACAACGCATATATATATATATAGATATATATATATATATATATCACTTCTATCCAGGCACTCAATTAATCTCCGGACCTAAAATTAGGCGCTTCAGGAGTGAATGCTCGAATAGACAGTCTCTCTTCAGAAAATAGCGTTCCCCTGCCGCCGCTGTTCTTCCTCTCTTTGTCGTTTCTTTTCCAAGCGTTGGTGCTCTGCTTCTGGTAGTAAAGACAGGAAAAGAAGCGGAAAGAAAGAAGCTTCTGAAAGAAAAGAGAAACGAACTTGGAGACAGGCAGTGACGGAAGGCGACGGATGTTCAAGAGGGAGGTCCCCACCCAACGTGCCCGCGGCACTTGTCTCCTCGGTGTCTCCTGGCCCGACGCGCCCGGTCGGAACGAGGCTTCGGGGCGCAGCCGCCAGGGCGGGGTGTGCATTGCTCGTTTCTTCTAGGCGCACCCTGAAGGATCTATTTTTGGCCCTAGTCTAACTTCTTTTCTGTTTCGTCTTGCTACCTCGGGTCCTCGGAGCGGAGGGAAGAAGCAGCATTTAAACAGGGGAGGTACGTTAGAGAACAGGAAACGGCAAGTGTGTCAATCTTGGGGTATCTGTGTTCGAGACGTCGTCCCAAAAGCAGATATTTCTTTGCAAGAGTGAGAATGACAAAAGAATCAACGCATAGTGTGAGGTGCCAGGGGCCTGTCGCCCCCTCACTCTCGGCGGCAACCCAGAGGAGAGCCATGCCTGTCTCTTCTGTGTCTCCCCGTCCGTTCTTTTGATTTTCTCTAGTCGTTGTTTCTCTCCTCTTTTATCTGCAGGCCTACAGTCGCCTGTGGATCTCAGGGTTGTAGCTTGTGAGGTTTCCACCGCGATTCCTCCCTTTCATCTTTTCCGTTTCTCTACTGTGTCGCACGCTTGTCAACGACGAGCAGGAAACGCACGGCGGAAGCCGAGGAGACGAGAGAGAGAGAGAAAATCTGCTGTGGAAAGAGCGAGGAGTACGAAGGAGTTCGTAGAAAACCACGAGGAAGAAGAAAAACACGGAAGAGCTAGAGCCCCGCGTCAGCGGGGCAGATCCCACAGCGGGAGAAGACTGAATGAACGGAGAGACATCTGAGAGGGTTGAGAGCAGAAAGTGATGTGCCCCAAACAACAACAGAGAGACAGGAAAATCTCATGTAAAAGCAGTTCCTCTCACGCGAAACAGCATACGAGAAAAACATCTTATGCCCTAGAATCGGAATAGGTAGAGCCTCTTGGAGAGGCTGCTGAGAAGAAGCGGGACTGAACCTTTCCCCCTTCAGAGAAAAGCGATGTACAAGAGGGAAAAAGAAGAAACAAACTCAAAGTGGGGACTCAACTTCTCGTAGGACACCTATGGCAACTCGACAAGCCGGGTCTATGCTTGCGTATCCCCCGAACCGGACACTGGAAGAGCCTCTTGACGTCGTTCTTGAACTGTCACAAAGTGAAAGAGATGGCGAAGGGTGCGGCCGTCTTCGTCTTCTCCCTTCTCTTCTGTCTGGCGTTCCCCGCACTAATCATCTTGTCTCTCTCAGGTACGACCTCGCTTTTTTTTCACTCCACTTGACCGAGAAAAACCTTTACTTCGAGGACAATACACTTTTACGTGAATTCGCAATCCGGACCGTGTACGATGTATGCTTCTAGGCGATCCAAATGCATCTACAAGCAGGCGACTCCATCGCTACTCAGATCCGTCGATACATATCTACAGGAATATCAATATATATATATATATATATATATATACTTACTTACATGAATGGATAGTTGTGGGTTTGCGTCTTTGCGTTAGGCGAGTGGGGACATTCCTTTTTTGAGAGAAACCGACCTTCAGTTCCCCCTTTCCCTTCTTTTCCCTTTCCCTTGTTCGTTCAGACAGCTGTCCGCATGCCACTCGCGCTACGGCAGCAGCTGAAGACAGCTTTACCGTCTCGGCAAAACGAAAGGGAATACCTTCGCGCCCAAACGATTCCGATGAAGAGAAGAGAGAAGAGAAAGGGCAAGGAAACGAGGAGCAGAAGCGAGAGTCTGCGAAGGAGCGGGAATCCAAGGCTGAAGAGCCAAAGGAAGAACAGGTAGAACATGTCGGCGAGAAAGCCGGCGACAAGCCAGACGAGGGAAGCTACGCAAGAGAGCCGGCTGAAGGGAGGACGATTTTAGAAGACAACGGAGAGAAGGGATGTCCTCTATTGCTTTCTAGAGGGCTGCAGGACGAAGAAGGCGGCGAAGTAAAACGCTCCGAGCACGGCGACAGTAGCCAATACGAAGGCAGAGGAAGGGAGAAAGAGCAGGTGTCCCATATGCAGGGAAGGCGTCTAGCAACCGCTCAAGACGGACCCTCCCCGAGGTCTTCTCGCTCTTCTGTTTCCGCTTCCTCTCATAGTTCTTCTCCCTCCGCGGCAAAAAAGCCTTCTTTACATGACGGGAGGTCCCCATTGAGAAACGGTGGGGTGTCCAATCAGCGCGCTTTCCTCCCCGGTGAGCACGAAGACCAGCTGATGCGGTCTTCTTCAGCTTCTCCCGAGTCCCCTCACTCATCGGCTTCTTCCTCACCTCGGCGGAGCAACCCCGGTAACGAGTCTCGGCTCGCATCACCACGAGAGGCTTCCTTCTTCTCTCCATCTACCCTCAGGCGCGAACAGGCCAGTGGAACGAATACCTCCAGGTCTTCCGGCGCCTTGCCACACGCTTCTTCGGCTCTTCCTTCTCTGTTGTCTTCCTCCCCCCTTCCGAGCCTGAAGCACACAGAAGCATCTACGACAGGTCTGTGCCGCGAGACGTGGTATAAGGCGCGGACCTATCAGGGGTGGGAGATTCTGGACGAGTCCAAATTCTGGTTTTTCTCGTATGACGATCCAACGGGTGGCTATGTGAACTATGTAGGAAGAGAGGAAGCGATCCAGAAGGGACTCGTTTCGGTGACAGCCGATGGAAGAGCCATTGTAAGAGCCGATTCGTGGAACAATGTCGAAAACGACGACCGCGGCCGCGATTCTGTTCGTCTTTCTGCCGTCGAGGGATTTGACAATGTAAGCAAAGGCACACGTATGCAAGTGTAGGAAACTCCGGAGGCTGAAAGCGAGACAGAAGGAAAGAGCCTCTCCACGGAAGATAAAAACGAACACGAGCAACAAACCAATGCACATGAATACATATATATATAGGCATATAATGTTAACACGCATATACAGAAATATGTATGGAGATGTACGGTTGTGTAGGTCCGGATTTCCATTTTACCTGCTGGACGTTGAAATGCACCGTAGAACTTTTCGGGTCTCTGTGCTTGCATCTATCTTTATATTGTTTCACGACTTCTCTTGGAAATATAGTACGGGCAGACGGGTGCGAAAGGCTGCACATGCATACATTATGTGTCTCTAGTATTTTAAGTATCCACTTACATATCAATGAAAAAAAAACTGGATGAACACTTTTTACGCCTGGTATGTATCACCCACGGGTCACTATATGCAACAAAAAAAGCACTCACATACGCTGGTACGCATTTGCATATCTACATATCTATTTATATATGCGCATGTGTCTGTCGATAGGTACATGCGTATAACTTATTGGTGAATTCACTTTCCTAAATGTTTTGGGACTCTGGGTGTACGGCTAGTTCGCGGGCAGAGTGCTTCTCGCGCGGTGGCGTAAGTGTCGTGGAGGCAGACTTGCGTTTTGCGACGTCTTTGCTCTCACCACTGTTGTTTCTTTTCTGCTGGTCGCTCGCTCTGTGCCTTCCTTCTCTGCGCCTCCCCATGCAGGCTCTGTGGGTTGTAAGTCTGAACCACATGCCCGAGGGGTGCGGGACTTGGCCGGCGTTGTGGACGACGGGAGCAGATCCGTGGCCAGCGAGCGGTGAAATCGATATCGTGGAGGGCGTGAACCGGCAGAGGAGGAATCGGGTGTCGCTCCACACTTCGTACGGGTGCAATATGTGGGGAATTGACGAGACGAATTTCGCGGGAACGTGGGCGTACAGCGGCGACGGCTTGGAGGCTCGCGACTGCTATGTCTACGCGACAGAACACAACACCGGTTGTTCCATTGAGTCGATAGAGGATGCGTTTGGCGAGGCGTTCAATGAGAAAGGAGGGGGTGTGTACGTCTTGGAACTGAAGCAGGCGAAACACATTCGCGCGTGGTACTTTACACACCAAGAGGTGCCCGAGGACCTGCGCATCGGTGCACCGGACCCTGACAAGTGGGCAGAAGCGCAGAAACTGCCAATGGCGTACTTTCCTCTAAATGAGAACAACTGTCCGGGCCCCAGTCACTTCTGGGGACACCGACTGGTGATAAACACGACATTTTGTGGCGGCTGGGGGGGCAGCTTGTTTTCGAGAACCGCGGGATGCGCCGGCGACGGCCAAGCAGCGTGCCGTGCGTTTGTACGCGACAACCCAACCAGCTTTAAAAATGCTTTCTGGGATTTCAACTTCATTCACGTCTACGTCCCTGGAGCAGTTTCATGTGGTAAGGCCACAGGGGGGGTCGGAGAGGATGGCCACCATCCTGTACCGGACGGCGAAAACACAGACGTTGGGACCGTGCCAGGTAGTGACCGTGAGAAGAGGACGGGAACGCAAGAAACGGGGGAGAATGGTGGACAGAAAACGGGAGGGCGGACCAGGGGAGGCCTGGGGAAAGCGAAAATGGCAAGTACTCTATTTCGGTCGCTTTGGGACAGCCTCCTTCGCCTGTCAAGACAAAATTACGGAAGGCCTCACGAAACCCCCTCTCGTTTGAAGGGTCGCCTGAGTAAAATCGTGGTTCAAATGTAAGAGGTGGCTGCACTCTTGGGATAGCTTGCTGTATAGGCGAATGCGTGAACAGCCAACAGCCCAGAAGATTAGAATATTGTCAACCCTCTTGCCGGTGCACGACTTCAAGGAATATATCACCTGTATGCTAACAAAACATCTACGTTTTCGGTCTAGCCATCGGGCCGCTTCGATCCTCATATCCAAAGACACTTCTATTAAGTTTAGATTAAACGACATGTGGAGAGTTGGGCCAACTTCAACGCTGTCACGTGACACTTCTTTGCTTGGGTCACAAGGTCATTTTTTTCACCCTTTTTCGTGTTCTCCACTTGAGAGAGAGAGCGGGCAAGAGCTGGGGACTTTTGGCAGTCGTGGTAGAAACCTTTATGAGATGCATGTACACGCAATTTCCAGCAAAGCGCGCGCCTCTCTCAAATACGCAAAACAGTGACGAGCCTTCCCCCTCTATGAATCCGCTCGTGTAAGCAGAGCCCTTTCGCTATTAGAGTGACGGCGAAGGGAGAGGGGATGAGAAAAACCGGGGAAGAAAGAACAATTCGAGGAGAGCAGAAGGGAAGAAGATGGGACAGGGAAGAACCGAAAAATGGCAAAACAGGGAAGGAACTGGGCCAGAAAGAGGAGTGTCAAAAATACGGAGCTTCACTACCATCGTGCCTTCAAAGTTAGGTTCCACTGATGTAACGAAGGAAACTACAACGCCAAGGACTCCGTCTCGTGCAAGGTGCGGCGGGGAACCTCTGTCTACCTCTGCGCCTACAAGCCCTACGAGCTGGTGAGCAGTTTTCCTCGTTTTCCCTGTTGTTCTTTCTGAATAGGTACCACGACAACGTCGACTACCACCTCGTCGACTTTTACCAACACTGAACCGCCTATCTACCCACCTTCTTCTACAAGTACCTCGACGGTTCCTCCTTCTCTCACAGAGAATGAATGGTGGCAAGCCCTCTACCACTTCCTCGCACTGATGGCAGGCTACACAGAATCGAATCGACCCCCCTGTCTTGAGTCTGACGCGGACTATTTTGGGTATGATCTGCAAAAATATGAAAACTTCATCTATACGGCGGAGCAATGCCGTCTCCTGTGTGTACACACACCAGGCTGCTTCTATTTCTCCTTCGTTCAAACGACGGCCTCCTGTTACCTGAAAAACATCCAGGCACTTAGGGGCCGAGTTGCCCAACAGCAAGTAAGCAAAGGGAACAAATTTAATAAAGGGGAACCAAGCGCAAACTTCAAGACCATATGGAGCCAGACTTTTTGCGAGGTTCCTGGTTCGACACACAATTTTGAATTCATGCAAGAAGGCAGCATACAAGGACATCCTGTACTCGTGCGACTGAGGCTATCAAGGGGACATATATGTAATAAAGGCCACCTATAGCTGAAAGCGTATAGACCATCGTGGTAGTTGGGGTGGTGACTCCCTACACCGAAACGGAGCACGACGACACTGCGATACTCCTCTGTTTCATACCTCAAAGAGAATCTGTTGATTTGATTGGTGGAGGCTACACGGTCAGTATGCAACTCAGAGAGAAAAGGAAAGGAAACACTATTTGAAAAGTCTGCCTTCTTCGCGCACTGTGTAGTCGTGTTTCTGTGTGTCTATCGCTATGTGAGGTAAATCTTCTTGTCTGCCGTACCCAGAGAGTGAAAGTGAAAACACGCCGCATCAAGTGAGCCGGACAACCGGCTGAAGAACAGGCGGTAGCGAAGATGAAGGATGGAAAATAGTACTTTCCGTTCTTTGGCAAAGTCCCTTCTCCCACTGTCTCTCTTTCACAAAACACCAGAAGGGCGCGAAACTTCGAATGGACAGGGCTGCGCGTGGTGCATTGCTTCGACGTGTTTGGCAGCGATACATGGCCAACGCCGTACAGCGGCAGATAGCGACGGCATGTGTGTCTTTTGTATTTCCCTATTTTCTCAGGGTGTTGTTTCTGGACAAATGAGATGTCAGTAAGCAAACGCCGGAGGAAGATCGCCTAGGACACAAGTGGGCGACCGCGAGCAACAGCAAACGACACCGTCGTTGGTGTTTCGTTCGAACGCCACAGACGGTCTATTCATTCCCTTCTTTCTTCTGTTCAGTGTGTTTTTCATATGGAAACACCAAATCGAGAAGACAAAGACCAATCACTCGGGCTTTGTTCGTGAAGAGGACATGGCATCTCCGTTTCTTCCCGTTTTCCATCAGTCCTGTCACACTGCCTGCCGTGTCAAAATTCCTTGTTTCTAGTTTTAGTCTCTCAAATTGTTTTCGCCGGTGAGGGACGGCGACCCTCTTTCCGTCTTTCTGGCTCGAAAGACCTCGTCTTGCTCATGAATTCCCGGATAATTTCTGGATCTCCGCCCCTGTGTTGCCTGAACTGGCGGAAGATCCCCGCGGATCGGCGTACACAAGACCTGTTTTTGATGGATTTGCACCAGTCTGGCTGCTTTGGAAACGAGAGTTAATATCCAAACGGAGCAGCAAGCGCAATAGATATTAGAACCAGAGCTGTAGATCGTCTATCGTACATCAGCTACCTGGGTTGTATAAACGTGCGCAAAGGTACTCGGTTCTGCGATGGAAGCGTTGGACGTGGGACTGCTACAGCACGACATGGTCAGCCTCGACGCGAGAGTCCATCCAGAAACCATGAGAGAACCGGAAATTGCTGGATAAAGGCGCTGAACTGACACGACCGCGGGAAATCTCCATTCACCTCGTTATCCTTTGGTAGACGAGGCGTTAGTGCGGCCATCTCGCGCCACTCCGTTTTCCCGTCTGGTCTGTGGAACAAACCGAAGCAAAGAAACCTGTTTCTTCTCTCCATATGCACTTTCATGTCCCTCACACGCATGGAGATTCGCCAGGCTCTTACGAGGCCGGTCCTTTCTCAGCTCGTTGCACCAGAATGCTCCTTCGCGTGTCTCATGCTCTGACACACGGTCCGTTGACCGGGCTGGGGGCCAGCAGTTCATACAATTACACAGACCAGGAAACGTGAGTACGGCAAACCGTTCTAACAGAGAAGACACCTTTCCCGACACAGATGGAAGAGACCACAAGACCTGCGGCTGTACGCGAAAGAATGAGCGAAACTCTCTTCTACGCTACGTAGGCGGCACCAGGTGTCGTCGACCGAGAGCTATCCGTACAATCCACCTACGCTTTTCCTTTCTTTGCTGTGCCTTCCTTCTTGAAGTCTTTCTGATGTCCCGGTGCTTCTTCCTCTCGCTTTTTCTTCTGTCTTCCTGTCTGTCTGACTCCCCAAGAATACTGCTCACAGCGCACCACTGTGCGGTCTGGAGTCGTCTGTCGCTGTTGGCTGTGTGCGTGGTCGCTCCGTAGGGGACAAACTTCGACGAAAGAAGAGCAAACCCGAAGAAGAAACAGACACGGCTTAGTTTCACGGCGCCACGCAGAGATCTTCCACCTTCCTACTTTATGTTCGTGCACCTCTCCAGTTATCAGCTTTTCTTTTTTCAGCGGTGTCAGTTCTGTTCTCGGCTTAAAGACAAAAATCCAGGAACGGTCTATTGAAAACCAACGAGAAAAGAAAGTGAAAAAAGTGCTTGTTCCTCTCCAAATACCCCCGGCCGCGTTTGACTGTGCGGTGGTGCGCTCTTTTGTTTATATTCCAGCGATCTACATAGGTCAGTTTTGAGCCGTGTCTACGCACAAAACGGCGGGTTGCTTCAGGGGACACCCGAAAGAAAAGCGCTGGATGAGCACGCCACGAGGCACAGACAATCTCGTCACTTCACGATTTTGCGCAGACGCGATTCATGGGAGCGACAAACATCCTGGTTTCCCTGCATTAACTACCCTTTTTCGAGCCCAAACATCGAAACTCCCGATGTCCCTTTTCTAACTGGGAGGAAGGCTGCTTTCATCGTTTTCTTAGGCTCCCAGGCCTCAAACCGAGAGCGCTCCTTCCGCTTTTCCGTCTCCTTTTCTCTTGTCTCCCGAATATTCAGCTGTCAACTTTGCGCGGGTCTTCGCCTGATACACGCGCTCTTTTTTATCGTGTATCGGCTCTCTGTTTCCCTCCTTTCCTGCGCATTTTCTTCTTCTGCACTCAGTCTGAACCGTCTTCTACCCTTCTGCTCTCGCCGTCTTGTCGCTCGCCTTCTCGTCGCCTCCTCCTAAATCTCCCGCCTCGGATGTCGGCGTGTAGTTCCGCCTGGCTCCTGTCGTGTCCTCTGCTTCTGTTGCTTCTTTGGAGACTCCTTTTTTCCCCTTCGCCTCCTCATCCTTATTCCGTTTTCTGGCTGCAGCCCCCTTTATCTGTCGGATCCCTCTGACTTCCTTCCCCTTCCTCTCGGGAGTCCTGTTGTCTTCACCTGCAACTCACCTTCTCTCTGACCCGCCGTGTGGCCTACCACTTGTTCCCCCACCTGTCTCGACCCCCGTCTGTTTCTCTTCTTCCCCTCTTCCTGTTCTGTCTCCTCTCTCCTCGTGCTGTGCACTTCCTTCTGGAGCGTGGATTCTCGGTGTTGTCAGGCACTATGTTGGGACGCCGGCGGAAGGGCGTGGAATGCTCCGTCCAGCCTCGAGAGACAAAACGATGGCGTCTGGAGCTGAACGAGGCGAGCAGTGCTGCACAAGACGCTTCTGAGGCACCGTCCAACTCTGCCCGAGATCCTCGCACGGGCGGATCGCCCGCCGCTGCCGAGGAAGGTCAGAGTTCCCCGTACCCACGCGGTGCGCGATTGCCCGAAGACGGCGAGGAGGAAACGATTGTCCCCAACTTGACAGAAGAGGAACTACGGCTGCTGCAGGCCGACGAAGAAGAAGGGGAGGCGCGGGACCAACGCGACAGAGAACGAGGGGCGACAGACGGGACTGAAAACGGGAGCGACGGCGCAGAGAAGCCTGAAGACGGCGCCGGCGAGAAGAAGCCGAAGAAGAGACGGAGGTTTGCATGGATGGAAAGCGACGATGAAAGCATCACAGCCAGCAGCAGCGAAGAAGAAGAAGCTGAACAGGATCCACAGGAGGCGACTACTTCAGCCGTGGCCCACGCCAGCTTGTCTCCCGAGAATCCTTCTCCCGCCCCCTCACCTCCTTCCCCCGGGACTTCGTCGGCGTCTGCTACCGACTCCTCCTCCTCTTCATCTTCTTCTGGGAAGGCGGGAGACCAGCTTGAGGAAGATGTGGTTTCAGCGTCTGTGTTTGCTTCCGATTTGGCTGCGCTCGGGTTGCGGTTTGCGGGGGCTGAGCGCGAAGAGCTCTGCGAGCGCATGCAGCGATGCATCACGTGTCTCTTTCTCGCGAATCTCTCTTTTGAGGCGCCACTGGGGGAAATCGAGACTTGGGTCCACACCCACACGCAAGTCGCCCCGATGCAGGTCTTTGCAGCGCCGTCCAACGACTCCGCATATAAGGCGCCTCCGCCTGCGGGCAGTGGAATGCCAGCGAACGGCGCGCACCGAGGCCGCGTCTTTGTCGAACTCGGCAGCTACGCAAAGGTTCGCCAAGCCGTGCAGAAGCTGAACGGCTTATATTTGAGAGGTCGACCGGTGCGTGCACTCTTCGCGTTCTGCGTCGATGGACGGCCGTGCACCCTGCAGACGGCGATGCATCTCAAGTACCTCAGACAGCACGTGCTGCAAGATCTGCTGGGAGTCGAGCGCGGCTCCAGATTCCACAGACACACTCCAGCGTGGAAGATCGATGGCGGATGCAACTGGGGTGGGACGTAGACAGAGAGAGCGACAAAAACCGGCCCGAGTTTTCGCAGCTTTTCTACCAATGCAGGGCACTCATTTGGGTCTATTTCCCCACGCGTTTCGCAAAACGAACGGCCGCACACGCGCGACGGGATGGCCCGGGGAAACGGAAGCGTGGAGGAAGCGGCACAGAAAACGCAGGGAGAGAACACGGAGCAAGCAAGGAGAAGTGAGGTCTCTGTGTGCCTGTTTGGAACGCCTTGAATGCCAAGGGAGATGCCACGCGAGAGGCTTCACACACACGCACCTGGGCATTTGTGGAGAGAGCGAGCGGAGAGGCATTCAGAGAGATTGTGATTTTGCAGCTGTCTTGTCATCATGCCGATCTCGTTTTGAGACAAAGAGGGAAGGGAAGCAGTGGGGCAACCTTTCGTTTTTAACAAAGCAGCCTGACAAAAAACCTGACGGGGATCTTTCCAAACTTTTTTTCTAGGGAAGTGCCTGGCTTTTTATTCCAAGGATCCTCCTTCCCCCGGTGGATTCTGCGCGTCTTTTGGTGCTCTCCAGTGTCCCTTGTTCTTTCCTCGCCTTTCTGCAGGCCGTTTTTTTGCCTCCGTTTTCTTGACCTGCTTGCGCGAATCCACAGAAAGAAACGGATTCGAAAATGGTGCACTTCTCTCCGTTTTTCCACAGTTGACATTTTCGAGACTTTCGTATGCTCTTTCCTCCAACCTTTTTCGGACGCCGCCCGCCCGCGTCAAGTCTCTCTTCTTAGAAGAGAGCAGAAGGCGCAAACACACATACCGGTACCTCTTGAGAAAGCATTCACATGGAACTACATCGATACGCATGCTGTATGCGAAGGTTGACACATATATTCATGTATATATATATATATATATATACTCACACACGAAGAAGGACTGGAGCGCCTGCATAGATCTGTGTCCGCACCGCGGAGTTCTTTGCGCCTGTATCTCGACGGAAACGTACCAGCTGTGAAACTCACAACTGCATCCTCACGTCTGTATCCATATATATATATATATATATATATTTGTATATCTGCATGTAGATATGTATATATATATTTACAATTACACATGCAAGGATGTATCTTCTTCAGCGTCCATCTTCCGCTCAACGCCTGTGTCCCCCGGGTTCCGTGCGAAGGCTCGAGTCTTTTTGACGGCACGCCGTGAGTGCCAGGTAAGTTCCTGGGAATCCCCGCCCGCAGTCGGGTTTGGTCAGGGCTTGCTGACTGTACATACCACTGCATGCGGCACAGTGGACATCTTCATATTCAGAGAATGGGGAAGTCCTTGCAAGAACAAGAGCTCCAGAGTTTTTCGCTTCTGACAAAAGGCACTCGAGCGGAGCAAAACAGGACGAGCGGCGCGCACATCTCACGAGTGTTTTTGGTCAACAGTGACGCACCCTACAGCTTGGAACCGTCAACCGTCACGATCCCGCAATAGGCAGCCCCGTGAGCGAGGCTCTGTGCAGAATCGCGTTGTGCATCTGGGCTCTGGTGTGCACCGAGTGCGTGCAGGCACTTTCGTACAGGTCTCTATGCTCAGGGAGGTCTATGTTGACACGCGTATACATGCGCGTATTAATAATGTAGATATGCTTTGATAGTTTGCTGTTCAAAAGGAAATATCACTGAGATGTACTTCTGTTTCTGGATGGCCTAGGCGGCGCCGGCGTCACTCCCAACAAGACACTCTTTGCCCTCCGGCACTACACCTGTAAATGCAAAGACAAAAGTTAACTGTATACGTGAAAGCATTAATGCGTCTACATATATATATATATATATATATATCTAGAAATATACATATCTAGAGGTATACACATATCTGTGTGTGCACGTATATTCATACAATATATATATATATATATATGTATATATTTGTTTATGCCAATGCAGGTGCATGCAAACATGTAAAAATGGCTGGCCATAAGTCCGTTTTAACGAGTGGGAGCACGCGAGCGTTTGGCGCCAAGTGTACCTCGAATTACGGTGGCTACCCAATGCAGATGGGCTTTGTCACGAACCAAAAGGACGACGAAAGGACAGAGCGGTACTAAACTCCCTGTGCGGTTCACCCTATTCACAAAAATACATTTACCTATTCTTCGTTCATATATACATCCATACATAAAGTATATACGTTTGCATATCAGTCTAGAGTTGACAAATGTTTGCGCGTCACGACCAAGAAAGCACAAAAGCCCACCCTCTAGACGCACAAAAGCCGACACAAGAACCTGCTTTTCCCGATCTGCACATGTCGCAGATTGTCTCTTTCCGCTCGTTCTTCCTGGGTGTTCCCCGTCTGAAAGGCGCTACGACTGTCTCTCCCTTCCGTGCCCGTTCTTCTCTCCTGACTCGTGGAGACAGCAAAACTCTCCATTCTCTGCTTCGTCTCTCGCTGCCTTCGCGCCCTTCTTCCGCTTCCTGTTCTTCTCTTGGATTGCTCCGGTTGCATAGATCCGCGCCGAGTTTCTTCGTCGTGTCTCTTACTCTTCTCCTAGAATATTGACGCCGAAGACGCCTCCTCTTGCTTCCTTTTTCTTTGGTTTGTTCTCCAGCACTTGGTACGCGCTCTCTTTCTTTTCTGTGCGTCTCGGCTTGTCCTCTTTCTTCTTTCTGCGCTCCGGTTCTTTCCGCATCCGAGAGAGTGCTTCGTAGCCGGCCCCGCCCTTCGAGTCAGCTCTGTCGCGCGGTCCCCTCTGCACACGCATCGACAGACTCCGCGCGTAGTGAATCGCAGGTGCGTTCGTTTCCGGGCGTTCGCCCTCGTCGCTTTCTTCAGACGCCGCGCGCGCCGCGTCTTCTTCACTTCTGGCCGGCGCCTCTGCCTCCCGGAACCCCTTGCCCTTCTTTCTCTTTCTCTTCTCGTCTTCGGGCCGCGGAGTCGAAGCTGCCGAGAGCGGCGAAGACTCGGTTTTCGCACGCCCGTCTTTCTTTTTGAACGGGCGGATTTTGACGGTCTTTTTGATTTTCACGACGCCCTGAGGATCCACGTCGCCTGAGGCGCCACGCCCGCCGCTGCGTCGCCAGGCCGCCTTCGCCGTCTCCGTCTGGACGTCAGGACGCACGAGGATGTCGCTGCCTCGGTCGTCTTGGAAGTGCAGCGTAGGCTGTCGCTCGCCTCCGAACCGTTGTCGCACGAGATCCCAGTCGTCGTCCGTCTTCTGCGCGCCCACGGGCGACGCCTTCCTCTCAACCCCATCTAGAGGCGACAGCGCGAAGGCCACGGAGTCCCGTCCCCCCTGGCGCCTCTTCTCTTTGCCTCGCTGGCGCGCAACCGGCGAGACGGCGAGAAGCGCGTCGTCGTCTTCCTCCGCCACCAGCCCTGGATCCAGGTACCGTCGCTGACTCGCTCTGCGGGACCCGGAGGCGCCTGACGCCTGAGGCGCGTCCTCGCCGTCCAGGAAGTCTGGGTCGTCCAACAGCTCGGCTGCGACGACAAAAGGCGAACCTGAATCGAACTCCTGTCTCCGCTGCCGCCTGCGGCGAAGCTCCTGGAGAGACACCGGGTACACCTCGCCCTCGGAGACGCGCCGGCGCCATTCCGAAATGCGCTCCTCGCGCTTGGTTTCTTCTTTCCGCTGCACTTGACGAGCCTCCTCCAAAGACTCTGGCGGTACATACACTCCCGGCGCTGAAAAAAGACAATTTGCACGAGAGGGAGAAAGGGGAGAACAGGGGATAAAACAGAAACCGCAGGTAAGCACACGAAAAAAAAGTTAACTAACGAAACACGGAAAAAAGCATCGCCTTCTGTCGATTCTCTCCAAGGCTTGTGCCTTCTCGTCCAAACCTCGTCTTCCGTCTTTATCCATACCTCGTCTTCCGTCTTTTTCCCCCTTGATTCACAGCGATGCGCGAGAATCCTTCTTCGCATGCGCTTTATCCTCGTCCGTTGCTCCTTCCCGCGTGTGTCTGCAGATGCTTTCTGCCCGGGTCACGTGCGACTTTCAACTTTCGTTTTTCGGACTTACGAAGCACAGCGGGGCCTCGGGCGACGCCTGTGAGGTCCAGAAGCTGGCGCTGGCGGTGTCTTTGCTCGACCCGCTCCTCCGTCTGCTCGTCTGCATAGGTGAGAAGAGAAATGTCGTTCTGGAGAACGTCAATTTCGTCGTTCAGATCCTGCAACGCACGCTCCAAGGACGCAATGAAAAGGCCTTTCTTCTTGTTCAGCTTGCGGACACTCCGCTGGTAGTCTCCTGGAAAACCAAGACACGCACACGAGGTTGAGCTGCGACAAAAAGTGTAGATATCAACGTGGAAGCGTTCCGAGAAAACCGTACATAGTAGACCTTTGCGCGCCCCTGGATTCTCCACGAGGCAGAATCCAGGACTCGCCTTTCGCATGCAGGGAATGAAAAACTGCCCAGGAAGAAGGGAAGGGGAGGGGGGAAAGCTGTGGCATTTGCTATGATAGCGCAGTCTTCTACCCTTCGCAACGCAGGCCCCGTGCAAAAAGGAGATCCACCCAGGGAAGAAAAAGATGTACAAATGCATATACAAACGTATACAGTTACAAAAACGTATTTACTCTTGACAGAATGCGCATGTTTGTTTAAATGTGCGTGTGTGTATGTGTGTAGGGGCTGTCTACGCGGAAAAGCCTCCACTCACACACCGATGAAAACAGACATATCTATATGATTGCATATATGTGTAAATGTATGCATGCATGCATATGTAACGTACGAATATGTAGATGGTCGTTTCCGTGCGATACGAATAGAGGGAAAAGTTCAGAAGCGAGACATCCGGGAACCGGCAAGGCGCGAGAGGAGAGGTAGGAGACAGTTTCGTACCCAGGATTTTCAAATCGTAGAGAATCAAAAACTGCTTCGCCTTGAGGAACTCCAAGTCTGTGATGTACTGCTGAATGCGAACCAGCTGCGTGCCGAGAAAGGCGCGCTCAATGCGGTCCTGAACAAAAAATGGATGCGGCGGTTGCGCGCACGCGCGGCGGGGTTCTTCTCAACAACAAAGAAGAGTCGATCCACCACTGTGTTTGCTTCCTTTCCTTCTCCTCGTGTCGTTTTCAACACCGCCCGCTCTCGAGCATTCTTCGCTGAAAGCCGCTCTCCTTCGCAAAAGTTTCCACTTTCGGCGGCGCCTGCGTTCTCTTCTTTTTTTTTTTGAGGACGCCTGTCCCCGTGGACAGTTCTGCATTTCTCGACGAACGCTTTCCTTCCCGTTTCCAGCTCTCTCTCCACTCACCCTGAGCCTCCCCGTTCGCGTTGTCAATCGACTGTTGCAGATCCATATATATCCTCATAACTCTATTCTATACATGCATAGACCTACATAGAAATATATGTATGCTTATATAAGTATGTATATGCATATCTGCATCAGTCCACCTCTCTACATTTGGGAACTGTGCTCCCATTAATGAAACTCATCATTTCTTTATATATATATATATATATATATCTTTGTACATGAAGTTCGAGAGTATACAGGCGAAGCTGTAACCTTGATCAGAGTTAATACCTTTCAGGGAGAGGGGTGCGGAGACTCGCGGGCGACACGGGGAAGGAGTGTGGATGAGCAGAACGAGAGAAAAAGCGGCACGGAATTCCCTTCAAAAACGCAGGATCACTTCGGAAAGAGGGCAGGATTCAACCGGTGCATCCAGTTCAGACGATGTGGCGGCAGAGTGCGCAAACACACGGCTGAGAAGAGACGGCGACAGGACTCACCTTGGTAGTACAGGGGAGAGTTGCGAGAGTGGGAAGGCCTCGAAATTCGTCGAAGAAGCGATCGCGAAGCAGCGCCGCTTGACTGTCCAGAGACGCCATCGCTCCGTCTGCGTTCGCCTGCGCAATCGCCAACTGGAGGGCTTTCAAAAAGGCCTGAAACGCCGAAAAGCAAAAACCCACTTTTCCCGAAAAATCCACACTCAAAATTCACCAACACACCAGATCACACACGGCCGCCAACAAAAACATATATATACATATATATGTGAAAGGTCCTCACATAGATGGGCTTTTACATGAAAAATGCATTTCTACACACACCACAATCTCTCTCTCTATCCGTATACATCTGCATAAGTGCAACTCTGTAGGGAGTGGCAGTGGAAGCGTTTACCTACACACGCGTGGAGATCAGTAGGTGTATATAAGCGGACGCGTATGGATATGCCTGCATCGATCTCTCTCTACTTTTCTGCATGTATCGCTATAAAAGAGATGTCTTTGCGTCTCGTGCTTACTTTCCAGTAGAGAATGACGGTGTCGCTGACGGCGAGGGCCATCCTGCGTCTGGGTTCGACGCCGTACTTGGTGACGAGGTCTTGCACTTCTGGTGCTGCGTCGAGCTCGATGTGTGTGTAGCGCAGATAGAGGAAGGCGAGGACGAGGTAGTTCAAGTAGCAGAAGAAAACGATGCAGAAGAAGAAAACGAACGCCTCAAACTGCCACGTGAGAGCGTGGTGCTGCGTGGCGGGAGCCGTGACAGCGTTGAAGTTCCATTTTGAAGTTAAAATCATCAGGCACGTCACGATCGAATACGTCGGCGTGCTAAAGCCTCGAAACTGGACACCCAAAATCGTGTACCCTGAAAAACGAGGACAGAGAGAGCCGCCAGGGAGACACAGAAAGATCCCAAGAGGAAAAAGAGAGGAGAAAGAGGCGCGAAAAAAGCAAAGAGACGCCGCTTGCCTTGCATTCCGACGGTCCACACGAAAAAACGGGCGTCTACCTCTGCGTGGCGAGGGCCCAAACCAGAGACACGCGGGGTGACAGCAGGGGACTCCCGCTAAGGGAGAGAGACAGGAGGGGCGAGAGAGAGACTGCGAGAGACTCGGGAGCTCCCTGGGGGAACGGGCTTTCGAGGCCTAGCGAAAGTGTCTCCTCGCTGGGCGCTTCTCGAGAGCAGAAGGCCAAGACAGGAAAAGGCACGGGGTGAGCGGAGGGGAAAGAGAGGATCTGAGAGCGCTGCAGTTTCCTGTCGCCTGCGGAGACAGAAAAAGGTTGGAGGCTTGCTTTGAGGAACGCAGCCAGGAGAGAAGAAGAAGAGTTGCGCTATAGAGACGTATAGAGAACACAGGGCCCCAGAGGCAGGCTGCTGGAGAGAAGGTTTGTGCCTCGCCGCGCGGAAAGTGCGAGAACCTGTTTCGCGCTTACCGGCGAAGCAAAAGGCGAAGAAGGCGACGACGACAAAGACACTCGCGATAGCGATCTGCGACGCTGCTCCGTAGAGAATTTCAATAAGCTTGCGAGCCTCTTGGAAGCGCTGGGGAACGGCTGCTGTGAGCGTGAGGATCCTCACCGCCACCATCAGAAGAGCCACGACAGCCAGAACCTTGGCGCGGAAAAGAGCGTCACCCTTCGCCTCGAGGGACTCCTGCAAGCGCATGAACCGAAGGATGGATTCCGCTGTCGGCGGCGGCGAGTTGTCTGGGCCTGCGGGCAGGACGCAGAAACAAAGGGGAACCGAGAAACAGAAAAGTGGAAGAGAGCGTGAGACGGAGAAAGTGAGATGGAGGTAGACAGAGAAAAATAAAGAAGGAAAGAGAACTAGAAGGAGAGAAAAGGCGAGACTGCGAGAGAAAGCGAGAAGGCCAAGTAAGCACAGATCTGCGAGGAGAGACGCGCAGGAGGGTTAGAAAACAGAAACGAAAGGAAAGACTGTTGCGAGGCAGGAGACAGAGAAGTGCAGCATCGCGTCAGAGCAGCGGACGGCGCAAGCACGCAAAGGCAGAAGCGGGACAGCGGCTTCAACCTCGTGGATGCATGTCCACTGAAACGCCGGCACCGAGCTCATCTTTGCGAGTTTTCCCGCTCTTGTTTCGCTTTTCGAGGGCCGCCTCGGCCCCGACTTCCCTCTCGCTGGCTTCGACGCGCCTCGCCACTGCGAGCTCGCCCCGCGCCGGACATTTTCGCCTACCTTGCGAGGACCCAGGCACCCAAAGCCAGGGCTGGACGGGGCCAGGCACGATGCCGGGAATGTCCAGAGAGTCGCCGAACTCGCCCGCGTCCTCTCCTGTGCCCGCACTGAGGCGCCGCGCGGGAAGCGAAGCGGAAGAGACATGTGGCGACGAAACAAGAGAGGAAGAGGGGAAGGGAAACCCGGCGGCAACAGAGGAAGAAGGTGCATGCGCCTGGGAGCCTCGGCTCCTGCGTCGCGGCGATACGTGCTCGCCGCCTCCGTGTTCCTCTTCTCTGTTGGCTGAGGCGGCGGGCACCTCCACGGATGAGGAAGAACGCAAACGAGCGTTCTTTTGAGCCGGCGCGATTCCGCCTCGTCCCTCCCCACTGCGCGCCGAGCCTGTCGCTCCCAGGCGCCGTCGCGTCCCAGTGTCTCCGAGCCCGCTGCCTGCGTCTCCGTTGTCTCCGGCCAGGTGACGGGGGCTCGCCCCCGGGAGGAAGTTGGAGGCGAGGCGCGAGAGAGCAGAGACGGAGCGCATCGTTGCGTCTTGCGTCTGAGTGGAGACGCCGAGGCCGATGGAAGCTGCCGACTCCCATCCCGGGTTGAAGGACACGTTGAGGAGGGCGACGTAAAAGAAGACAAAGAGCGAGAGGAAGATGAGCGTCGGCAGGTCCAGGAAGATGAAGAGAGAAGACGAGTAGACACGCTTCTGGGTTGTGCGGTAGGAGTAGAGGATATACAGGAGAAAACAGAGGGAGGCTATCATAACGAGGACGAACGACGCATGGGCAGACGCCGAAGTGGGAGACAGAGTCCACGAAGGAACTGCGACGACTCCTGGCGTCACTGTCAAGCCTCCCGTATTCGCCAGCTCAAAGGTCACCTGGGAAGCCAAACACACGAGGAAAAAAGCAGTGAAAACGCGTCACGAAGAACTCGAAGACCAACAATGCAAGGCACTCCGAGACAGGGAGACAAAGGAAGCCGGGGCAAACGACAGACATCGCGAAACGAGCGGAAAAAACGAGGCGAGGCACCTAACGCAGGGAAGACGACAGTCCAGGTGTAACACCGCGCGCGCGCCAGCCCCTTTTCCCTGTTTTTTGAGGAACCGGAGGCGTGAACCTTTTCGACGTGCTGAACCCACAGTTCTCAAGTTGAGAGGCGAGACACAGAACGCAGCCGCCCCTTCCTCTATAAAATCGGAATCACCAGCCTGGGGCTCTACTCTCACTAAAAAGAAGATGTGTAAATAAACATATACAAAATGTACTTGTACACACAGAGGGAGATCCCCATGGTCCACACAGAGACGTGCAGTGTCCTATACATATATATTTATACATTTATACATATTTATATATATATATATATATGCAAGCATTTACATGCATCTCTGTAAATGTACACAAGTAAGTACACGCAGATGCCAAGTTCGGCGTTCGGCATATACCTTGTTGAGGAGGTATACACCGGAGTCTCCGTTGAAGTCCACCCAGACTACATCGAGCTGCGCAAGTTGGTAATCCAAGAATCCGCCTTCTTTGAGGCGATCGATTTTTCCCTTCATGCTGGAGGTGCCGTGATAAAGAGCCGCAAACTCTGTGGCCGAAAGATTCAGCGTAGCGGCCCTGGGGGAGCCCAAGAGGTCAGCGAGAGGGTCGGCGCTGGTCCGCACAACCTGCGAAGTGCGCGGGACGATGCGAGAAAGACCTCCTTGATCTCCCAGTTTGCGCGGAGACTGAGAAGAGACACCTGACGAAGCAAGACGACGAAGCGGCGCTTCAGCCGACAGGGGCGAAGGCGCACTGTCGGCTGAAACCACGGCAGCTCCAGGGGAGGATGAAGAGGAAGAGGAAGGCGAGAAAGAAGAGGGAGAAGGCGACGCAGAAGAGGAAGAGAAGGCGGGATCAACAGGAGACGAAGCAGAAGCGGGATCACCAGAAGGCGAGGCAGGAGCGGGATCACCAGAGGGCGAGGCAGGAGCGGGATCACCAGAAGGCGAGGCAGGAGCGGGGTCAACAGAAGGCGAGGCAGGAGCGGGGTCAACAGAAGACGAGGAACGCTTTTTGGCAGAGGCGGTAGCGCCGGTCGCACCCGCGAGAGTCGAAGTGAAGAAGAGACCTACACGGTAGACGCGGTCGTCGACATCGGCGGTGAATTTCGCGCCGTTCACTCCGTACGTCTCCGTCGTGCCCGACGAGAAGGAACTGGTTCCCAGGCGCGTCACGGGACATATGCGATACACTGGAAAGACAGGAAAGCGAGACAAGAGCCGAGCAAGGATGAGGAGCGAGAAGAATGGAGAGGGAAACGCGGAGTGGCGACGAGGTAGACCAGAGGCAGGCAGGGACTGGTCCAAGCGGACTGGACCCAGCATTGAGCGACGAAAGAGGCGGCAAACAGATTCGCCCATCCAAGCAAAGCCGGCACCTAAATCGCAGGGATTTTGGAGAAGCGACGCCGAGGAAAAGATGCACAGAGAAGTGCCAAGGCGAGAGAGAGTTTGGCGTCTTATCTGCTGTGGGGTTTGCCGTTCACTCACGCGACGACGTCGACGCGCGGCACTGCAGGCTGACACGCCGCGCGATCAGAAGAGCCCCGGGATTGGCGAGCGGGGCGCGATGGGAAAGGTACGGTGCTGAGTAGGCCGCGTTCAAAATCTCTTCCGCGAGGACGTGCTGCAGCCAGTCGTAGATTCCCTGGAGAGAGGAGACGTCCTTCAGCGTGATTGTTCGTGGCAACGGCTGAGAGAAGACAGCCAGCAAAGACGAGAGACAGAGAAAGGCAGATAGAAGGGGGAAAAGAGAGAGATACAGAGATACAGAAAGAGAGAAATTAAAGAGAGAAAGAGCGACTGAGATTGGTGACGGGCGAGCCGAAAGGCACCCCACGCTGCTGAGGGCCTTTGTCTTCGCCAGGAAGACGTCCTCCCCACAAGGAGGGGATCCGTGCGCCTGCGTCGGCAACGCCCGAGAGCCGAGACGCGAAGAGGGCGAACAGAGAACGGGAGAGCGACCGCCCAGAAGAAACGCGAGAAGCGAGGGAAGGGCACCAAAGAGAGGAAAGTGTAGAGACAGAAGAAAGTGTAGAGAGGGGAAAGTGTGGAGACAGGGAAGTGTAGAGACAGGAAAGTGTAGACAGAAGAAAGGAAGAAAGTGTAGAGAGGGGAAAGTCCACAGAGAGGGGAAAGCGTCGCAATAGAGAGAGACGGAAACTGTCAAGAGAGAAGTCGTACGCTCGTTTCTCGCCGTTTTCGTCGCGCTTACCTCGGAGAGAGCAGTGAGGACGTTCTTGAGAATCTGCGCGCCTTCGCCTTGAGTTGTCGAGTCTCCGTTGCTGCCGCCGGCCTGTGCGGCGGTGTCTCCACTTGGTTCGCCTTGGCTGTTCTGTGCGCGGGTTGTCGCACAGAGGTCATCTCGGAATCCAAGAGGAGGCGTGAGTTCGAGAAGGCGCTTGCTCGCGAACGGGTCCGTGGACAGGAAGCGTCGATTCTCGAGTTGGCTGGTGGCTGTGTGATCGCGGTAGACTCGAGGCGCGTCAAAAAGGAGCGAGACGCCGGCGACGAAGAAGATGGAGAAGACGAGGAGGAGACACAGCAACACCCGCGACGGCCGCGTCTTCGACTCCGGAATCGTTGTGACCGCCACGCCACTCTCTTCAATCTGTCTCTGAGACTCTTTCTCCTGTCTCCGCATCTCTGCCTTCTCCTCTTTCTGCTGGAGACGCCGCTTCTGCACCAAACGACCCAGAAGCAAGGCGCAGACCGACGAGAAGCGCACGTGAGAGCCGCGAAGGAGGAGAGGGCGGAGGAGAGACATGAGCGGAAAGGAGGGAGAAGAGTGGAGGGAATGTGCAGCACAGAAAAAGAGAAAAGGGGAAACACACACAGAGCATAAAGAACCGAAAGGAGAGAGAGGCGAGAGAGTGGGGAATCTTGGAAGGGAAAAGGACGGAAGAGAGGAGCACGGGCATCAGAGACGAGTGGAGGAATCGAGTCCTTTTGGAGTGTTCTTCGTGCCCCGGACAGGCACATTTGCGATACATGTTGTCACTGCTCTCCGCTTTCCTGCTCTCCGCGCTTCTTCACCCGACTCTGCCTCCTCTCCAAGACCACGCTTCTTTTCGTTTTCTGCCCACCTCGTCGGAAGTCGCGTGGCGTCCAGGGTCCGGGGCGCAGCAGAAGACAAATTCTGCAAGGAAGTCTCGGGCCTGGTCAGCCATCTCGGCGCCTGCGCACGCACACAGACGGAGCCTTTTTTCCCGCGAGCCTGAAAACGTATCTGGTAACATCTGCAGGGAGAGAGCCTCGAAGAAACGTCGCCAACGCGCCTCGCAACTGCACTGCCGAGACCCCGACGAGAGATCCTCCAGGAGACTCCCCCAGCGCGAGGCGATTCAGAGAAGGAAGAACAAGCGAGAGCTGCCACGGCGCGAGGAAGAAGGACAGGGCGTTCGTGAGGGTTAGTGAGGACAGGAGCGAGGTAAAAGGCCGAACCCTCGCTCTGCAGCGAGATGCCGAAGCACGAGACGAGGCGCGCGCGCGCGCCACGAAAGACCCGCACACACAGGGAAGCGGGCGCGATCCGAGACCTTCGCTGCCTGCAGCTGTGAGCCGCCAAGAGGAAGCGAAAGCGAAGCGAGCGCGCCGAGGAGACAGAAACGCCGCACATGCAGACACACACGGGCGTCTCTGGGCCGGCGAACTCACCGAGCATTTCCGTTTCATTCAAGCCTGTCTTGACCATAACCTTTCGAACAGAGTAGACGACGAGGGCAATCAACATCGGGAGAAGAATGGTCCACCAAACGAGAATGAAGACGAGGTTGTACAGGGCGCCGACGGGGGGAAACGTGAAGAGCAGTGGCGAGCCGAACAGAAGAGCAAGCGTCTGAAAGATCGCATCTCCGTACGTTCCAAAGGGCGTCTCCTTCACTCCTGACACAGGCCACCGCGCAAACTCCCAGACACTCGCAGGTCTCCCCGTAGCTCGACGCATACGTCCCACACGACAGCCACACATCAACAGAGAGGCGTAGATACACAAATGCTCAAAACAAGAGATGTATATATCTGTATGTTTTGTAGATATAGAGCTGAGTATGGAGAGAGCGTTCGGAGGACAGGAAGCAAAAGAAAGACTAGCGAGAAAACACGCGGCGCGTCCTCGGAAAGGAGAATGGACGCGGTCGGACGCTTCCCCTAGAAGCGAGGGCCTCGCACTCGCCGAAACTACAGAGAGGCGCACTGCAGAGGTCGCATCGTCAGGCTGATCGACACTCATTCGTGCACATACCTGCATAGTTAGGTGCATCAATCCAGAGAGAAGGATACACTCACAGATACTAAATGATCGCTACAGTATTCAGTAGACAGGTGGATGCATCCGTAAATCCATCCACACACGTACATGCCCTGTATCTACACAGCTGATTTGCACATGCATGTGTCGACAAAACATCAAGACTTTTACACAAAAACGACGCACGCAAAAATGTATGCACACCCAAGACGTATGCAAATGTATGTCAGGATCGGTGTGTAGATAGAGATGCGTGGTCTACGTTGAGATGGATGGATAGGCCAGGCGCGGTGTCTTCTTTCTTTACGTTTACTCTTTTCTCTTCTCGTTTCCTCTCGCTCTTTGCTTCGCGTAAGAAGCCGCTTTTGTTCGCGCACCTGCGAGCAGGTAATTCGAGGCGGCGACGCCCAGGATCGCGAGCATCGCCACGAGGTGAACTCCTGAGAATTCGCGAAGCGCAGTTTTCAGGGCGCGCTGGACGACGAAGAAAAAGAGACTGGCATTCGTGAGGAAAAGCAGCGTTCGCATCATCGCGAAGAAGGTTGTGGCGACAATCAGGAAACGCGTCACATCGTCGACCAAGTCTGCAGAGACACAGGAACCCAGAAAGACCGACAGCCCGCAGTCAACATCGCCGAGGCGCGGCGGCCCAGAAAACGTGCATAAAGGAGGGTTTCGCCTCGCTCCTGGGACTATGTTTTGGGACGGATCCTTCGAGCATCTGAGTGGTTCTCTCGCTAACAGATGTGAAAACAGAAATCCGTGTTCGAATAGTGGGTGCTGGGAAAACGCGAGAGTGGCGCGAGGCGAGAGCACAGGCACAAAGCGCTGCGGCACATCCACGGGGAGAAGCAGGTGGAGCTGAGATTTGATCTTCTCACCACACAGGGGTGACGAGAAGATAGAGCCCTTGGCGGCGAGGGCGTTTTTTCTTCAGACTCAGAGTGTCCTGACTCGCGTGCTAGGGTCTGTAGGGTCTGTCCCCCCCCGTCTGTTCTTTTTTGAAGTGTGTCTTTTCCCTCTTTCTGGAGTGTCTGTTTCTTCCTTTCGTCTGTCCGGTCTTTTTCGTCTGAGGGCTCTGCGCCCCCGCTTCGAAAGAACAGTCACTTCCTCTCCTCACCGACGAGCTGTATGTACTTGAAAGTGTTGACGTTGGGCAACAGGTTCGCGACAACGGCACGGCTGCACAGAAGAATCGCCGTCAAGAAGCCGCACACACACGTTCCCAGAACTTCCCACCTTCCGCGGAGATACGCAGAAAACGCACTCTCGCGTCTCTCTGCGACCCTGAAAACAGAAACGCAAACCAAAGCCGAGACCACGCATCCACACATCCCAAAGAAATATATATATATATATATATATATGTTTGAGTACATGCATTTGACTCTTTGCGCGTATCTATCTCTCATTGCATCGATCGATGGGTCTACATGTATCCCTCCGTCCGTATATATATATATATATATATGACTGCATCTACTTATCCATATCGGTTTTATCGATACCTCTCCACATGCATATATATATATATATATATATATATTCAGATGTGAGGAATGAATGAGAGGTCTTTCTTGGCTTTTGAGGGCCACCAGTGAATCCTGAGAAGAACCGGTTTAGGTTTAGCGTGCAGATCGCTGTCAACTGATCAGGGGAGACGCGCGTCTCTCGGCTCTCCATTGAGGGGGAGCGTGCGGGGCATCTTTGAGAGCACCAGCTTTACTTAAAACTTTCCTTCTCGAAGTCGGTCTGTGCATGGAGTAGCCAGATGTGCCGAAACCATATCCGAGTGAAGGGGGAGAAAAGGAGAGAGTACGCACGGCTTCCGGAGCGCGGCTCTATCGGCCTACCGTGAGGCGTTTTTGACGTATCGGAAGGCGTAGATTTCCACGAAGAGGTAACAGACGGTGACGAGGAAAAAGAGGCCCGAGACGATGATCGACACGAGGAAACTGGAGACGAGGTTGACGAAGATGGTGCACCGGGGCACAATGAGACCCGTCGGCAGCTGTGTGAAGCTCACCTCCACGTCTGTGCAACCGATCCAAGCGGCAGGAAGGAAGAAAAGAGAACGGGGACGAGTCAACCTAACTCGAGAGGAGAGACATGCACTGGACACGAAGCAAAGGCGACTCGCCTTGTCCCTTCCTCTGAGCTCGGAACGAACAGACGCGTGCATCCCCGCCCCCCGCAGACCCGAGAGACGAGAAAGAAAAGGCAAAAGAAAGTGCGAGGACCGAGAAACCGGTGACTCCTCTGGAAACCCGAGAGCACTGACAAGAGTGAGAAAAGGCGATGGAGAAGAGAAGAGCGAGAGGAGAGAGAAGAACAACGGACACAGACTGAAGCCTGAGAAGAGGGTTGAGCAGAATCAGACAGAGTGAGGCTGGACGCGAGGCGAGTGTCGACTTTGGAAGAAGCAGGAAGGGCGCAAGAGGATATCTTCGCGAGTTTGCGCGAGAAACGAAACCCCCGACTCACACGAGGCATCGCCGGAATTGTCTCTCAGGAGCAACTGGACGGTGACGGAACTGGTGAGAGGCGTCAACCAACCCCCCGTTGTTAGCTCCTTCAGCTGAGGCGAGATGTCGTAGCCCCAGGGTACGCCGTAGAGCGTTCGGAAGTTCACCTCGTACGTGCCGCCGCCTGCAGGGAAGAAACCCCGGAGCACACGCGCGCGCAGGCAACGACCGTTTTCCAAGGAGCCTCAGCTTCTCGGGAGGAGCTCCGAAGGATCTTTGGGTGAGCTTCACCTGGCGCATGAACAAGTCTCAGACTGCTCGTCAACAGCACACCGGCCGAACGCTGTTCGATCGGACTCCCAGGCCTACAACACAACTTAGATGAGTTAAACAAAAACGCGGCCGGAACTGCGTAACAGCCTTGTGTTTAGGGGTTCGGTCGGAACCCACACAGGGGGTGGAAAGGCACCGTTCTGGGCTCGTGTGAGTATCTCTCTCGCCTTATCTCACCGGGAGCGAACGGATGCAGCACGGACGCGTTTTTTCACGAAGACGCGCGACGGAGGGGTGAAGTGGAGGTCTGGCTGTACTTTAGAAACGAAGTTTGTCTCCGGATATATATATATATATATATACGCATATATATATATATATATATACATATTTGTATAGGAGCCGACGCTGCAATCGCTACCTTTAGCTGGAGAGGGAAGAGTGTATGGAGCCGAGTGCGGCCGAGACTCTTCTATGGTTAGTTGCGTAAAGAAGGCACAGAAAGTTCTTGTCTCCACAGCCACAGAGTGTTCGCGCGTTGAAGCTGTGCACACACACACACACACGTGCGCTGTACTTGCCTGTCGTTTCCCAGAGCTTCAAGAGCAGGCCTTTGGAAGTGGTTCCCGAGTTGGTGGCAAGGATGCCCTTGACGACTGAAAGGTTCGCCTCTTCGACCGCGAGGAGATCCGCCACGAGGCCGGTGAGCAACATGCGCCGCAAAATGCGCTCCAACCAGAGTTCAACGTCGCTCCACTGCAACAGCGCCACGCTCGAGATGCCTCGCCCCTCCCACAGCCCCGTCCCCTCGTCGACCGGCGTCGGGGCCCGGTCTGCGCTCAGCCGTCTCCGACGCGGCGAGGAGACAGTCGGACTCGACGCCGCAGGAGACAGCGGAGACACTGTCGGGGCAAACGACGGCCGGCGGGAAGAACGCGCAGCTGGGGAAGCCGGCGCCGCGGAGTCCTCATCAAGTGAAGAAGATGAAGGAAATGAATATGAAGGAAGTGAAGGAAATGAAGGAGGTGAAGGAGATGACGGAGAGGGTGAAGGTTGAGAAGATGGAGAGTACGGCGAGGAAGCAGGAAAGGCAGCAGGTGATGCGGGTGGGAGAGAAAAGGACGGGGAGGACTCAGGAGAGGCCTGCGTGTGGGAGGCAAGACTTCGAAGTGTCTCAAGGGGGACCGGGAGAATCTGAGAAAAAGGCAAGAAGTCCGGTTTCGCTGCGAGGCGTCTAGTGGCTGCACCAGCGCCGGAAGTCCCCGGTTGGTTTTCAGTCTCGCCGGAGGTCGAGTCCTGGGGCGGGTCGGTCTGAGGCGCGGCCCGCGGCGGTTGGAGAAAAGGCGCCTGGAAGATGTTTCGCCTGATCGCCTGGCGGGTGACGTGCTTGCGCTCGACGTCTGTGGTGAGGATGGCGGCGGCGAAGAAGAGCGTGAGGAAGAAGACGAGGAAGACGACGAAGCACATCGCCGGCTTATGTGCCTCGATGGGCAGCACAGAGTACCGCTGTTGCTCCTCGCGCAGGCGCCGCCATCGCTCGAGTTGCTCCTCTTCGGACTCAGTGTCTTCCGGCCCCGGTCCCGAGGCCGGTTTCGCCTCGTCAAAGACCCGCATGGTGCCGCAGCCACCAGGAAAAAGGGGCGAGCGACGGAAGAGCGAGAGCGCAGAAAAAAGAGAGCTCCGGACAGACAAAGAAAGCCGAGAAGAAGAATCAAGTCGAAAAATCAAGTCGAAGAATCAAGTCGAGAAGAAGAAAGTCGAGAGGAAGAAAGCCGAGAGAGAGACGAGGAAGGCGAGTCAGAGAAGGGAAACGGACACGCAGAACAGAAAGAGACTGCCGAGAGGGAAGAAAGAACGGGGACAAACAGGAGACCGAAGAGAGAGGACCAGCAGGCGAAGGAGGAGACGAGAAGGGAACAGGAAAGGAAGAGGGACAGAGACTCGAGAGAAACCAGATGGGCGAAACCCCGAAACGGGAGAGGCGAAGGAGCCGCGGAACACGGTTGACAGATGAGAGATGTTTTCGACACAAGAGAAGGAGAGAAGGGAAGGAGGAGGACAGGAAGAGAATGAAGAGAAGAGAAGGGAATGGCTACTCGCCTGGATGCGCCGTCTGGGAAGAAAGGGGATAAATTGCAAGGAGGCAACGGCAAACGAGCATCGAGTCTGGGGACGGGGGACTGGCAGGAAAAAAGAGAATTCGAGACAGAAAATTCCGAACGAATTCCAACTGCATGACCCTTGAAAAAATCCGTCACTCGGGCCCAGAGGACTGACGAAGCAGCGACAACACTCACAACCAATTAAACACTTATTTGTATGTCTCATTTGACACACCGGATCGCCATGTGTATGTGCCGATTCCTGAAGGAAACCGTACAAAGATATATATATAAAGGTATATATATATATATATATATGTTGACACAGTTCAGCAATGTGTACATGTACACCGGTAGATTGCGACGGCTTAGGAAGCTATCGAGGTCAATCGTGAACCGTATTTCGAAGTCTTATCTGCATTTGCGTATCCAGAGGACTAAAGAAGCAGATGTGAGGATGTGGAGAAATCGCTCCTGCCGTCGATGTGTGCTGGCTCGTTGGGAGACGCAAGAGAAATCCGCTTTTCTGCGCCGACCTGTGCCCGCCACAGAAGCCGGCAGCAAGAGGGGCGTTCAGGCACCCGACAGAATAGAAAGCTCGGCTAAGGCGAGTCTTTCCCTCTTGTGGGTGAAGAAGAAAGAACGACATTTTGAGAGTTTTTCTCCCGTGTTGTGCCTTTTGGGAGACGCGGGGGGGACCGCGAGGGCGGCTTGCCCCGCTGCCCTCGACCTGTTAGAAGCCGGGAGGGACTCGAAGAAGGGGAAAGGCATCAAAATGTGCCTTTTCCTTTTCACTAAACCAAAGACGTCTAAGCCCGCTGAGAAAAACCCACCGGCTAGTTTCTCCTCTGCGCAGCGGACCGGGCGTGCGCGTGTCTTGCGGCGGATGAGAGGAGCGAGGTCCGCCAACGGGAAAAAGAACGGAAGAAAAGACGAGGAAAGGCGACTCTCGCTTTCGGCTTCCCGTTGCGCGACTGATTCCCGAGCTTCTCCTCCGAGGACGAGACAGAGACCACAAAACCAGCGACAACAAAACGCGCGACAGCAAAACGCACGGCCTCGCACGGAGTTCGGCACACAAGCTCTCCGACGGGCGCATGCCGCCACGAGCGCAGTGCCGTCACACACGCGGTCGAACCGCCACGCTCGGGCAACCGGCAAGGCCCGAACTTCCTTCGAAACGAAAGAAACTGCTCGAATCCCCTCGTCTTTTTACGTTTCTCCTAGCAAGAAAAAAACGCTGAGATACACTTGGCACACAGAAGGTGCCGTACACATGCAGGCATGCATACGCGGCTAGAAACACCGTACGAGACGTGTATATATGTATATATATATATATATATATATGTTTGCTTGTGCCTGCATGCAGTGACTGGGAGTGTTTGAATGGGATAGAAATGATTCAGATGTTGAAATTTTATGAACTCTAGGAACAGGGTTGGTCTCCCGGCGTGTCGTCGCCTCCACTGGGTGCTGGCTCCGCGCGGACTCGCAACAACTAGCTGAGTGCTTGTACGATAATTATGTCAGTGCGTTACCGGTTAAAGTGTGTAGCATTTCCTCTGTTCCTTAACAGCGCATCTATCTAAATGTATCGTACCTGAACGGTACTTTCTAGCATATTTACGCGGTGGTACAAGCAAAGCACTAGCCAATGCCGATGCACATACGGTGGGTGACCGCAAGCTGCGAACTTCATCTGGCGTTTTGTCTGCTTTTTCCAAAAGTTCGTGGCAGCTCTGCACTCCAGTCGACGGGTATGTACGCCCCTCAGAATCGTACTGCTTCTATTTTTCTCGTGTCCACGTGAGCCTATCTGTTGTTACTTGTGCTGGCGAGTCGCCGACGGGACATCGGAGTGCCGTCTCGTTATTCCATCGGCGAGATGAACACTTGAGGGAAGCGACACACGGGAAGCGGGAAACTGGGTCCGGCGCCATTCTTTTGCGGGTTTAGGCAGGGAATAGGTGAGATCGGAGGCGCCCCGCCAAAAGCGAGCGCACTCTGTGCATACCCCGTGGCATGCGGATGGGCAGAGGCGGATCTAGACGCCATATGTGTCTCACGTAAACAAAGCGCATTTTAGAACGCATTTTCTGCAAGGAAAGAAAGCTTTCCGTTGAGGCTCCCCGAGCACTGGGGGCGAGCACGAACGCGAGAGCCCCGCCGAGCTGTGTCTCCAGCTGCGCGTCTGTCGGCGCTGTGTTTTGAGGCGGAGGATCTACAGACTCTGTCCGTTGTTTTTCGTCCTCGTTTCGATTTCCAAGGATTGTTTGTCGTACAGCACGTCCTCGCGCACACGGACCGGGCCAAGTGCTGTCTTCTTTTCTGTGCCGTGGGCGACGAAAAAGGCGAAACCGTCCAGCTGCCAAGCCGTTCGGCATGAATACCCTCGGCACCCGCAGCCGACGTATCGACTCTATTGGTATAGATTTATTCGTGCTTCTGAGGTTATCCCGCCGCCCTCTTTCCCAACCAAAGCGTTTTCCGGACTCCTCGAGCTCGTGTCTTTCGAGGCGACATCCGATAGAGATTGTGACCCCACCTGTGGAAAGCCCACGTCCCGGGGGACAAACAGTACACGCGCAAATGGAACTCGTTTCACGAGAATCGAGACGTCAAGACGCAGGGGTTCGACCAGAGGCTTCACAAACACATCTGCGCACGCAGTGCGGGACTGTTACGAAACACACGCCGTTCGCTAATTCACACGGCAGCTACCCTTGCCACGTGCGCTGGAGCCTACCGATCGACCGCTCGTTTTCAGGCGCCAGAGAGGGGTTTCCTCCCTCGGAAAGAGGGGCTATGCGCGCGTCTGATTGGTGACCTAAAGCTGTGTTTTTTTGTCTCGGCGTTTGGGAAAAGTACCCTAGTTTAGAGAGAAGACCTCGCGGAACCCACCGTTTGACCCCAAGTGTCGTACACACACGCTCGTGGCGCAGAGACGTTCGGCAGCAAACAACACCAAGCATGGCCGGAAGATCCTCTTGGCCACGGTGGTGAGTAGATCGGTTGATTTTTAACGGGGCGGTACCGCTCTCTTTGCCTGAAACAAAAACTGCTTCCTTTCGAGACCGGAAGTTGCCTGCCAGGCGTCTCTCGCCACGCCGCGCTCCCCGTCCCAGTTGGCTAGAAGTCTCTCAACGCTCGCTCTTCCCGCGGGCGTGTCTTTATAAAAAAGTGAAGGAACAGCGACGGGCGTTTTCGTCGCGTTCTTTAGATTTTTGCGACAGCCGCCGCGGGAACCAGTTGCGTGGCTCGGGTCTTCCGGTTTTCCTCGGGAAAAAGGAAAGGAAAACAACGCTCGATGCGCCTCGGTTCGCTATCGGTGTGCCTCGGCCTACCCCGAGCAGATTCCCTCTCGATGCAATTTCCCGCGGGTTTTTGTGTCTCCTCGGTGTCTGTGGCGTCTGTTTTCCAAACGCAGTTTCCTGTCTCTCTTTCTTCCCTGCTCTCGTTGGGGGTGGCTAGCGGGCCTCGCGTGGGAAAACTCCCCGACAGGAGCCTGCGGACTTTCTCACCGTTTCCGTCCCCGCTTCACAAGTCGATTGTCAACCTCAACCCTCGCCCCCGTTTCTGCCAACCTTTTTTCCCGGCGGAACTCGCCGGCCTTTCCCTTGCGCTGAGGCCTCGTCTCCGGTTCGCCGTGTTTTTGTCCTCTCCGTCTACGTCTCGAGTTTCGCCAAAGGAGTCGCCCCCGGACGTTCCCTCCTCTCGGTTTCTCCCTCCCTCCACACACACACACACACACAGTTCCTTCCTTTTTCTGCTCACCGCTTCGCGAGGGCCGAGAGACCCAGCGAGAAGAACCGAAGAAAAGAAGAGGCAAAAAGGCGAGGCAGAAACGATCGACAAACAGCGGCATACACACACATGTCGCCTGGTCCTTCGGCTCGTCTCCCTCTGACCCAAAAAGGACAAGAAATGCGTAGAGAGGAAGCCTCATGCCAAAGGCCTGGGAGTGCAAAGCGAGAGGAGTCACGTCAGCTTCTCTGTTCGGCTCTCTTGTGTCGGTCTTTTGTTCCCATGGATTTCCCACGTTTCTCGTCTTCACAGAATGCCCCGAACCAAAGTTCCGCCGTCCTGTCACTCGTCTGTCCCTTCCGCTTCTCTCTTTGACGCGTCCTCTCCAAGAGAGAAGGCCACCAGGCGTCGAGGATCAGGCGACGCGCCGGACCCTCCGGGAGAAGAAGGAACCCAGTGGAAAGAAACAAGCAGGGAAGAAGAGCGAGACGCAGCGCAGCAGAGAGCGGGGCCGGGATTTGAAGAAAGTGAGGACGCAGGAGTTTGCGACGAGCTCCAGGAAGAGCACCCACACGCCGAGCCGACAGGCCTTCGAAGCGGCGACGAGAATGGAGCAAGCGTCTCGGAGCGGCGAAAGAAGACCCGAAGAGGAAGAGGCTGTCGCCAGAGAGAAGGGGACAACCCAGGGGAGACAGACACCCTCCCGTTCCCCACATGGGGCTGCGCGTCTCTCGCTCGCAGATGCCTGCAAGCTGCTGACGAAGCCGCGAGGGCTCTGTGGACTAGCCCGTCGCGAGCTTCTTTCGGGGAGACGCCTTTCGCACAAACCTCGTCTTCTTCGCTCTCGCCGCTGCGCCTTGAGCGCGCGGAAGAGGCGACAGTGGGCGAGACGCAGCGGGACAACGGAGAGGTTCTCTTCTCGTGGCGCATCTGCGGCTTCAGTTTTCTTCGTCAAGGCCTCTCGACGGACGCTGCAGCGAAGACGGAAGAGACAGGAGAGGACGACCGGGATCGGCAAGAGCGAAAGGGGAAGGACGAGCAGGAACAACGACGCAGAAGCCCAGATGCAAAGAGAAAAGAAGAACGAGAAGGAAGTGGGGAAGAATGGAAAGAAGACCGGCACGTGTTGTCTCCCGGTTTAAAGTGGATAAAAGAAGAGAAGGGAGAAGAAGGCAGGCACGCAAGAGAAGAACGAGACGAGCGAAAGAGGCAAACGCACCAACAGGTGGAGCATGCAAAATACTTTGGAGTCTGTCTTTCTCGTGCAAACGACACAGACAAAGCCTGCGCGTCTGTTGCCCTCTACACCGACGGTTTTTTCTCAACTTCTCGAAATTCTTCCGGCCCCCAGGACTCCTCTCTGTCTCCCACCTCGTGTTCCTCTTCTCGCTGCTCGACCGCTTCCTCTCCGTCTTCGCCAGTCTGTGTAGGCTTTCGCTCTGGCGTCGATTTCTCGCGTCTCCACCCGCCGCTTCCTGCCGACGTTCTGCCTGTCTTTCTGCGGCTTGTTCATCCTCCCAACCCTCTCGCCTCGCCGCTTCTTCTCATTGCCCGTGTCTCCTTCCCCTTGAGTCCGGCGTCGCCTTCTTCGTCTTCTCCTTTGTCTTCTTTTTCTCCTTTGGCTTCATTGTCTCCGGCGTCTTTCGATTCACACAAGAAGCGAGAGGACGAAAAGAAAGTCGTCAAGTGCGAGGTTGTGCTGTCTGTCGTGTTGCCCCCGCCGTCGCGGCAGCTCTTAGACCGACAGGGAGGCGACGCGTTGCGGCTCTTCTTCAGTTGGTACGCCTGATTGCATGTGCGAACAGAGATGCCGAAAGCAGCTGTTATGGGAGAAGAAGAAACCCGAGGCAAACGCGCAGAAAACGAGAACGTAGACAAGACGCCCGTTATATATTGAGCATGAACGTATCGTGGAAAAAAGAAAATCAGATATGTGCTGTCGTCATGCATTGACTCCCTTAGATTCAATTCGAGGTATACATGTAGCTGCATATATATATCGATATATATATATATATATATCGATATATAGGTATATACATGTATACGCTTCTGTGGCCTGATTCGTGTTCTCATACACACACGTGTGAATGGCAAAGGCCTTTTGTACCTCCCTTAGCTCTCTAAGCAGTTCGCGCTACATAACAGCGCCTGGTGCTTCCAACCAAACCCGTGGATGCGTTGGGATGCGCATGAGGTTTGCATTTACAGGCATAGACATCTCTGTTGCCATTTATGCACACAGTTATGGTAGGGATATGTTTCGGTGCATATCTATCGTGTATATGCGAAGTGTTGTGTGTTAATAAATAGAGAGAGACGCGCAGGAGGAGTGCTTTGGTCGGTGTTGCTCATTTCGCGTCTTCTGTTTTCTTTCTCGCCTTCGTCTCCGGCCTCTATGTCTCTACGCGTTTTCTCTCCCTCTCCTTGCCTTCGCAGGTTCGACTCGGTAGCTCTGCATGCGGCGCCGTGTTGTTCTCGGTTTTCGTCGGCTGCTGACGCCGTCAAAGACGCGAGCGGCGAGCGCGCGCTCGTTCGTGAAGAGGCTGGAGCTGCGGAGGCGCAGAAGCCAGAGGGCGAAGAAAGCGAAGAACAGCGACTCTCTTCGCGCGCAGAAGAAAACATCCTTTTCATCGAGCCGCAATTCCTGTATGACTGCCTTGTACGAGCCTGGAAACTCTTCGCAAAACAAAGTAACCCTGCCTCTTCTTCCTCTTTCCAACCTTTTGGAGACCTTCCGTCGCTCTTGTCTCCTCCTGGGCTCAAATGCTCGTTGCGGCCGTACCAGCAGCGGGCGGTTTTCTTTGCGCTGACCCGCGAGTGGCGTCATCTCGCCTCTCTTTTTCCTCGGGACAGTCAGCCTCTCGCTTCCTTCGCTTCTGCGCTGCCACGCACCTCTTCCTCTCCCTCGTCGGTCTCCGGTTCAGCCTCCGCCTCTCAGCCTTCCGGCGCACCCTGTCCTTCTCTGACTTGCGACGGGCCACCAGCGTCTCCGTCTCGTGCTTCTGTTTCTGCTTCGTCTCCTGACTTGGCAGCTTCTTCTTCCGCAACTTGCCGCTCTTCCTTCTCGCCTGCGTTTCCCTCGTCTGCCTCTTCGGCGTCGGCTACTTCTGCCAGGCAGGACGAGCGCGCAGCGAGCGGCGCCTGCGGAGCTGCGCTCGCTCCGCCGCCTTCGAGTGTCCATACACCGGAGCAACGCAAGGCGACGGACGTGCAAACGTTACGGGAGTTGAGCCTGCGAGAGCTGCGGCTTCCGCAGCAAAGCGCGAACCTCGTTTGGGTGTATGTACCCCTCGTCTCGGGTCGGGTTCTCGCCTTTGATTCTCTCTTCGGCACCTACAAGTTCCTGGACCCCCAGAGAGAACGACGCGGCAGCCAAGAGCGGCCGGAAGGCGAAGCAGCGCCACGGCGAATCGACGAACTCGGAGTAGGCGAAGAAAACAGACAAAGGGAAGCGACAAGAGAAAGAGAAGCTCCAAACGGACACGAAGGAGAAGAGCGGCACGGCGAAGGAAGAGAAAGTGAGGACGAGATGGAAAACGAAGAGTTTGTTCGTTTTGATGCGCCTGGCGGAATGCTTTGCGACCAGATGGGTCTTGGGAAAACGGTGGAGGCGATTGCACTCATGCTGTTGCATCCGTGTCCTCGCTCCGCTTCACCTCTCCCTTCTCCCGCGCCTTCGATCGTTTCCCGAGAAGAGGACCTACCGAACGACGCTGTCTTCGACTGTCCCTGCGGCTTCGAAGGCATGCGTATCCGCTGTCGCGTGGCTGACAGGTACACAGGCGCTCTCCGCGCACCGGAACCGCAAGAGGGCGAGGAAGAGAGAACCGAGCGCGAAGCTCATCCGGTCCTTCTTCCTCTCGGCGGAAAAAGCACGGGTAGTCTGCATGCAGCGAGGCCGGGAGTGCGAGGAGGGAGAGGAGCGAAACGGGGCCGTGGCGAGGCTGCCGAAGAGGCGGCGTTCTCCTCTGAGGAGACAAAGACCCCGCGAACGAGAAACGCGGGAGGAGGGAGAGGAAACAAAGTGCAACGGGACGGACCGAGCCCGTTGAGGAAGGCGGGAACAAGCACGAGGAAGCGGCACAAGCGCGCAGCGGAGGGACACAGAACGGCGCACGAAGAGAACGGAGAGTCGCCGGCAGTTTCTGAGTTAAGTCTCCCTGTGGAACTAGCTGCTCGGGAGGGAGACGCCAGGAAGCGTGCGGGGCCCAGAACTGACGAGAAGAAACCAAAAGGTGAAGAACTGGTCCTCCCGGCGATCCAGTGTGGACTGTGTGGCTGTTTCAACCACCTTTTCTGCATCGGAGTGACACGGCAAAAGCTGCATGTCCCTCAACCCTTCACGTGCGTCTACTGTGAGTCCGAGCCTCTCTTCGCGAGCTCGGAGCTTCCTCCCGGCGCTTGTCGTTCTCCGCCTCCCAGCCTGCGAGAAGTGAAGGGAACTCTCGTGCTGTGCCCAGCGGCGATTCTCCAGCAATGGAGAGAAGAAATCCGAAAACACACAGACTCGGAGGCGATGCGCCGAACAGCCATCTACGTCGGCGTCAAGCATGCCCGAGAAACACTGAGGAAACAGGTATGTTCAGCTGCATGGTGAAAACGCGGAAAAACCCCTATTTCCGTTCTGAGTCCACTAGTCGAAGCGGTTCGAAGGGTACAGTGAATCAGACAGGCACCAAACACACAACAGGAAGAATCAGATTGCTGGTTTTATGGTTTGTGCTCCAGTGTATGTGCATTATATATATCTATATATATATATATATATATATGAGTATAAGTGTATGTGTATGCATGGCACATTTTGTGGATGCCTGCTATGTGTTTGGCAGGTGATGATTCCTGTGGACAGGTGACAGGACTACCAAACAACACCTTTACAAACAAATTTCATCTTTCCAAACACGTGTATGTGTTTCGTAGACGTGTTTCGAGATCTCTTTCCGCAGCAGTCTAGCCGAAATTTCTTTCTTGGCGTCGACTGTCTTCTTCTCTGGTGCAGCTTCTGGACTCGGCCCGAAGGCACTTTGCGTCCCACATGGCGCGTGAGAGAGGTCTTGGCGACTTCGTCTCTCTGTCTCCTTCCTCGTCTTCTGCTTCACCGGTATTTAGTAACGGGTCGGGCGCAGTGCCTGCGAATTGGTTGTTGGCTGACGAGGACGAAATGATTCTGATTCGCCCGGAGCAAATGGAGGACGTGGACATTCTTCTTGTTTCCTACGACACCCTGAGAGAAGAGCTCTGGTTCTCTCCTCGCCCATGCCGGAGTCGCCAGTATGGAGGCTCCTCCTCTTTCCGTTTTTCTCCCCTTTCCTTTCCTGCCTCTTCGCTCCACGCTTCTGCTGTCTCTTCCTTCTCTGCCTCGCTCTCGTCTCCCTGCGAAGACGATTCCAGAGACACACGAGGGATGCGCCGAGGAGCGCAGGCTGCGGAAGAACGGGGCGCTGTCCTGTCGACGGAAGGCTCCCGGGCAACGCGATCTCTTTCCGCGCATGCAGTTCGCTCTTCTCTCGGTCTACGCAGAAAGAAAAAGTACCGCCTTCTCGCTTCGCCTCTACTCCGAGTCCATTGGTGGAGACTCCTGATCGACGAAGCTCAAATGGTTGGAGGTAAGGACATCCACATGCACATAAACATGTAACGAAGGAATCTTGAGACTCTTATACGGCGACGTCTCTCGTAAGCCTATTCACAAATACGCATATATATGTATATTTATTTATGCATACAAGTATTCATATATATGTTCCTATATATATTTATATGTTTGTATATATATATACGTATGTTTATATCTGTCTATCCGACCACATCCACTTGTTGCACGTTGAGTTCCGTCCATGTAAATCGGGACCCTGTTGTGTGTGGATTGTTTGTGTTCGGTGAGGAGTCCAGGTACACGCACACGTATAGACGAGTGTGTATAGACGTGTGTCTCGCAGGTCGGGGGCATTCCCTTTGTGTTGGATTTCTGTCTTTTTGGCCGTGGCCTGCAGGCTATACGGTCGCGGCGCAGATGGCCCGGGCGCTGAGCGCGACGTTTCGCTGGTGTGTGTCGGGCACGCCGCTGCTGCACGCGTCGAGTGCATGCAGCAGCGGCGGTTTCTGCGAGAGCTTCTTGGGGCCCGAGTCCCGCGTGGTCTCGGCGGGTGGAAAGAGGAGAGCCCCTGGGAGGAGCGCGGCGCGAAACTCGCACTTTCCCAAGGAACTCGCCGGTCTACTCGCCACTTTGCAGCTCCAGGCCTCCGCCTGGTGGCTGCGCGACGCCGGAATGCTTCAGTAGGCATCAACGGCCCGACGGGCGGAAAGTGAAGGGGAGAAGGACAGCAACAGAGAAGGGAGAGAGAGCGCGGAGAGAGGAAAGACGGCACAGAGAAAAAAATAGACAGAGAAGAAAGCAGGAAAGAGGAAAAAGGAGCGAAGGAAGAGAAGGGCGAGATGGGAGAGCAGATATAGAGAGGAGAGAGAGAAGGAAAGCGCACACAAAAGACGAGAGAGAGGACGTCTCTGGAGGGATGAGAGAAGGGACTGCGTTGGAGTGTTCTTTGGAGGAAGCGGGAGAGAAGTCGAGAGGAAAGCGGCGAAACTTGGAGCGCCCTAGAGACAGAGGCAGCCCACGTGGGAGGCAGAGACGCGGGGCAAATTCGCGAGAGGGAGCAGAAAAGGTGTCTTGAGTTCCCTCTGCACTGACTCTGTCGGAAGAAAACGGGGGCCAGGCAAACAGCCAAGCAGCGCATGCAACCCAGAGCTTGCCACTGGCGCCTCGTTTGTGGTCTCTCCAGGCAAATCTTCCAACCTCTCGCCGTGGGTCTTCCGTGCTCGCTGATCCTGAACCAGTCAAACGCGGTGTCCTGTTCCCACACGTCTCTCTCTTCTCCCTCTTCTCCCTCTTCTTCTCTCGCTTGCCCGCGGAACTGTTCCTCTTGCGAAGCTCTTTGTTGGGCGACGCGGCGGCAGAAGAGCAGCTGGTCGCGCGAGGCCGGGCCGACGTGGCTGCCTGAGGAGAGGGCGTGGGGGCGCTCTTCCTCGCTCCTGTACAGTCTCGTGGATCTTCTTTTTCCTCTCTTTTGGCGAACAAACATGAAAGGTGAGCTTTCCGAAGGAGCATCTCTCTGCGCTCTCGCGCGTGTCCCCTATCCTGCAAGACCACGTCTCTCTCCCGAAAAGCGTCCATGTGCGTTTGCACACACTCAGGATCGATTCACCACACGCACGCACCTATTCTGCACGCGCGCATATAGGTGTATGTGCAGCGTGCTTTTGCCGCAAGCGTGAAAGGTGTGTATATATACACCGCGATTTTTTGTGTGTTGTGTGCTAGACGTGATGGGGGAGTTGGGAGTTCCGGCTCCGATTGTCCACGACGTCTTCGTTGACTTCGGTCCAGTCGAGCGTTTCTTTTACCAGCATCAGCAGCAGGCGGTGCGGCAAAAGAGCTCCTCCTTGCTCTCCTTCTGGTCGCCTTCGGCGACTTCTCGGGAAGCCGAAGAAGGTGCCGCGCAACGCGGGGAGGCGCGCGAAGAGGAACCTGGCCGGCGGACCGTCCCCGTGAGTGCGCAGCTGGATGGGCTTCTCCTCACGCTGCGTCACGCGTGTCAGCATCCGCAGCTCGGCCAGCTCGGCCTCAAGAAGCGACGCGGACGCTCGGAGCCTGCGGGAGAATCCACGGGGCCTTCCCGGCCGGCGAGGCGCCGCAGCAGACCGCGCGTCTCCGGGAGAAGTCGAGGACCGAGCAGATCTGTGCACCCCGCAGAGAACAGTCGGCAAAGAAGGCCGCAAGGCCTCGACGGCAGCGACCGTGCGAGTCTGTTCAGCGACGTCGCAGAAGGAGAAGTCGCCACTGAGTTCATGCTGATGGACGAGGTTCTGGCCAAGCTCATCCATGAAGCCAAGGCAAGAGAAAGAAGGAACTCGGTCCTCGCAGCAGCGCAGCACACACGCGCGTGTCCAGTAAACGAGACGCCGTAGCTTAGGGTCCATCCCGATGTGCCCGTGCAGGCAGACATACGTGCAGTTTGGGGCGTTTCTATCGACTTTTTCTCCTCTACCCAGCAACAGCTTTGTGCAGACGGAGACAGGTGTGGGGAAGGGAGGTTTCGACACACAGGTATCGCCCATCGATACAGCCAATGACAGTTGTACCCATTTGTGAAATCTAGATTCATCTGCCTGCGGACACCCACACGCGGCAAGAGGGTGAAGCGCAGCGCGTGTTTTTTTTCGAATATCGAGAAACGGAAAAGTGTTGTGCCGTGTTCGCTTTCCGAGACGTGGATCTACATGGGGAAAGCGAGAAACAGAAGAAAGAGGGCGCGAGCCTCTTTGTCGTCTCTTTCTTTTGGTTTCGCGTTTCAGATTCAAGCGGAAGAGCATCTGCGGAGACATTGCGCAGCGACGAATGGCCTGGCGGGGCTGGCGGTGATTCGAGGGCGACCGCAGGAAGCGCTTCATCATTACAGGTACTTTCTTCTCGTTCTCTCTTTTGTGTCCTTTAACTTTGCATTCTGTCTCCCGTCTCCTCGCGTTTCTGTCGCTGTCGGCGCCTCCTTTTTCTTCCATCGTTAGCTCCTGCTTCGTGTTCTCTCTCCGTCTGTTGCCACTTCTCACACATGCCGCTCCTTTCTCTTTCTCTGTCACTTTCTTTTTCTTCCGCTTTCTTTGTCTTTCGTTTTTTTCTTCTTTCGCTTTCTTCTTCTTTCGTTTTCTCTCTCTCCCTCGATTTCCTGTACCCTCTTCGTCTGTTGGGTGTGTGCCTCTTCTTTCTCTGTGTTCCGCGATTCCGTACGCGTGACCAGTGGACGCGGTGCTCTTTCTTCGGCCTCTCTCCATTTGCTTTTCCGTTTCTTCTTTTTCTGGCCTTTGCCGTCGGCGTCTGCTGTCTTTGCTTCCCCGGCTATATCTGGTTCGACGCTGCCGTCGCTCCCTAGCCTCGAGCTTTCTCCGTTTTCTGATGGCTTATGAGCTGGGCGTGCCCCAACCATTGTTTTCTGACGGCCCGATGCGCAGGCACGTTTTGACCCTCGCACGCACAGCTTCGCCTCCCCCTCTCTCCACCCAAGGCTTGACGCCGAGTCAAACCTCTCCTTCGAGGTCGCCCAGCCCTTCCTCTTCTCCGTCTTGTACTTCCTCCTCGTCTTCCTCTCCTTCGTCTTCTTCCTCCTCTTCTTCTTCCTTTTCTTCTTCCTCTTCTTCCTTTTCTTCTGCCTCTCCCTCCCCTTCTTCCTTCTCTTCTTCCTTCTCTTCTGCCTCTTCTTCCTTCTCTTCTTCCTTCTCTTCTGCCTCTCCCTCCCCTTCTTCCTTCTCTTCTTCCTCTTCTTCCTCTCCTTCGTCTTCTTCTTCCTCTCCCTCCTCTTCTTCTTCCTCTCCCTCCTCTTCTTCTTCCTCTTCTTCTTCCTCTTCTTCCTCTTCTTCCTCTTCTTCCTTCTCTTCTTCCTCTTCTTCCTCTCCTTCGTCTTCTCCTTCCTCTCCCTCCTCTTCTTCTTCCTTTTCTTCCTTCTCTTCTCCCTTATCTTCTTCCTCTCCCTCCTCTTCTTCTTCCTTTTCTTCCTTCTCTTCTCCCTTATCTTCTTCCTCTCCCTCCTCTTCTTCTTCCTTTTCTTCCTTCTCTTCTTCCTTATCTTCTTCCTCTTCCTTCTCTTCTTCTTCCTTTTCTTCCTTCTCTTCTTCCTTCTCTTCTGCCTCTCCCTCCTCTTCTTCTTCCTCTTCTTCTTCCTCTTCTTCCTCTTCTTCCTCTTCTTCCTTATCTTCTTCCTCTTCCTTCTCTTCTTCTTCCTTTACTTCCTTCTCTTCTTCCTTCTCTTCTGCCTCTCCCTACTCTTCTTCTTCCTCTTCTTCTTCCTCTTCTTCCTCTTCTTCCTCTTCTACCTTCTCATCTTCCTTCTCTTCTGCCTCTCCCTCCTCTTCTTCTTCCTCTTCTTCTTCCTCATTCTTCCTCTTCTTCATCTTCTTCCTTCTCTTCTTCCTCTTCTTCCTCTCCTTCGTCTTCTCCATCCTCTTCCTTCTCTACTTCTTCCTTTTCTTCCTTCTCTTCTTCTTCCTCTTCATCCTCTTCTTCTTCCTCTTCTTCTTCCTCTTCTTCTTCCTCTTCTTCCTTTTCTTCAGCCTCTCCCTCCCCTTCTTCCTTCTCTTCTTCCTTCTCTTCTTCCTCTTCTTCCTCTTCTTCCTTCTCTTCTGCCTCTCCCTCCCCTTCTTCCTTCTCTTCTTCCTTATCTTCTTCCTCTTCCTTCTCTTCTTCCTCTCCCTCCTCTTCTTCCTTCTCTTCTTCCTTCTCTTCTTCCTCTTCCTTCTCTTCTTCCTTATCTTCTTCCTCTCCCTCCTCTTCTTCTTCCTTATCTTCTTCCTCTTCCTCCTCTTCTTCTTCCTTTTCTTCCTTCTCTTCTTCCTTCTCTTCTTCCTCTCCCTCCTCTTCTTCCTTCTCTTCTTCCTTATCTTCTTCCTCTTCCTTCTCTTCTTCCTCTCCCTCCTCTTCTTCCTTCTCTTCTTCCTTCTCTTCTTCCTCTTCCTTCTCTTCTTCCTTATCTTCTTCCTCTCCCTCCTCTTCTTCTTCCTTATCTTCTTCCTCTTCCTCCTCTTCTTCTTCCTTTTCTTCCTTCTCTTCTTCCTTCTCTTCTTCCTCTCCCTCCTCTTCTTCCTTCTCTTCTTCCTTATCTTCTTCCTCTTCCTTCTCTTCTTCATCTTCGTCTCTCTCGTTTCCTTCTTCTAACGGTGCATGTTCCGCCTCATCGCCTTGGGAAGGCGTTTCTGAGGCCTCCTTCCGGCGTTTGTTCCCCGACCTCCTCGCAGAGGAAGAAGAAGGATTTGGCGTGTGGGGCGTTGAGCGCCTGAGCAGGCAAGTCGCCGGGCACTACCACGTCGACAGTTTGCAGCAGATTCACGCGGCGTTCAATTTAGCAGACCTCCTCGAGCACCATCTCCGTCTCGTTCGGTCTTCTCTTAGCGAACGTCCGGCTGCTTCTGCCGAGCCTGCTTCGGTCTCTGGGGACGCTGCCAAAGAGTGTGGGTCTCCAGGCGAGGCTGCCTACTCTTCGTCGCCTTGTGGGGGACCGCCCACAGAGGCTTCGCCGAGTTTTTTTTCTGCAAGACCGAGGCGGCCCTCGGCCGTTTCTTCCTGCCCTTCCTCCGCTGCGGCGTCACTCGCGAGCGCACATTCTTCCGCTTCCTTTTCGCTGAACGACGAAGACGGCCAGAAAACGCGGGAAGTTGCGCCCCCCTCGCTCGTCGCTGAGCGCCTCCAGTACGCGTCTGCGGTGGAAGACGAACTGACGCGTTCGCGGTCCCTCTACGAGACGCTCCGCTGTAGATACACCCGAAAGTTCACTACGGAGCTCGACAAAGCTCGCGACACTTTCTTGAGGAGAAAACGGGTAGTCGCGGCTCACCAGCAGCGGCGGCTTCAATTCCTCGCAGGGAAAGAGGCGGGCGAAGAAGGCGACGAGGGCGAGGAGATGAACAGGCAGGAGGCAGACGAGGCAGAAGACGCGAAGACGCCGGCGAAAGCGTGCGCACCAACGTGGAGAGAAAGCGCTGTTACACAGTGGTATGTCGTATGCATGAGCCTTGGAGAAGACCTCGGAAAAGAGCTTGTAAACAGGTAAGGAAGGAAAACTGGCGTCGCCTTTTCCACGTTCGCATTCGATTTCCAGGGCTCTTCTCGCAGAGGGAATTCACTCCTGTGGCCGCGGTAAACGCGTCAGCTTCATATCTCGCATTCTCCAAATCCAGTGTTCACGATTTGCCCACGTGGAAGTCTCGCGTAGAAATGTCCCGGTCTCCTCCGGCCTCTACCTCTCTGTATCTCCTTCCACTCGCACGCGTTGCGCCGGGGAAAGGAGACAGCGTCAGTCCTGTGGGGTATTCAACGCCTCAAAGTGTACCTACTAAACAGGAACCTAGCGGCGGCACTCCCTCTACTTTTGTACCCCCACTTTCACAACCATTTACACAACTATATATATCTATATATACATAGACATATATATATATATATATATATGCACATATTTAGATGGACGCATTTTCTTGTGGAAGTCGTTAACATAGATGGACGTACGACGGTATGTAGCCGTGTGGGGAGATAAAGACCCCGAGTCTGCACTGGAAAAGTACTGTCTGTGAGGTGCACGCGGAGGTTCCCATCCATATATATATATATATATATATAAATACCACACTGGCTGTACTTTTTTATATATCGCATTTGTGGTTTCTTTCAGAGTGGGAGACGCCTTGGGAGATTTTCGAGGCGGCGGATTCAGCCGATCTGCAGGTGCGCTTCGCTTTCCTCCCTTTTCGACAGCTGCAGGTCTCGTCGCTGCTCTTCAGTTTCAACTGCGGCAGCTGTACGCCGCCAGAGAAGACCTCCTTCAGGTAAAACAAGGTTTTTTTGCTCATCGGTACCGCTCTCAAATCGTTATCTTCGTGACGAGCGGTGTGTGTCACGAGTTCGCATGCGCTGCGACACGTGCCCCGGAAAGAACCTCGCGCGTTTCGGAAGGACGAAGGGGAAAAGGAAGAGCAAGAAGGGGAACCAGAAGAGAAAAGAGAAGAAAACGAAAGAGAAGAAGAAAGATACGAAGAAAGACGAGAGCAGAAACGTCATGGGCGAGACGAAGGTCCGTGAGTGTCCGTCTCGCTTCTCGCTCGTCTTTTTGGTTTCTTGTCTTAACGCGCTTTTCCAGTCTGCTTTCTCCGCTCTCTTTTGGTGTCGCTTTTCCAGTCTGCTTTCTCCGCTCTCTTGGTGTCTTGCTTTCACCCCCATGAGACTGTGTCTCGAGGGTGGGTGTTTTTCGGATACGTGTCTTGGTGTCATCTTTTCCCGAGTTTGGTCCCTTTTTTCTTTTTCCGCTCTCCGTTTTTCCCGTGCACTGCCCTCGCGCGCTGTGCGTGGCATCGCTGCGGGCGCTGTTCTTTCCAGGCTGTCGCCAGCGTGGATCAAGGTGCGCAGCCTTCCGCCGATTTGCTCGCCGCTTTCTCCTCCTGCACGAACTGCAACGATCTGTCGCGCTCCGTTGTTGCGCCTGGGCGTGCGTCGCGCGTCGGCCAAGACTCACTCATGGTTCCTTTCTCGGCGCGCGGGGGAACAGACAACAACGAGAGGAAAGAGGAAGGAAGAGCAGAGGGGACGGAAAAGACAAAAGCGATAGGAGGAAGAGGAGAGAGCGGGTTCGAGAACGGCGTCTCGGCAGCATCGTGGGGGGCGACGAAGAAGAGAGGGAAGAAGGACAGCGGCGAGAACACGCGTCAAGCCGGTCGGGGCCGGTGTCGTCATTGTCAGTTGATGCCGAAGATTGCGGCGTAAGCCTCGTTTTCGCGAAGCGAAGAAAGCAAGAGAGCGAAAAAGAGGCAACGCTCCGAGAGAAAATGGACACGGAGGGAAACGGAAGCCGTCAAGAAACTCAGGAGACACTCGAGGCCGAGGCCAGGGCGAAGGAAAGAGAGAGTGGAGCAAACAGGTGGAAAATCGGCAAGACGCCAGGGTGGGGAAACAAGCGAGAAAGGAAGCGGGGGTTAGGGGATGAAGAGAGTCGAGAAGAAGTGAAACGAAAAACACAGGGGAAGAACGCGAGGAAGAAGGTGCCTAGAGGCATCTCCACGAACAGATAGGCGGAAGGAAACCGTGAGAGGGGCTGGGACGTCTCGCAGAGACGCACAGACTAGGACGGTCACAGGAGGACTCTCGTGTGTTTTCAGTTTGCAGTTCTTCCTCTACAGCCGAGTGGAGAAGGACGTTGGTGGCATCGGAGACGAAAAAGGCCTAGACGAGGTGAGCTGCCGAACAGACCAGAGACACCGGACACGCCGATAACCGCGGAGACTCACGCAAGGAAGAAGACAGTGGAAATTCTGAAATGGTCTCTGTTCGTCTCCGGTGTATCTCTTGGCTTTTCGGCCTCTGCGTGGCGTCTCCTTGTTTGGTTTCGCTCTCACTTTGTCGATTTTCTTTCGTCTTCCACGTCTGCTCGGGAGGCGGGACGCTTCAAGAACTCGCCACAGCAGAAGCTTGGACTCACGGCAAAGTCCACAAAACCAAGCGTCATCTTCTCTCTCTATCTCTTTGCCCTCTTTTCTCCCGTGTTGATTTCCTGAGCCTTCTCAGACTTACTCTCTCGATCGAGTGCTCTCCTCTCGTGCCTCTTTTCTCTGCTTTCTTCCTTTCTTCTCTCTTTTCTTCTTCTCTCCTTCTCCCCCTCCCTCGCTCCTTCTCCCCCCTTTTCTTGAAGCCGCCGTATTTTCCTGCGGAAGGGAAGCAGGGAAATGTCTTTGGTCATCTTTCGCGTTCGTGGCCGCGCGTCGTGTTGGTCTTCTCTCCGGTTTCTCTCTCCAGGGCGGTTTTCACCACTTTGGCGAAAGCGAACTCTTGAAAGTTGTGCGCGTCGTCCGAGCCGTGCTGCGACGATTCCTCTCCGAGAGTGTCGCTTCGCATCGGCGGCTCCTCCTCGCAGCCGACGAGCACGTGAAGGAGCTGGAAGCAGTCAAGAAGGTGAGAATTTGAGCCCGCAGCAGGACACACGAGATGCCCACGCTAAGGAAAAAGCGTGCCCGTCTGCTCCGGCGCCACAAACAAGGTGGCAAAAGTCGCGTTTCTCGCGTTTTTTGACCGAGGGGGTCTCCCACCTCGCGAAACCGAGAGTCTTCGCAATCTTCTCTCGCGTTTGTCTCGACCGTCTTCTCTCGCGTTTGTCTCGACCGTCTTCTCTCGCGTTTGTCTCGACCGTCTTCTCTCGCGTTTGTCTCGACCGTCTTCTCTCGCGTTTGTCTCGACCGTCTTCTCTCGCGTTTGTCTCGACCGTCTTCTCTCGCGTTTGTCTCGACCGTCTTCTCTCGCGTTTGTCTCGACCGTCTTCTCTCGCGTTGGTCTCGACCGTCTTCTCTCGCGTTTGTCTCGACCGTCTTCTCTCGCGTTTGTTTCGACCCTCTTCTCTCGCGCTTGTCTCGACCGTCTTCTCTCGCGTTTGTCTCGACCGTCTTCTCTCGCGTTTGTCTCGACCGTCTTCTCTCGCGTTTGTCTCGACCGTCTTCTCTCGCGTTTGTCTCGACCGTCTTCTCTCGCGTTGGTCTCGACCGTCTTCTCTCGCGTTTGTCTCGACCGTCTTCTCTCGCGTTGGTCTCGACCGTCTTCTCTCGCGTTGGTCTCGACCGTCTTCTCTCGCGTTTGTCTCGACCGTCTTCTCTCGCGTTTGTCTCGACCGTCTTCTCTCGCGCTTGTCTCGACCGTCTTCTCTCGCGTTTGTCTCGACCGTCTTCTCTCGCGTTGGTCTCGACCGTCTTCTCTCGCGTTGGTCTCGACCGTCTTCTCTCGCGTTGGTCTCGACCGTCTTCTCTCGCGTTGGTCTCGACCCTCTTCTCTCGCGTTTGTCTCGACCGTCTTCTCTCGCGTTTGTCTCGACCGTCTTCTCTCGCGTTTGTTTCGACCCTCTTCTCTCGCGTTTGTCTCGACCGTCTTCTCCCCCTGTTTCCTCCTTTCCTCGTTCTGTCCGTCCTTCGTCTGAAGTCGTGTCTGTGTCTGTCTTGCCCCTCGGAACTGCCGTTTTTCTCTTTTCAAACGCCGGGTCCTCAGATCCGCAGTTCACTGCGCTGGATTCTGCGTGGTCTCGTTTTTCCCCAGGAGTCTGTCGCTGCAGATGCGTACTTTTTCGCGAGTCGGCAGGTTCTCTCGGCCCTCGACGAGCTCCAAATCAGTATCTCGCGTTTTCGGCTGAAGAGCCGAGACGAGGAACTCGCTGAGCTGGCCTATCGTCGCCTCGCTCTTGGCGCAGGGCGGAAGCGGCCGAGTTCTTGGACCGCCTCGGGATCTGCGCTCGCGTCTCTTGCGAATTCGCCGTTTCCGCCGCCGCCTTCGCTCGTGGACGCTTTCGCCGTGGCAGGCGCCGACGTCGCCTCCATGAGACACTCGCTGTTGCTCGAACTCGGAATCACTGCGGGAGACCTCGAGAAAGCGCACCGCCAGCACCGGTACCTCAAAAACCTTCGTGAAGAGGAGGAGAAGAAAAGGGAGACGCTCCACGGGCGCACCTCAGCAGACGCGAAAGCACCTGCAGACTCTCTGGGAGAAGGAGAGGAAAAAGAGGAGTCGAGAAAGGGACTGCAAGCGGCGGGCTCGGAGGGAAACGAGGAAGGAAATGGAGTGCACGGTCGAAAGAACGCAGGTGGGGACGAAGGCGCGCTGGAGCGGCCAGAAGAGCGGAGCGAGTCATGGGCGAGGCCTTGGTCTGAAACGCGAGAGACGGAGAGACAGAGAGAGGCAGAGATCGGCGAAAAAGCAGCCCTCAGGAGCGACGAAAAAGACGGTCTGCAGCTGGAACTGCAGACGACAGAGGTCGCGGCCAGCACGAGAACGGAGACGAGGCCGGCGAGGCCAGGACCGGACGAACACCCGAAGGAAAGAGAGGACGAGCAAGCGAGGAAAAAGTGGCGGGCAGAGGACGGCGAGAGCACGCACTCTCTGGCACGTGCGGGAGAGGGAGAACGCGTATCCGACGAGCCATGCGAGACAAAGGAGAGAGGAGCGCAGAAGACATCCTCGACTCTGTGTCCAGTGTGCTTCGTGGAACTGGAGGAAACCGCATGCAAGGCTGTCCTTCCTTGTGCCCACCAAATCTGCGTCGAATGCAGTCGATCCCTGAGGACAGAAAAAGTCGGTAAGCTCACCGATTTCGAACCGAAGGAATCTAAACCCAAAATAGATACTCGGGTGCCCAGTATATATATATATATATATATATATGTATATGTATATATGTATATGTATATATAGACACGTACATACAATAAATGTATATATGTATATATGTATATGTATATATATATATATATTTCGATACAAGTACGGGTAGGGAGTGTCTCAGTCTGTATATGCAGGTGCACACATGTGTAGTTATGTGTGCAAATGTCTAGGTTGTGGGTCAGGTGAGAGAAGCCTTCGCCTCGCGATTTGGAAAGAACGAGGCGTCCCAAGACAGCGCCAAGATGCGGCCAGTGGTATAGCAGTTTCCTCTCTCTCAGGTCGCATATAGTCCACTTACGTCGATGTGTGCCGAGTTGTGCGTGTATCTTGGGCGCGAAATGTCTTTTTGGATGAGCCCCGGTGACTCCACTTTCTTTTTTGGCTGTTCCTACATACTCGTCGTTGCTCCATCGATGGGCGTGTGCGGATCTCGCAACTTCGACGACGCGTCTGTACCTCCACCGGAACGGAGCGAGTGTGTGCTGTGATGTCAGGAATGGAGAAGACAACAGGTGGGTTGCCCAGTGCGGCGAGCCCGCTGCTTAGTCGCGCGCACCAGTCTGCGAGACTCGGGCGGAGCGGCGCCTTGCCTTTTTCGCCCTTCTCGACCTTCAGCGCCTCCACGCACTGCCTCCGCCGGTGTCCGGTCTGCCGTCACCCGTTCGCCCCGTCGCAGGTTGCTTTGATCTCGCGAGCGAGTGGCTCTCAGGGCTCCGACCGCGCAGCCGTCTCGACTCCAACAAAGCAAAGAGCCGCCAGAAAGGCGAAAACGGGTTCGCCTCGGGCGGGCGAAGAAGGCCAGCAGGCAGGAGGGAGAGACGGGACAGCACTGGGCGGAGCCACCTCGCGCCTGAGAACCGGGAACGGAGAATCGGAGACGCAGACGGGTTTCCCTCTGAATGGCGAAGACGTGCGAGGGGCGTCCAGGCTGGAAACGGAGGGGGTGGAGAGGGAAGGAGAAGCGTCACGGACAGAGAAGCAGGAGAAAGACAGAGGCGAGGAAGACGATGCTGGCGTCCAGGTAAGGTCGTGTTTTGTGGGAGGGGAGAAAAGACAGAGCAGGCCGCAGTGAAGGTTTCGGAGGTGCACGGGAAATGTCGATCAGGCATTCGCAGCAGAGACACGTGGTGAATGCAGGGAAGCGAGTGTCGTTGTTTTTGTCGCGGGGACGTGTCTTGCTTCTTTCGGGGCTCTCAGCGCAGCGTTCCTCGATTCTCCCATTTTTGATTTGCTCCTGGCAGCCTCCTCGTTTTTTCCTTCTTTCCTCGTTTTCCGTCGGTCTTTGTCCTTGGATCAGTCGCGCATTTCCTTTTGTGCTCTCTCTCTGTCCCTTTCCTCGGGTTCCTTTTCCTCCCCTTTTCCCGCTTCACGTACCTCTTGCATGCTACTTCAAATCCGTCTCTCGTTTGTATCGAGCCGTCCATACCGCCGTTGTCGGTCTCCCCCCTCTTCCGCGATCTTTTCTCGCTCTTTTGCTGTCGATATTTCTTTCCACGCGCGGCCGTTCCCAATTCTCTTTCTTCATGTTCGCCTCCATGCGCAGGCTGCGTCCCTCCGTGCGCGTCTTCGCCGCCGGTACTCGGCCAAGTTCGCGGCGATCATCGAGAAAGTCTTGGCGCTTCTCGGCGACTCACCACTGGATGCTTCCCTTGCGGCTTCTGCGACTCCGCCCGCGCTCCCCTCGAAAATCCTGATTTTCTCCGAGTGGCCGTCGGCGCTCGATTTGCTGCAAGTCGCTCTTCGGCGCACAGGCGTGGCGAGCCTAAAGTATCTGGGCGGGCACAGCAAGGCCGAGCTCGCCAAGCTCCGGTGTTTCCGCCACGACCCAGACGCGCGCGTCTTGCTCTGCAGCTTACTCCGCGCCGGCCGAGGCTTGACGCTGACAGAGGCGAACCACGTGATTTTCCTCGAAGTCCCCCTCAACCGAGCAGAAGAAGAACAGGCCGTCGGCCGCGTGTACAGAATGGCGCAGAAGCGACAAACTCACGTCTGGCGGTAGGCGCGCGCGCGGGGGGGTTACCTGGTTTCGGTGTAATCTCCCAAACTCGACGCGCAGGGTGGCGAAGACAGGAAACTGGGAAAGCCCCGCGACACCGGGGACGGGGGAACACGCGTCTCGGAGTTCGTGTTTTAAGGGAAAAGCAGGCTGAAAAACGGGAAACACAGCCGTGGGCAAGATTCCGTGGCGGCTTTTCGCCGCCCTGAGGAAACTCCCCACGCAAGAACAGGCACCAGAGAACTTGGACCCAGCACACACATTTTCAAGAAGATTTACACCAGGAATCGTACTCGTAGTCGGCATTCCCGCGGTGAAAAAGGCTGTTTGGAGGAACCTCGGAATCCCGTTTTCTAATGTGTAGCGGAGAGTCTAGATTCAGGTGCTACCTCTGGTGGGCGGGTGTAAGAGCAGTGGAGGAACGCATCTCTCGAGTCCAAAAGGGGAAACACTCAAAGCAATCGAATCCGTCTCCTCCGGGGGGAACTCCAGGCAGGAGACAAACAAATCGTCTGGTGGTCATTACAGAAAACCGTGACGCTTTCAGAGACGGCGACTTTCAGGAAGGCATTTAAACATGCGCTGGACACCCGGGCTTTTACTGAGGAGAGGGAAGTGCGTCCACGGAGGCGAGTGTCTTGTGGACTTGTCTTCTCGTTTTAAAACTGGAGCAAAAAACACGTTTCTCTGCGGGGCCGTGAGGTGCTTCGACAGACTGGACTGAATGGCTGACGTTCGTGTTTCTCTCGCAGGTTCATCGTGAAAGACTCTGTGGAAGAACGGATCGTTCAAATGCGGCAAAATCCTCGAGACAGCCTCTCGGAAAGGCTGGCTACTGCAGCGGCTGTGAGGGAAGACGGCGACGCAAGAGAAGATGTGCGCGACGAAGAGCAAGATGAATCACAAGAGGCGGCCTACGGCACAGATTCTGTTTCCAATACCCTTCTTCGATTTGGACGGGTAAGGTCTGGCTTGTCTGTCTTGCTGGTTTTGCGTGCCTCGTTCAGAATTTGTTTCTCCAGCTCACGCCCTTTTTTACAATACCTCTTTCCTCTCAGCTGTCTTCCCCTGTGTCCATCTTAATCAGTCATGTTTTCTGTGTGATCCCTCTCCCCTTTCGGTTTTGTTCAGCGGCTAACAGCAGAAGACGTCGCTGTGCTTCTTGGTGTTTCTGATTCTTCCTCTTCGTCTTCTTCCTCCTCGCCTTCCTCCTCGTCTTCCTCCTCGTCTTCCTCCTCGTCTTCTTCCTCTTCTTCTCCCTTTTCCTCTTCGTCCGCCTCCTCGTCTTCCTCTTCGATTTCTTCCTCTTCATGTCTCGCTTCCGGTAACACTTGTGCCGCCGGTGATCCGCCGCCAGCAAACGGAGGGGGGGCTGAGAGGACGGGAGTCGGCAGTGGAAGCGTGGAAAACGAGAGGCGAGACGCGGCGAGCGTTGCAGCTCGGGTGACTCACTCTCTGACTCCGTCGCAGGCCGCGGGGCGGGCGGCGATGCGCCGAGAGGCAGCTTTCCTCGAGTCTCAAGTGACGAGAGAAGGAAACGAAGCGTGGAAACAGGGTTGAGCCAGGGCGTTCGCTTTTCAACGACGGGCTCTCTTTGGAAAGACGCTTCCTTCGGCAAACGTTTTTCGTTCTCGTGAGTTTTCCGAGTTTGTTCTTGTGTTTAAACGGCCGAAAACGGGCGCCTGCACGGCGGGAGAGTCTCGAAAAAGAACGCGCAGAAGACACAGGAGTCGCAAGGCTGCGGATCACATCTGGAAAAGGGATCCTCCAAAGAAAAGAGTGAATGTGTTCCGAGAAGCTAACGCCTGCGGATACACTTGTGGATATACGGACGCAGAACGGGAGTGAGACGTGTTGCCGTTACATAGGACTCTGTACGCAGCACGCGCGGTGGGTGGTCCAGCCCTAGACATGTACGAAGGTAGACAGGTGCACAGATATGGAGAGTTGCAACATTCACGAAATGTTTCTGTCCAAGAAAGAGTGACACAGAATGTATGTACTCAGTGCTAAAATAGCTGTAGGGCAGCCCAGACTGTTTGTAAGGTGCGTGGCCGACATTTAGTGAACATGGAACACGAAGCAAAACATCAGCTACCAACGGGGAAAAGTACGGAAGTGGATCGGGATGAGGAGTGTTGTGGTGCGTCGCCGTCGCCCGGCGAGCAGCAACTCGTCCCCGCGTCGTTTCACTTCCAGGGCGGCAACACAAAGCCGCCGCGAAAAGCCACGCAGAGCATAGCTTTGAGGTGAACCGGGTCATGCTCTTGGTGGTCTCCACTTGGCCGGAGATGTTAGGATACGGCTCGGAGTGTGCTGTTTCCGGGGGGACAGCGACGTGTACATCTCAGACTAGATGAGAAACGACGGCGCACGCGTTTCGCAAGGTGACTGGATAGAAGCAGCAGCCGCAGAAAGGCGAAAGGGGACTGAATGAGCCTCCATGCGTGGCACACGGTTTCATTCTAGCGCGTGCTTTTAAGGGGACTGAATGAGCCTCCATGCGTCGCACACGGTTTCCTTCTAGCGCGTGTTTTTCCTAGATCGCAGCGGCCACGCTGCGGCACAGGAGCATTTCGGCCAGTGTGCTCTCGCCCGTTTGGACATCGTTACTTCACGCCTGTATTTCAAACGGGAACTCGCAGGTTCCCTCACACACTTCTGGACTTGCTTTCCAGCTACCGGGAGTCGCCCCGTTGCGTTTGCTGCGTTCGTAGCTTCCAGGGACTGCGCTGTACAGAGCTACCGATGCCTTTCTGTGGCTGTACTGACGGCAAACTCCGTGAACCGGGGACGGATGCGCGGCAAGGACATTTTCTTGGAAGCCGTGTTGCGTACACCGGTGGTTTCTGCATCTGCTGCGGCCTGGCTACTGGCTGAGCCGGTCGAGAGTACGAAAACGCCCAGTTCACGGGGGAAGGCTCCGCTGAGATGGCGACGGTCCGACTCGGCCTGGCGAAAAGAGGATCGAGGGACTCGGGTCTGAGGCACGTTCTCACATCGAAGGAGGGACGAGGTCTCGTGCGAGAGAACGGCCAGTGTGGCAACCGCACCTCTCGGCTTCGACTGAACACCAGTCCGAAATCTCGGTTGGCTTCGCATTTCTTCTGTCAGCGGGCTGTGTCTCCCCGTAGGGCCTCCGCGGCATTTAAGCCGAAGCGCCAAGGAAGAGGGGCGAAAGTGAAACGCGCCGTCGGCAAGCAGACCTCCGTCACGTTCAACGATGACTTAACGCGTCTTTTCTGCAAAGGCACACTCGTCGGTGTGTGTGTCTCTGCTGGCGTCCCCGGCCTTTCTCCGCCGATTTCGCGCGTTCGCGAAAACTCAGCCTCCACACAGCACGAACCCCCGAGTCTCCGTCTGAGCGCGGCGTCTGTCCTTCGCGCTCGCCAGCGTTCTCAAGGAAGACGACGCAAGGTTTTGGAAGGCGAACGGGTTTGTCTTCCTGCGAGTCGCCGAGGCCTCAGGTTTCGCGTATCGGAGGCCAGCTTTCACGGTGTCGAGATCCGCGTCTTTTCCCCCGTCGGTTTTCCCTTCTCCCCCTGAAACTCGGGCATTTCACGCTTCCTTACACCTGCGCCCTCCTCTCCGTGTTGATGTTCACTGCCTTCCTCTCACACTTTTTTTCCGTTTCGAGGCTCGGGGGGAGGCCTGCGAACGAGAGGCGCCGTGGCAGAGCTGGCCGCGGTTTGCGACGCTCCCGTTCTCGGAAAGCGGAGTTCCAGCGTCGGAAGTGGAGAGTCTTCGCCAGAGAAGCTGTTTTGCTGTCTCTCTCTCTTTCCGCTGCGTGCGCCTCTCGCGTCTCGCCTCTGCGGCGATCGTCGATCTGCCGGGTTGGCCGCAAGCAGGCGAGCTGGCTTCGTGCATGCCGGCGCCGAGATGGCCCTCCCGACAAACACCTGGCGGGGCGTGGCCTGGATAGATGGAAACGGCGGGACAAGAACGGTTTTCGCGTCAGGACCAGGTGACGCGTGAAGCGTCCTTTTGTCTCTCTCCAGAGAAAATCGAATCTCGGGCAAAGATATCGGCGAGTCTCTCCCTTTTTGTGCACGACGTAAGACGCCGCACGCATCTCACCCAGCCGGGCCGAGGCCGGGGGGACATAGAGAAGGGGACTTGAAGTTTGGGTCAGGCTCGCGAGGACCGTGAGGAAACCCAGCTGAGAGAAAAGTGTCCCTCTTTTCTGAGCGGCTCGAAACACCTTCAGGGGCCTCAAGTCCGCCTCGGGTTTCTCGGGTTGTGTCGCAATCATGTCTCTCCAAAAGACGAGTCTTTCCTTGATCCCGCCTGTGTACTCGCGCCCGCGATTCCCCGCGACCTCTCCAGTTTCGGGGGTTTTGCGATTTCGGGGCTGCTGACTAGACAGAAACGCGCCGCGCGACTGGGCTGAGAACTGGAGATGCCATTGCCCTTCTCGCACCCGTTTCTCCCTTTGTGCCTTTTTTGCATTGTGCGGTTCTGTTTCACGCCCCGTGGCGCCGTCGGCTGCGCTCGCTCTCCACCGCGTTTTCCGGCCCGAGGCACATCATGAGATCCACGGGGGACACCGCCGCGCCTCACGCCGCTTAGCGTGCATCCTCGTTTTCCTGTCTCTCCACGCGCTGGCTTCAAACTGGAAGGCCGTTGACGCTCGGCCCCGTCTTTCGTCGTTTCCCCGGTACTCACGGGGCTTTCTTCTCTCGGCGTCGCGCGCATGTCTAACGTCACCTGTTCCGCTCCGGCCCTACCTCCTTCGCGGCGCGTCGTCGTTCGCCTCTAGGCAGGTGTATTCGGTTCGCTTTCATCTCTCCTTCGGTGGTGCCGCTTCTCTTTTTTTCGTCACTCTGTCCGTCGTCTTCGCCGCTGTCCCCTTCCGCGCCTACTCCCGATCTTGCGCGTCTCTTCTGACCGGTTTCTGCTAGATGCGCCCCGCGACTTCTATCTGTTTTCCGTTGCTTCTCGCGTGGAGACCGTTCTCTCGGCACTCGCCTTCTTCACGGCCTCCCTTTCTTCTCCATGCGCCAGCCTCTCGTGGACACGAGGCGGAATCCTCCCCTGGTCCTCAGCGCACCGGCCTTGCTCGTAGTCGCTCCTGCATGGAGAGTGAGATCAGGCAAAGACCTACCGAAGCAGGAAAGCGGTTGTCCCTTCCTGTGTGGAACTTCGCCTAGAGAGAGGCGCGGAAGGACGACAAGACCGCGCTGGGGCTCTGTTCGCGCCGTGTGCGCGTCTCGTTCAGTCCCTACAAAAAGAACCCCCTCGCGCCTCTACACACGGCCCCTCTTGTCTTTCCTTCGTCTATTATCCTTCGTCTATATTTCCTTCTTCTATGTTTCCTTCGTCTATTATCCTTCGTCTATATTTCCTTCTTCTATGTTTCCTTCGTCTATTATCCTTCGTCTATATTTCCTTCTTCTATGTTTCCTTCGTCTATTATCCTTCGTCTATATTTCCTTCGTCTGCGCGCTTCCGTCTTCGCTCCCCCCTTGCCCCGACCTACCCCGCGGAGAGTGTGCCCCGGCTCGTGTAGCCGCGCACTGAGGGGATCGGAAACTCGGAGACTCTGTTTCCTTCGTGTGTGCCTCCGAAGCGGCGGTCACGCAGGAGGAGCGAGGCCTGAAAAAAAGAGGGACTGCTAGGAGCCGGAGCTGCCGGGCCGCTGGCAGCAAAATGGAAAAGGTCCGTGCAGAGGATTCGTGGAAGCGTTCTTTTGCATTTTGACTGTGTGGGGAAGAGGGCGCCTCGGCCCAGACACTCTCGGGCATTGCGTCTCGAGAGTTTCCAGTCCCCCTGAGACCCGGAAATGGACAAAGCGTGACGGCGTTTCCAGCGACTAGAAGGGACGAGGCTCGACACTGAGAGAGACCGCGATGGGGCTTCCGGAGCGCATGCGCGGAGAAATCCCGGGAGAAGATGGCAAGAAATTCGTCCCTTTCCACAGCTCTCTGGCGGAGCAGATGAACGCGGCAGACCCCAGTCGTCTTGAGGACGCCGCTGGAGACGGCGACTTGAGTCGGCACGCACTGGCTGTCCACATCGAGCACGGCGACGACCGGGCCGAGCCTGCGTCGCAGCCGCCCGCTCTCGAGCCATGGAGAAGCGCTGAAATGAGAGCGAAAAGCGCCCCCGAAAGGGACCGAAACTGGACCTCGCTAGTGTCGCTGAAACGGTCTGGGCCACAGCGCTGGAAAAGCTGGAAACGCGAGGGCGAAGACTCCGACATCGACGACGTCTCGGGCTCCTGCACGCCCTCAGATGGCCCGGCGCCAGCGGTCGCCACCAAGTCCAGTCGCAAATTCTTTTTCACGAGAAAGTCCCTCGTCGGCCGCGTGAAACGGCGAAAAAGCGGCGGGCGACGAGCTGCGCGATGGGTCCGCCAAACTTCGTCCCGCGCGCGGTCCTTCGTCGCGGAGAAGGCCGTCGCCACTTTCGGCGTCGAACTCGACCTGTACACTGGTCGACAGGAAAAGGCCAAGGAGCTCAGGAGAACTTCGAAAACGTCCTGTAAGTGGCGAGACACACGGCGCCTTTCTCAAGGGGGGACTTTCGATGCGATGCGGCGAGATCCACGAAAAACACCCGCGTGACGGGGTTCGCCTTCTTTCTCGGGCAAGCCCTGAAAGTGTCCTCCCTCTGTCCATGCGTTTCTCGGTGCGTTCCTCGGCTGTCCCCCTGGGGCATCGCTGCGGAGGCTCTGAGGAGCTCTTCTGTCCTGTGCCGATTGTGTGTCTCTTCTCGACCTGCTTCGACCCCGTTCTGCAGACAGCGCCTCGCCTCCCAGTGCCCAAGAATCTCTCAGGATTTCGGGCGGGTCTAACGCTCCCGCCGGAGTCTGTTCTGTCTCTTAGACCTTTCGGTGTGGGGCGTCTCCCAGATCTGAGGCTTTCCGGCGTTCGACTATCGCGGGGGCGTTCTCGCACCCACGCGAGGCATGCGGCGGTTTGCCGCTGGCCTGTGGAATCGCCGGGACGCGAGAGCTCGCAGAAGAGGGCGCCAGTCGGCTGTTTGTCGCGTTGACTTCGGCGCCCGTTCTCCCTTTTCTTCGCTGTCACCTCTCTGTCACACTTTCTCCATCGGTGTCCCGCCTGTTTTCAGTGGCGTTTTCCTCAATGAGCGGCGCTCGCGGAGTCACCAGCGTCGGATCGAGCTCCCATCCGTTCAGTCTCATTCCCCTGAAGTTTCGGGATGAGCAGTTGGAAAGCGAATACGTCACGACGCTGAATGCGCTCTGCGCCTCGCGCATCTACACCTGCTTCGGCGTCTTCATGCTCGTCTTGGTGGTCCTCTGGCCCTCGATGGCGACCTCGTTTTCCTTGTCTCTTCACCAGGCCGCAGGCATCGGCTGTCGTCTCTTCCATTTACTCTGGATCGCGAAACTCATCAGTTGGGCCTTCCTCCTCATCGTTGTCGCGCTTCGCAACCGAGTTGAATGGTTCAAAACAAACATCATTCCCTTTGCGACAATGCAAATCACTTGGGTGAGTCAAGGAACCGCAGACGGTCCTCGATGGGGAGTTGCAGGAACTCTCCCGCCAAGCGACATACACACATCTATGCAGACGCAGGACGTATGTCGTGTGCAGCGGCGCACAAAGGATCGCAGCAAATGGAGCGGCTCATGAGTCGCTCTTGAGTGTGTTTTCTCTCTCCATCTGCCTGCGAGTTCGGCCCTTGCTCTCGCGTTGGCGACTCCCTGGTGTGCAGAAGTTGCCCGTGTGGAGCCGCGCGCGTCGGACCGGCGTTTCAAGGTGCGAGTGCGCCTCGCCTTTTTTTTCCGATCGACAGTTTCCGCTCCCCCTTGTGTCTCTCTCAGGGCTTCGTCCTCGTGATTGCCTTCTGTTGCGCGTATGTGGCCAATTTCATCTACCTCCACAATGACAAAATCAACCAAATCAATCACGTGTATGAGAAGTTCCTCGTGCGCGGGCCCCGCAATCGACGGATGTTGGTAGCGTCGGGGAAGCTCCTTGGTGCAGGCGGCCCCGTCGACTTGGGTCTTTTCACGCTCGCGGAAGACTTCGTCGCCTCGCTCTCCCTGCTCATGCTCCTCGCCATGGTAGAAAGTCTCGTCGCTGTCGTTTGTCTCGGCTCTCTCATCCCCACCCGGTAAGCACCCCTGACGCAGAAATCTGTTTCCGCGAGAAGAAAAGAGCGGAGATGCATGCACACCTGTGCACACACACACACGCACACAGGTCTCCTTCGGCCCTCCACGAGTTGTTCCTCCCTTATTCACCCCTTCCCACAGATGGAGACGGCCTGGTTGTTCCTAGCCTCGGACGCGAGGGCGTGTACGCTTGTCTTCACAAGCTCGGCGGCTGCCGATCCTTCTAGGTAGCCGCACTCAAGTGCCCGACTGAGAGGGACTGTGTGTGTGTGTGTGTCTGGTGGCCTTCAAAAAGTGACGCACAAACAGTTCCGATTGCTGCTTTCCACGTGCTCTTTTGTGTCCAGGACTCGGTACACTTGGCCCCTCTACTTGATCGCGCCCTTCCTCTGTCCCATTCCCTGCGTGATTTGCAACGCCGTTGCCCCATCCTTCATTCTCGGCTCCACGACGTACGGATGTCGCCACAGAGGCATGGCAGAAGTCTGGCCAAAGACAGCAAGAAAAGAATGGTGCTCGGCGCGTCTCGAGAGGTTGACGAGACGCCAGCTAGAACCCGCGCTCCCGGTTGGCCTCTTGTGGAAGGCGGACCTCGAAAAAGGGAACCGCGTTCTGCCTGTTGTCGCCTTCTTTGTGTCGCGGTTTCCATCCTTCTATTTCTGAAAAGGAACCGAGCCTTTTCTTTATCCACTTTCCGTCTTGTGCTCTCTCTTGGTTTCTAGGGAAAGTCGTTCGCCTTCGAAAAGTGTGTGCCGGGTTTGAAGGACTCAGGACTAGCGACGAGGGAGGAGACGCAGATCCGCGCCCTCTTTTCTTTCTTGTGTGCCTCTCGAGCTGCTGCTACACCCAACGAAGGGAACAGAGCTCCGCTTCAGGCTGAAGAAATCCGAACATTCTGCGAGGCCTTTCCTGCGCTTTCCGCTCCATATAGGGTCGTCTACTACTTTGTCTCCATCACTGTATGGCTCACGGGCTTCATCGTCCGCTACTCCTCCGAATGCTCGCAGCGCGTGGCGTTTTATTCCCGAGTGGTAAGTCTGCATGATGGTTTCTCATTCAAATCTAAATACACGGAGTTAGGTTGTGGGCACTCGCCAGCACGGCGCATAGTTTCTGCCGAGAGACATGTGCTTTCGTACGTATTCGAGTGTGACATGCATGTACACGTCTCTTCATAGATGCGCGCAAGGAGTCGCAGGAAGAGAGACGCGTGGGAGAGGCAAAGCGACGAGGGATTTGCGAGGTCTAGTCTACCTGCCAAAGTTTTGCCAGTACCCGTGTCTACGTCTGTCTCTCTTCATTCGGTCGCTGTCTCAGCCTATCTAGGCAAACACGTGGAAGCGCCGTTCACGGGATGATCATACGCCTATGCGTGCATGGCTATATACATATATATATGTATGTATGGATGTGGGAATGCCTGGTTTGCATGCGGTGTTTGGGCGTGAGTTGCGTCTCCCCGGATTTGTAGGCGCCGAGGAAAGAAATCGAGAACCTGAAAAACAGTTTGCGGCGGTCTCAAAGACAAGGCGGTTGCACGGCTGTCGAGGAGTTGCAGCACACGGCCAAGTGCATGGAAGCGGTCGTCAAGCAGGTACGTTTTTTCCGCGTGTAGGAGCGAGGCGAACAAATCCGACTGAAGCAGGAATCTGTGGAGTGTTAGGTCCACGTGGAAGGGGAGGATCTCCGTGGTGGCGCGCCGCGCAATTTCGCCGTTGTGTGCTCACGGGGGACAGCGCTTCACATCTGTGTGTTTTCCTCTTCAGCTCGAAGGGACATGCATGACGGGAGGCCGAGATTTTGCCGCTCCAAGTGACGCAGAAGGCAGAGCCAGCGTCCAAGAGCTGTCCCTTCTCCTGACCAAGTAGGTTCTCAGAGTTTTGTGCAGTTCTCCAGTAACGGCTTCTCTCTGCCCAAAGGTGCTCACGAAAGCGGCCACAACGCTCAAGGGCCGGAGGAAATTGAGGCGGCGTCGAGCCTTTGTCGATGCGGTGACCTGGAGACTATGGGAAAACCAGCGTCTCGCCGCTGTCCCGAGTGTTTTCGTCCACAAGGTCTTTGGCGGGGAAACGAGGCGTTGTCTTCGTGCACACTTTTGGACATTACTCACCCCCTGTGCCGGGTTCCGCGAGTTTCACGGCACCCCTCACCCCCTCTCGGTTCTTGCCTTGTTCGCAGACTGCAGGAAGTCTTGCAAGGCACAGACGATCTGTACTCGGTCCGGCATACACCCTTCATGCTCGAGTCGGTAGGACCCAAAGCAAAGCGGGAAACCGACAGGCGAGGCACAAAAGAGACACGCAGGAAGAGTCCTCGGCCAGAGGAAACTGCGGATGGCCACAGAGGCGCACAGGGGATCCGCTGTCGAAGATTGGGACTGCTGGCATCCTCAGAGTGGGCGTCTGTGCAGATCCTTCACACACGATGACTCCACTTGTGCAAATACGAGTATAAGCCGACGCACATTTTTTCGTAGGCTGTGGTATGTGAGTGGAGGCACACAGCTTTCTTGCCACTGTTTGTATCTGGTAGAACATAGAAGCGAGTGACGCCTCAAATTGGGACGTCCGATGGCGCGCTGCTCGGGGCGTTTGCGGTGCGTCTACGAGGTCGGTGGAAGGGCGTTTTGCTTTCTTGACGAGGCCTCCCCATCTTTTTTGCGCTGTGCTTCTCGGTGCATGCGGTCTCTCAGGCGACAGGCCAAGAGCTCCTTGAGTTGTACGGGACGAATTTGAGCCGTCAGCCGACGCTGACATGGACTATCGGCTGCGCATCGGTGGATTCGAGTTCTCAGCCGGTTCCGTTTTCCTCTTTGACTTCTTTGGAAGGGCCGTCCTCTCGCTTTTATCAGTCGAAGAATGTCAAGCGTTTCGTGCCTTCGCTTCCTTCGGCCTTTGGCGTCCTCCCGGGCTTGGCCTCGATTCACGAGCCGCCGCTGCGGCAGAACACAGATCCTGTGCATCATCCGAGCTCTTCACTCCTGTCTCCGACGCTTCGGCTGCAGTACCACAGACACACGAGCGACCGGGTGGGGAAACGAGCCTGCGAGCGGCAGCTGCAGGGACTGCGCGGGTGTGTAGGGCTGCGCGGTCCTGCGTCTTCGAGCTCTCTGCGGTGCGGCCACGCCCCGTCAATTGCAGAGGCGTCGCGAGAAGAGGAGGCGGGCGTCGAGGAGTTGAAGAGAAGAGACGAGACAGGTGCGAAGCACGGGGCGAGTTCCACAGAACAACCTGCGGGAAGGCTCACGCGAACCGAGGCCACGGGAAAGCACGTGGTCGCCTCTCTTGCTGTGGTTGTCTCTGCGGGGCCAGACAAAGTCAGCGTCTCCGCCCCAGACCGCCGAGCCGGGGAGCCTCCGCGAGAAGCGGTGCATGTGGAGCCCGCGTTGTCGGAGAGATTCCAGAGAGTAGGCAAAGAAGGCGCCCGAGATGCCTCGCTCCGCGACTGCTTTAGGGGCGACGGGGCAGTGCCACACAGAGGCGGCGCGAACGAGGGCCGCGCGTGCTGTGCATGCGTGTGCCACGCGAAAGCCGACGGCGAGGCGCCGAGACCGTGCGTTTCTCATCACGCGGCTGGGGTCGGGCTGGGAGAAGCAGCGACGCATCGACCAGGAGAAGGCCAAGGTGCGGTGTCTCCAGATTGCTTCTCTGTGCTTTCTCGTGTGTCCCGCGACTCGGACCCCGAGGAGCCGTCGCTTTCCGTCAGCGATGCGGAACCGGACCTAGGAGAGAAGCGGAGAACGAAGGGACAGCCTTCACCCGTGTCTGGCGTGTCAGGGAGACGACGAAAAATCGAGTCTTCGCCTCTCGGTCTCAAGTGTTTCCGCAGGAGCCGACAGCGCTCGGCCCATCTCGCGCCTTCGTCTGCTTCCTGTTCGCCCTCTTCTGTCGCGGCGCGGCAGTGCACCGTCCGCGACGCGGCTTCCGGCCAGCTGTTCGTGCCGAGTCCCATGGACACGCGAGTCAGCGACTCTGCGGAGTTTGACTCCCGCTCTTTTGTGGCGTCGCCCGTGGGCAGCGACGCTCCGCCCTTCCAGAGTGCAGCGAATTCTTCCCACTGGTACGCTCCGGGGCGAGCCTCGCGGTGGGGGCTCAAGAGGAGCGTGAAATCCCACGGGAAAACGAAATTCTTCGCCCGCCTGCGAGGAAAAGGCAGCAAGGAGCTCGGAGCGAGCAAGCGCCGCGGGTCAGAGGCTAGAGCGCTCAAGGCATGCAGTCTGCGCCCGGGAGAGTCTGAGACGCCGGCTCGCTCCAGAGGCTCGCCGTCGGCTGTTAGCTCTGGACTCGGGTGCCTGGGGAAACGCGAAGGCGACGCAGGTGAGGGACACCAGGGCGAAAGGACACTGGACGGTCGAGCCTGCGATGACGTACAGCGACGCGGGTCGGCGAGCAACTCGTCGCTCGGCGAACACGCCGTGGAGCCGCAAGATCTCCAGCTCGGGGCAGACCCCGCCTTCGAGGAACCGGACCTTCTGGGCCTGAAGCGCGACCCACTCACGGACGTAAGTCGCATGTGTGGTTGACATTTGGTCGCGAATATACAATCATCCAAGATATATTTATCCATCGCAGGTTCGGTCTAATGTCCCGTTACACTATATAGCGTGTGCGCAGCACTGAGGAGATTCGTCCCAGACGAACTCGCAGGAGAACGGGGCGAGAACGAGTGGGGGCCAGGCGGGAGGGCAAAAGGCAAGTTGGGCGCGGGGCGGGTGCGCGGAATCGCGTGACATCCAACAGGCTTCGAATGCGTGAGTTCCAGGGTTCACCACAGGCGCTTTTTCGCGTTGAAAACGCCACGCGGCGAAAGATGTTTTTTCTGTTTGGCGTCCAGAGTTGTGCTTTCCCGCACGCGGGCACTCGGCGAGGGCCTGACGCGCGCGTTCGTGGTTCGGTTTGCCTCAGCATGTCCCCTCTGTCGCGCAGGGAGCTGCCGTCCGCTCTTTTGTTGAATTCGAACCTATGCGCCTCGGAATCGGAATCCGTTGCCTTACCTTGCCTTACCTCCTGAGCTTTTCTTTGGAGCGTTTCGGCGAGTGAACGTGCGTGTCGCGTTCCAGTTTTCTGGTGTACTTCAGGCCTGCATCGGCGGTTCACCCTTCTCCAGGAGCGCTTTCCTCCCGAGCTCAGACGCGCACACGGCGATAGGCCAGGTCTGGGACTTCGACATGCTCAGCTTCGCCGCGATGACGCCCAACCCCCTCGTCGAAGTCGGCCTCGTTCTCTTTCTCCCAGAAATCGACGCTCTGCACTGCTGCACGGATCAAGAGGCCATCGTCCTCCTCCAGAATCTGCAAGTAAGCTGGCAGAACTCGACCGCGCCGCGATATCTCTTGTCGCTCGTGTGCGTGTGTATGTGCATTCAGTTCGGCACGTCCCTCTCGGCTCGACCGTGTAAAACGCAGTAACTGTCTATCTACAGATGTATGCATCTGTATGTTTTTATGTAGGGGGCGTGTCTTTGTATTCGAATAGGGGCAGTGTGCCCACAACGAGCTGGGGCCTGCCGAGAGCGTTTCTTTGTGGAAGGAATATGTGCTGTGTGTACTGCAGGCGCGGTATTTGAACAATCCGTATCACAACCAAGTGCATGCAGCGGAAGTTACACACGCTGCGGCCTGCCTGATTCGGTGCCTCATTCCGCAACGGTGAGTGAAAAAGCACTACGCGAAGTGTGTCCAGTCAGGTCTTGAGTAGGGGACGAACCCGCACTCTAATGGGTACAAGGAAGATGCACGACCGTTAGATGAAAGCGCTGTTCTTGGTTTTCTCTGTGTCTGCGTGAAAGTCGTGAAAGAGAAAGGGAACCTTTTCCTCGCCACGGAAAAGCAGTGTCCTTGAATAGCCCGCGTCTGGTGTCCAAGCTGCGTCAAACGCGGCCGAACACCGATCGTGCGGAGCGAAGACGGCGCTTTGTGCTCTTTCACTGCAAGGAGCCTGCGCGCCGCAGCTTGTCATTTTCGGCGATTTCGTCAGCTGGGGCGTGCGTCTGTGTCGGCGAGTGGCTCCGTGGAAACCCCCAGTAATTCCAGAGGGTTGAAATAGGGATGTGACAAGTGGGCCGGGCTGCATGCACGCGAACGCCCGTGCGTTTTGCATGCATCTGTTTTTGTACCTTTGGACCCCAGCGCCCCAAAAGAGTTGTGCATAGTTCTCGTCACAGAAAGGTATTGGCGCGTGTAAGTGAGGACACGTCGACGAAGTTCTTGCCCTCGAGCGTTTTCTTAAAGATGTCACAACATTCAGATCGTTTTGATAATAAACGTATATAAATACCATAGTTCATCCTTTTCATTCTGTGAAATGTTATACCAAGAATCAGTATCAATTATCCTGGGTCGTCTTTCTCAGCTCCGCCTTCGCGAACCTCTGCACGCTGATCGCCGCTGCTGCACATGATTTGGGACATCCGGCGCGGACGAATTTGTTCCTTCAAAATCTTCTTCATCCCCTTTCGATCATGTACAACGATGTATCGATTCTCGAAAACTTCCACAGTGCTCTCCTCTTCAGAATCTTCAGCGACATGTAAGAAGCAGCGGGAAAAGGGGAAGTGTCGTTTCCGCACAGCCTTCCACGCCTTCCTCTCTGTGTCTCCGTGGGCACAGGAGACACATGCGCGGACGCCTCCTCCTGGGCAGCCGTACAGACACTGTGGCAGATGCACACGAAGGTAGATCAGAAAGCATGTCAAGTGTGTGACTTCGTTTTCCGGCTTTGGGTCTCTGCCAAGCTTCAGACTTGGGTCGTGAACAGGGGCATCCCGTTTTCTCCTTTGAGAATCGCCGGTGTATTCCCACACGGCAAGGGGGGCGGTTTTCCGCTCCTTTGGCAGCCGACCGACAAATGGTGCTGTCCCCTCTCGAGTTCTCTCCGTGTCCTAGGCACCATCATTTTTCTGTGCTGTCACCCCTGCTGTCTGTTTTGCTCTCTCCCGTCTCGCTTGCCGACCGGCTTCGCCTCTTTCTTGGCTCCTCTCTCTGCAGTCCTTGCTCGAACGTCTTCGCGAAACTCCCTCAAGAGGTGCGCCTTCGTGAGCGGGAGGAAACTCGCGAAAATCAAACGTGAACGCAAACGCCCTTTGCGCTGCCGCGCTTTTCCTCGCCTCATGTTTTCGAACGACCGAGACGGAGGGAACCAGGTGGTGTGGTCCTCTTGAGTCGCCTCGCAAAACACGTGAAGAAAGCGCTGGAAGGCGGCTCTGAGGCTGTGCATTGTTGGAGAAATCGGCAAACAAATCGAGAGAACGTCAACGTCCGTCTGCGGAGCGCATGTCTGCAAAGCTGTAGTTGAACCCTCGTTTTGTGCACCTCCATATTTGTATATGTGCATATCTGTAGGTTAGGTTCACGGGATGTCCTCGCCCGGATTTTTTCGCTTTAGTGGGGGAGCGCGTAGACTGTTGAAGGAGAAAGGAATCAATAGGGAGGAGCCTTGCGTATTTCTTCGGACCCTAAACCCTACAACCTTGGCGGATGAACGAACTGAGAAGTGTTGCCGCCCCGTCGCCACAGGCCAAAGGAAGAAGCATCAAGGTGGTTTCGTCGCGTTTCTATGGCAGAAGTGAATGTATCAAAGATCTTTCTTTCAAGACTCAACGCTCTCGTCCCGCCACGTGTTTCAAGGCCGATGCGTCCTCTAGCTTGCGTTCGCGGCTGGTGTCCCTGCCGCATTGCGCTCGTCATGCAAGCGTCATTTCTCTTCCATTTCCGCTGTTTCCTTGTCCGCTCAGATGTTCCGTGTCGCGCGCCAAAACATCATCACCCTCATTCTCGCCACGGACATCAAGCAGCACTTTGAGACGATTTCGCGCTTTCGAGTAAGATCTTGCGATAGGAAACAGCCCGGATGCTTTGTTGTTGGAAATCGAACTTAGACCGTGCTGAAAGAAGCCGCGATTCAAGGCGCGAACCAGCGCGAGCTTTCTCGATCTTTTTCGTGCCCCGGTTCATGAAAGCTCGTCTGGGGAGGGCCCTGGCAGTGCTCCGGTGACAGCCTCGGGGTGACGCGGGTTTTTTCGCGATTCACGAACTTCAGCCTCCCGAGGTGTGTAAGCCTCGCTCCTCGAAAAGGTGTTTCTGGGAAAGACAAAAAGCGAAAGAGATTCGTGGCTGCTCTTGACGCTCGAAGACGTCTCTGCAGAGTCCTGCTCCAGTTCGCCTCGCATTGGTGTTCGTCTCGGCCTTTGGTTCTCCACCCAAGTGGGGCAGAGAGACTCTCGCCGAGGTTGTTTTAATCGAAGCAGACGCGGTTGAAGTTTCGCAACCTGGCAGACGTCGCGGAAGGAGTGTTTGTGTGTCCTCGTTTCGCGTTTTGTGCGCTCCACAGAGAGACGCGTTCTCTACGCGCAAAAGAGCAGGGGGAAAGCCGTCCTCCTTGCGAGAGGAAAGAGAGCCGTGGCAGGCACTGCGGGAAGGACTCGGCACGTGAGGCGGTTCATCGAAAAGGCGTTTTCGTTTTTGCGCGGTTTTTCCTGCTTTCCAGCTGCGACGAAATAGCCCCGAATTCAACTTCTTGAAGAAGGAGGAAGACGACTGGCTCGTCAGGAAAATGATCTTCAAAATGGCGGACATCAGCCACTCGTCGGTCGCCTGGGACACGCACTTCTTCTGGAGCTGCAAGGTCACCGCGGAATTCTACGCACAGGTGCGCGACTTTGAAGAAAGAGCGGAAAGGGGGACAAGGGACCGGGAAGCACTCGGAGGGGGGGATCGGCAGCGCGAGAGGAACAACTGGAGAGAAAAGGAGGGTACGAGCAGCTGTCGCGGAACTCACACAGAAGCGCAAACGTGCCGCGCTTCGACTGATGTCATGCAAATATATATACATAGATGTATATGCCAAGAGAGAGAAGCACTCAAGGCGAGGCAGATATTTTTGCACGGTGATAAATCGTTTCGGTCGTGTGTTTCCACGCCGACTGCGTCTGGGGGCTGTTTTGTCTTTCTTCCGTCGTGGTGGTCTCGCGCTCGCGTATGTTCCGCGCTCTTTTTCCCTCAGCAGTCGAGAGAACTCGAGAGCGCATGCGTAGACCGGCTGCTCCGTTTTGTCATGCGTGTGCCGAGGATTCACCTCACCGCATGTGGCACTTTTCGGCACTGTTCTGTATCTTCAGGGAGACGCCGAAGTTCGTCTCGGGCTTCCAGTGTCACCACTATGCGACAGAGAGAAACACTGCGAGATGGGAAAGGGACAAGTTGCTTTCCTCAACTTCGTTGTCGAGCCTCTACTCCGAGAGCTGGAAGCTATCGAAGCCTTGGTCCTTCCTCTGGGGACGTGTCCGATAATCAGGTACGTTGCCTCTTCCCTTCTCTCCTCTCCCCTTCTCCGGTGTAGCCCCAACTGGGGGTAGAGCACAGTGGGGCGAAAATAGTATACGGCAGACCGAGAGAAAGACTGACTGCTAGCTAGGTGGAACCTGGAGGTGCGAAGAGAGAAAGGAGACAGAGAGAGCGAGAACGCGTGATACGCGAGGCATATGCGTAGGTGTGTACATAGCGGCTCAGATAGCAAAACGGATGTCCTAAAGATGGATATAGAGAGGCAGACAGAAGCAAGCGTAGATAGCTGAATAGGTTGGAGTCGTAGGCTTCGCCCCCAACTGGGATGTCGAGCAGTGGGGATTTCACAACTTCTCTTACTCTTCCTTTCTTGGCCCGTGGTTGAAGCCCTGTCGCATCGCACGCAGTTTCTCTCGACGGTGATGCCATCGCGTGGGCAGTTTTTGCTACAGTGAGGTTCCGCCTCTGTCCTCATCCGTTGTGCCGCGTGTTCTTGTCGAGCTTTCGTCACTTTCTCTTCGTGTCTCCATTGGGCTTCTTCAGTCATCTGGTGTTCTTGTGTTCATTCTTTTCTGTTTCGCGTTCCGGCACCGTTTTCCCCTGGTGTCTTTCTTTTCCTTTAATCGCGTCTTGTCCTTCCTCTGCTATAAGCGTCGTTTGTGTGCATCTCGTTACCTCTCTATGTGTGGCGCAGTTTTCTATTCTTTTCCTCCATCCGATGTCTTTGTTCTTGTGGCTGGGCCCCTTGCAGCGTCGAGTTGCTGTCCAACTTTGCGGAGAACGTGCGCCAATGGAAGGCAGTCGACACCGAGAAAAAAGTTGTCATTCTTGAGAGAGCTATAACCGATTACGGTGTCTTCGGAGTTATGCCTTCTCTGACGGAAGCACAGAGACGCCAGCTCATCGTGGAATGCTGTCAGCCTCTCGAGGATCGGCAGGAAAGTGTCGGATAGTTCCTTCGTGTCACGAAGAAAAAAAGCGAAGGAAGCGTGAAACACGCTTGTAGTTAGATCCCTTATCGCGTTGGGCTGTACTGGACACGAGAACTGCCGAAAGCTGAGACCGTGGCAGCGGGGTCTGCATAGCCACAATCGTCCGCTGAAATGGGTGGTTGCTGTAAAAGCATGGGCTATGTGATGCACAGGAATGCTAGACGCCTTCTGGCGAAAAGCTTCGAAGCCCCAAAGTGTCCAGTATTCAGTGGAATGGATTGGGAGATGTTGAATCAGAACCTTGGAGCCCGTATGGCCGTTTCCCCTGGAAACAAGGAGGGAAGGGAGTTTCAAAAGCTGCCAGGGGAAGCAACGGAAACGCGTTCCTCCGAACAGTGTCGACAGGGGCAACTGAGTGTTACCTGGGGAGGAGGCGGCTCTGTGAGGTCGACCTGGAACAGGTGTGAAAGGACGCATCGTGGTTTCCGTGTTGTAAAACGGAACGGCGAAAGCTCTTTGATGGTTTCTTAAAAGCTCTCAAAGAGGAAAGAACCTAACTCTCAGCCATAACGACTTCGGATTTGTGTAGGGAGGTCTGTGTACAGAACTTTTGGGCCGACCTGAAACTGACTACGGTTTCTCGTCGGCCGGATGCGGGAGAAAGGTTGTGTGGCGGAGACAGCGGTCAACATTCTTCACGGCCATCCACGCTGCATACCTTGCGGCATTTGAAGACTGGAGAGAATTCATTGTGGGCGGTCCGCTTCTACGAGTACAAGGCAGAGACGGGAGAATCAAGGACCGTGATCGTATGCGGAGCGCCTGCCTGCCGAGCATCAAACAATGCGGAGCGTTGAAACGCGGCGGGATCCAAGACAGGTAGTGTTCCTCTGTTTCCGTGATGAAGTGCGAAACAGGTTGCAGTACGCGAGAAAGTTGTTTTGTGCCATTTCCCATCCGAGAGTGAAGTGGAACACGGGTCTTAACACGGACAAAGTCGCATCGTGTTTCGGGCCGTATTGTTCGTGAGCGCTCACGAAAATCTGGCGTGCATGCCGTAACGGAGTTCTCAATAGACTCGCTTCCTCTCTTTTCGTGGTGTCGGCGCCGGAGGTGTAGAACACCAGTTCGGCAAAAAAACTTGCGTACTCTCGTAAGCGACGCAGCAAAATACGTAGGGGGAAATGTGACCAGGACTGCTCTGGCAGTCGCTGGTTGGTAACGGGAGCGAGTGGTCTGTGCAGGCAACAGAAAAGTTGACGTGTTCCGAAGCTTTGTGGATACGATGACATGTAAAAAATATTTTTGAACAGCCTGTGTTGACCTTGCTGCCGCGTCGTACCCATTCCGAGCCCTCGGAGAGGGAGAGAACAGACTTCAGTGAGTCTCCAACTGAAGTTCGACTGCGTTGCCTCTTATCTGCGTCGAACGACGAGACGTCTCTCGGAAGCAGAAAGGAACGATGCATTTTTCGTGAGGAGCGTTACGCAGCTTTTTCTGGAAAACACGTGGTTTTTTTGGATGTACTCTGTCGCTTAGATGTAGTAACTGCCGGGAAAAATTATCGGGACGATACAAACGCGCCGGCACGGGCACACGCTCCCACGGTAAAATGTTTACGAACACGCCTGTAGATCCCGTTTTTCCTGCATGCCCCGGAAGCTGGACTAGTCTAATACAACACTACGCAGCGTCACTGATATCAACCGTTTGTGAAGCCTTGAACCGGCCAGTGGCAAACAGCATCGTAGGCAGTTGCAACTTTGCTGAGTCTCCCCTTTTCTAGAAGAGAGAGAACACTTCGGTTTTCCTGAAAACACAAAGTCAAGTGTATGATTGTTCCCCTGAAAAACTGACTCGTTTCTCCAGTTTCTCTCTCAGGGGATATCCGTGTTGTCTGATCTTGTTTCTTTGTTCCATCTGCACAAAGTCGAGGCCTTCCCTTGCTACAACAGAGAGCTCTGGATAAAGCCGTACATCAGTGGATGGCAAGAACCCATTGCATGCAGTGGCAAACAGACCGTCGTGTTTCGTTGATGCCTCCAAAGAAGACTTTGAGGCGCCAAGCCGCTGCATGCCAAGAAATCGTGCACGTCTGGTGCCGGAACTGTCTTTGTCATGTGCTTGCCTCATCTGTGGTGTCTGTATCAGAACCGGGCTTTGTACAAATGGATAGAGGTTTCCTTCACGCGTTAACACCGAGTGCGCACACATCTCTACGCAGCTACAGATTCCAGCGTACCATGCAGGCAGGACGATGGTTGTCTGCTGTACGAAGGGAGCGCCCCCCAGAGTGCGTGTGCAGCATACTGCGTGTGGCAACTTTCAAAGTGCCTTTTCTCGATCATAACAGAGACTGACCAGTAACTTACTGCTCCTCGATTTCCGTTGCCAGTCTCAGAATCACGGCATCCTGCAACGCCAAGGCCTCTGTGTTGTGGACAAGCAACTTCAAACGTTTCATCATCTTTGTCAGGCAATCACAAACAGCCGTGTTCACCTGAAGTATCCCCTCCGGCTTTTTGCCGCACGATCTCCTATCGGCTTTTTAAGGAGTCCGCAAGCTCTCCAGGAAACCCCAGCGTAGAGCAGAGGGACACGAAAACCGATCACTGACGGCGCTCGAGCATGCCCTCGACGCTGCAATTTCCCCAGACTAACCATATTGGTTCACTCTAGAGTTCTGCCCTTGGAAGGGTACCCTGTGGAAAAAACAAGATGGTGGTTAGCCTGGGCACACAGAGGGCAGGGTTATTTCTATTGCAGAGATGCGTTCTGCTTCCCTCTCGCGGTGTCGCTGGGTCAACGACGACCTCGACAGTCCTGAAACCGAACGCTGCCGCTGTGACTTGATGCACGAACCAATTGACTCAAGATAAAGATGCATGGTCTCGGTGCATTACAGAGGTATCGCGGAGAGAAACGCATTCGCAGGAAGAGAAAAAGAGTGGCAAGAACCTGTAGAGAAGGGACGAAGAAACCGCCGGTGACATGCACGCGAGCCACGGCTACTGGCAAAGTCACCTGCACCCTCTGCGAGTGGGCCTTGAGCTAACGATGAAAAGTGCTTCCTTCCTCTGGACTTCCTCTAAATTGTCATTCATATTGGACACCGTATGAATGCGTGAACGTTTTGCAGATTCACACATTTGGACATCTACCGTGTTCTGTCTGCAGGAGCAGCCCTGGGGAGGATGCCCCCGGTCGAAATCCCTTGTCTCGTCTCTCCGCAAACATCCGGTGCGTTCTGAGTCGTCTTTGTCTCCTTCTCTCTGTTTCTTCCCTCCTTTCTGTGGTCTATTTTCGGGCTGAAGTGCTTCTAGCCTATGGAGAATGCGATTTTTTCATCTGTATGTTCCTTTTCCGGCACTCCATTGCGGATCCGCCCGTCGCTTCTCGTCACAGTGTCAGGCCAGGACGTTGGCAAGAACCTCAACGACTGTTGCCTCTTGTGCCGCATTCCTGATTTTGTCTCCGCATTCCTGTGTCTCCAAAGTTCGGATCAGGGCGTGGGTCGGCGCCAAGGAGGTGGCGGATACGATTTCTGTCGCCTAGAGTCTTCGGGCGGTGACACGGAGTTCGGATAGAGTGCGCATACACCGGATTGCAGTGTATGTACACTGAGCTCTGGTCGGCCTATGCGGCGATCTTTCATTCCCGTGAGGCGCTGGCGAAGGGCCCTTCTCTCAGGCAGACTGATACCCACTTGCTATTTGCTAATAGGACTTGACGCACTCAGCCAAGGCAACGGAGAAATTGTGACAATACGGACATGGAGACGGCTCTTGTGAATCCTGTCGGAGTTTTAACCGACTAGGGGAAGCTGTAGAGCACTAACTGGGAAAATCGCGGTATCCTTTGGGCGTTGCCCAAGAAAGTGCCCAAGATTCCCCCACATTGTCGACTCTCGGAGTGGGAACCACCGGCGGGAGGCTGGTAAACATAACAAAGAAAACGAAAGCGTGTGTTGTACTGACGCTTCTACCAGAACCCTCCAAGCGTTTCGTCGCCCGCACTGTGTGTGTCTTTAGGAATGGTGGAACTCTCCTGTGGGCATCAGGAAGTGAGCGGGGGTTGTCGGTGAAGCGATTTTTTTAACGTACACTTTTCTCCTGCCTTTATCTTCCTCTCCTCATCGAATCGTCCTGGCGTGCTTCCTTCCGCGTCGACGACGTTCGCCCCGGCGGGACATGTGCCTTTCCAACGCCCTGTCATTTTTCTTTCTACACCTCTTTCGCAAAACGTAACTGTGTAGGACACCGCCAAGGGCCAGGGGAACCGCCCAAGAACGGTCTACTGGGGTTGACATAGAGAAAACGACGCTTTCCTTACGTGCCCCGAAAAGAGCGTGGTCATGGAAGGAGACGACGAAGGCGCGGCGTTCTCGTCTCCTGCCGGAGCTCCGCCCTCCTCAAGACTCGCCTCTGGAAGCTCGCCCGCGTCAAACGAGGTGTCGCCTTTTGGCGCTGGACCTCCCAGTCAACCTGCGTTGTTGTCTTCGACGTCTCCCTCTTGTTGCTCGCCTGTCCTTCCTGCTTTCTCATGTTCTCCCTCAGTCCCAATTTCCGTCTCTGGCGTGGAAAACGGCGTGGCGCCCCCGCCCTTGACTGGGACGAACAAGCGGAGCTTAGCAGCCATGGAACAGGGCACAAGTCAGCCTTTGGACTGTGAGTCTCAGTTCGCTTCCCCGGCCTTTCTGAAGCACTCGAGGCGCTGGCCGTAGCGGTGCTGGCATCATCGCATGCGTCGCCAGAATGTTCCTGAAAGAGGTGGGGGGAACTGCCGGTGCCGTTAAACTGTTCTGCATCTGCCTGTACACCTGACGCCGACGAGACCTACCCCGCCTGAGGATACCGCGCATCGGGTTGAGTGTTGAAAAACACACCAACGGTTTCGTAAAAAACGAGAAAGAGGCACATCTACCGGCGAGTGTCAAGCGGCATGTTCCATGCCCGAGTCAGCACATCAGCCAAGAAACTTCTTTCGGCTCGAGTGGTGCGGAACGCTGTGCCCGTCTAGGTCTGCAAGTGCACTTGAACACGTGCTTTCCTTTGGCGAAACATGAAAGGCATGCTTGCATACCAATGTCGACGCGCCGGTCCGTAACCTGCCGTGTGTTGGGCGGTTGCTTTGCTCGGAAGCATCTTGCCAGTCTGTCCTTATCTTCCCCGTAAAGGTCTCCGTTTCGCCGTCGGGAGAGTCCTTCCATCTGCATTTGTCTTTTGCCGCCAGCCTTTTCAACTCGAGTGCTATCTGCCACCATGTGCACACGTTTTTATTCTCTCGCAGCTTCTGCGCGCCGAGCGCTGTTGGGGATGGTCCCTCCGCAAGTGGCTAGGCCAGGCAGGTGTAACGTCGTGACTGAAAATATTACTTGAGCTCTCTAGGTAAGCGTCTTGTTTCCGCCCTCAAAGCCTCCTCTTATGCTTTTTTAGTGGACCTCTGTTTCCCGTTTCCTCTAGGTTGTACTTTTTGATCTTCCTCTCTCTCACCCGATCTCATCGCTTCTTGGTCTGCCTGCTTCTCACTGTTCTTTGTGTTTCTGGCGACTCGTGTGCTTTCCTCCGTCGTTCTGGGCGTCTTCTCCCTCCAACTCCCGTCTCTTCTCTGTGTCTTTCTCGTGTCTGGGTTGTTTTCTGTAGCAATTTGACACATGTGCGTAGCCATTTCCAGTGCTGTGTTCTCACAAGTCCTTTCCCTCTTGTGCTGCTCTTTCCAGATGCAGGTGCTCCCCGCCTTCTCTTTTTTTCGTCGGCTTGTTCCATTTCAGCAAGGCTAAAGAGTCGAGAGTCAACAGGAAACGCTCCACAAATGCGGGGCAAGAGCAGGAAGAAACTGCCCTTTGAAAAGGTAGAAGAGTTTTCGATCTTACAGGTTGAAGCTTTTTGCGTCCCACAGATATCCCCGTTTCAAATTTGTTTTTTTTCTTCTCTGATCGCACACCAGTCCTGGTTTCCCGCACCCTTCTTCTATGGGCCATGTCAGTTTCCCTGCCGTCTCGACTTCCTTCTCTTTTTCTGTGTCTCTTCGCGTTTTTGCCGTTCCTCGTTCATTCAGGACGGAAAGTGCGTATCGCACCTCTTTCGCGTGTTTAGGTTTTCGCTTCTCGGGTTTTTCCTCTTCACTTCCTGGTCCCCTGCTTCTCGAGAAAAGACCGCCCTATATGCCCTACTGCGTCAGCCTCTGTTCTTGTCTGCTCAAGCAACTCCCCTCTCTGGGGATTTTATAAATTTTTGGCTGCCGTGACTAAAACACAGAAACAAAGACTTTTTGCCGTTTTTCACGGCGCAGTGGAGACTTCGTTCCTCCGTCTGCCGTCGTCGGCTTGTTTTCCCTCATCGTTGCCCAAGTGGTTTTTGCTTCGGCGCGGAGGCACTGTACTTCTTTCTGGCTGTACTTCTTTCTGGGGCGTCTGTTTCGTCACGGAAGTGAAGAGGCCCTCGAGGCGGAAGAGCCGTCCGAGACGTCCGAGACTTCAGACACACACCCGTCCCCGAGCGGGACGAGAGAGAAGAGAGAGAACGGTAAGCGAACACGGCATAACGCCCGACGTTTTCGGTCTGGAAGGGGGCGGATCCCGTGCATCGACGGAAGCGACAAGAAAGGGGGGTGCGAAACCCCTCAAAGTGCATGCGCCCATGAAGACAGAAAGGAAGCAGCAAAGAAAGCGGAGACAGGCAGCAATGGACACCTTCTGTGATGCTCCTCTCGGTTCCTTAGTCGCATGTGAAACAGAAATGAGAGAACGGCCGACGCGCGTGCAGAGCTCCCTCGATTTGCGGGTGCGCTGGTCGCGGCAGTGATCTCCCAGAGAAAAAAGAGTCCGTTCTTCTGTGCGACTTCACGGATCCTCAGCGTTTTAGGCCTTGTGTCCCTCAGAGATAGAGGGGGACTGAGAAGCCCTATGGACACACCGCTGGGCCCCGTCAGACTGTCGTTTCTCTTCTTTACAACGTCTGCGTTTTCTCTCCTTGACAAGATCGTTCGCTTTCTCGTCTGTCACCTGCTCTGCGTCTTCTTCGCTCCCGAGATGTCTCTGTTTCTGCTTTGATAAAGGATAAAAACTCGCCTTTGCTCCACCGGATCGGCCTACGTTTTCCTTTCACGGATGGTTCCCCGTCGCGTTCCGTAGCCTCCGTGTTCGCCTGTCTTTAAGCGCTGCATCGCTTGCCGCGGGTAGACAAGGAGCCTGCGGCGGAGATCGTACTGCGCATGCACGGGGTTCGGCTGTAGAACGCAACACAGCACATCGGCACAACGCAAGTGAAATAAAAGACCGGTGACATCTTGTGGCAACGATGCCAGAGTCACCAACGCGAACGCGCAGTGGACTCCATGGCTACGACTGCGTTCTTTTCACGGCGCGCAGTACGCACTCGCGAAATTCCAAGCTCGCAAAATACATGCTAACCTTCGCCTACGTGTTTTCGCACAAGGCAAAGAAAAGACAAAACCACGGCCCAAAAAGACTCGATTTGGATGCAGATGGCACCTAGCTTCATGGTTTTCGACCAAAGGGATTCGGAACCGGAAAGAAACTGCACAAGGGAGAGTTAGCTTCTGTACACGCGCAAGTGGCCTAGGGGATAACTGCCAAGAGCCGCGAGATCGGGAAGCAAAAGACATGGGAAAGAAAGTTACCGGGAAGCGTAAATTCGACCGTGACAGGCTGACAGAACAGATGGAAAAGTGAAAGCGAGTGTCCTTTTTCCCTGGCAATCCGAAAAAAAACCGGAAAAACAAGGAGAAACCCTCAGGCGCCTTTAGACTCTGTCTCTATATATACGTATGTAACTACAGTATTTGGGCCGCAGAGACGGCGACAGGAAGAACGGAAGGGGAGACAAAGAACCGGAGGAAGCAGAAGTTTTGCCACAGGCATGTGGATTCAGGAGAGTAAGTCTGTCGGACGTGCTTTCGCCTTGTGCGCTCTGATGACGCACCCAGAACGCCCCAATTCGTTCTCACCTTTATTCGCTCTTTGAAGGCTTTCAACTCTTCCTTTATGCGAGGGAGATTTTCTCTTAAAGCGTGAAAGTCGTCTTTGCCGAGAAACATTAGAGGCCTTTGAGCAAAATCGGTCACGCACATGACTGTGCGCGTCGCGCTTGTCTCCTGCGCTTCTCTGAGAGCCGACAGGAGAGAAGTCGACGATGCAGCCAGGGAGGCTGCATCGGGGGCGGGCTGTGTACGTGCAGGCAGAAAGGCACAGAAAAGAGAGAAAACCGAAATCGAAACGCAATGTGCGACAGAGGGGAACGCGTCTCTACACGTTTTTTTTCGCCCTTGTAAGTGCACAGAAGCCTGCACTCGCAGAGAGAGACCCGTGTCTTGTTTAAAACCCGCCGTCTGCGAAGCGATGTGTTTGCATGCAGTGAGAATCCAGCGCCCACTGGAACCCTGTTGCCTGGTGAGAGAAAGAGCCGCACTTTAACGAGAGGAGGAATGCGCGGAAAAGGTCCACGAGGACCCGCCCAGTCTGCAGGTTCGATCGTGGCGAACGCGTTGAAGACGAAGAACTGGCGTCCCCAGGGTTCGATCTGAAAAAAGAAAGAGAATGACAAAGTGTCAACGCTCAGACGGACGCCCTGCAGGAGGCGGGACGTAGGCAAAACGCGAAATCAACGGGGGAGAACGCAACGGAGCAGACCCCTCAGTGGTATCGGTTCCCATGGAGAGATGCGTTTGGCGAGAATTCTTGCCGGGTGGGAAGAAACACAAAAGGAGAAATGGACACTGAAACCAACAGAGACACCCAAGGCGCGCAGCGCTGACTGTAACGCCTCGAGAGTGAGACAGAGAGACACCGACATCCTTCGAAGCGGAGAGACACACGTACGTGCATACAACGATCCTCTGTATGGACACCCGCGCAGTCAGCTTCACAGGGAGGCGAACCAGGCACTCGAGGCATACAAACATTCTTTGTCTTTTCGTCGGATTCGTTCGCAAGAGCCACACCCCCGCCTCAACTAAAACTCTAGGCTCGACGCCGACAGTCCTCCACACTGTAAGTGCACAAGGCAGAGACTACCGCGTGCGTGGTACACATGTTTAGAGGCGCAGATATTTAAGGTAACGTCCAGATGCACGTATATGCATGTATATACACCCATGTGTAGCTGTGGGTGTGCATGTTGGTTCGCGAACCTGAAGGAGGCGTTCAGAAACTCACAGGATGAAGAGGAGAAGCGTCCTCCGGTGGCCAGTTGAGGAGGTTCATTCGCCGGAACATAACAGTCCGGTGTGTTCCCAGCTTTGCTGAAGCACAAAAAAGCACAGATTGCCTTCACAGCTCTAATCCGTCGGCCTCGAACAGCACACGTAAAATGCATGCACGCGACGCAGCATCTGCGGGCAGTGTGTGAAGAGGGGATTGGAAGGGTGTTCTGTCAGGCCGCACCACAAGAGGCGGAAGCGGCTGTGGGCAGTGTGGCAGCAACGCCTCCTCCCCCTTCCCCCCGCCTCTCCACTGATTTCATCGAAACTCTCTTTTTCTTTCCCTCCCTTGTTGTGTTCCGGCCGTTTTCCGCTCTTTTCTCGCCCTCTCTTTGCCTGCGTTTCTCTCTCTTCCAATCTCTTTTTTTCTGCCGTCTCTCTTGCTCCCATCCCTCGAATACGACTTACGGAACGCGTGTCGCACACCAGGCGGCTTAATGCGAAAGTTGCCCATGCTTTCAGCAGAGGACAAGCATGCCGGCGGAGGCTCTTCTCTCTCAAGAACTTGCTACGTCTTTCCCTCTTTCTAAACGAAGAAGCAGTCTACGCAGGCATGGCCAGGCATCGGCCTCTTGTCTTTTTCCTTGGGAGCCCTTCCGCCTCAAAAAGCTCTGTCTGTTTGACGTTAGACGAAAAGGTGCGCCTATTCCTTTCACCAGTACGGGGCATGCAATGCGAGGGGTTAAAGGTCATTGCCCGCCGGCTTCCACAGCTCTCATGCTTTCCAGCTGCCTCGTATATCGGCCGAGAAGAAGAAGTGACCAGATACAAAAAAAGGTAAGGCCGCACAGAGGATTTGACGTTTCCACCTCCGGTGGATAACCGGAAGACCGAGGCGGTGGAAACACAGGAATACAAAATGAAGAAAGGTGGGTAAGAGAGTGTGCACGAGACAGGACGGTTTTGGGAAAACAGCCGAAGTTCTGTCGGGAACCGGGTAGTTGAAACCATGGGTTTGCAGGGTTTGCCGCACACACATCACCGCTGTGTCGCGACCTGCAAGAAGAGGACAGGCAAGTTAAGTCTCGAGACGAAAAAGCGAAACGGAGAGAGGCGAGACCAGGGAAGGTTCACGATGCCGTTGAAAAACAAGCAAAGAAAATGCGGTTCCTCGTGCATGCGGAAAAAAATTGTATGCGCGGCCGCATGCCGTTCTTACCTGCATGTGCAGCATGACTGCGCCGTGCCACAAGTCGGCTTTTTAAAGGATAAACGCGATTGGGCGGAGACACACAGAGAGAAGTGATGCTGTGCGGGGCCTCTTCTGTTGCGCCGTAAAGCTGTGTTCAGAGTCGCTGCTGGAGAGGCTGGGGTAAAGTGAATATTTTACGGCGGGGTCTCTACCTCCTTTCGCCTTCGCAGAGGCGAGCCGTGCGCGATGTATATCCACCTCACAGACGGTGATCCCCAGTTGCTTTTGTTGGTTTTCTTTCGGCCTTCTTCAAGGTAAGCCCATCTTGTCTGCTCTTTCACCCCGTTTGTACTTCACGTTTTTCTTTTCTCCTGTACCCCACCTCAGAAAGTGCCGGGCAAATTCGCCGCAAACGAGTGCGGGGCTCGCGGCGCATTTTTCACCCCACGTTTTATTGCGGATTTTGAGCGCGCGGAGGAAAAGTGTTTGCCCATTGTGTTCGTTTTTTCCTACTTTATCGCAGACAAGAGTTCCACGAGGTTCCTCTTGTACGAGCAATAGTTTTGTGCTTTTCGGGCGCACTTGCTTTCGGGTTCGAACCAACAGACCTGTGCCGGGGCATGCTTTTTCGAAGACACAATCTGTATATGCGTTTGCGGTAGCGGCCAGCGAATGTGTCTGTTTTCTTCTTGTATTTCAGAATTTTGGGGTGGAGGGGAAATGCAGTCTCCCGAATGCCGGCTACCATCATGAAGTAGTTGCACTGGTCCGTACCTCTCTTCTGTTCGAGCAGAGCCACAGCAAGCACTGTAGTTACCGGCCCGGTGTGTATGTAGGATACTTTGCTTCAAATCTTCTTCGACGGTTCCTCCGCCTTCTTTTCCATTCTTCGTGGAGGCAGTTCCCGGCCAACTGACTGTCTGTTTCCGGCCTTCCCGTCTGTACATGCCACTCGACGCCGGCGGCGCCACCACGAGCATGCATGCGCGTCGTATAGCGAATCAGTCTCCTTGGGCTGAACCCTGGTGTTGGTTCCCGCAGTTCTACTTTCTTAACGTTCGCATGGTTTCGTATGCATCAGATTCTTGTTATATCTTCTCGTGTGTAAAAGGGCTCTGACAGCAGTCCTGTGCACACAGTGTTCGCTGCGGTGTTGTGTTCGCTGTTGCCCCACTTGTGTGCCACGCAGGCTCCAACATCTACCTCCCGGGTCGGCGGGCTCGTCCTTGTTTTCTTCCACCTTTTTTCAAGATGACGACTCGCTTGAGGAAGACCAGAAAGAGACGTGGCCACGTCAGCGCCGGTTACGGGCGTGTGGGGAAGCATCGCAAGCATCCTGGTGGTCGTGGTAAGGCCGGTGGTATGCACCACCAGCGCATCAACTACGACAAGTACCATCCTGGTTATTTCGGAAAGGTAGGAGCGTTTCCACGGGCAAAGGGGGGGCGAAGCGGCGATAAACAGCGGTTGTGCGCCGGGCGATTGCTAAATCTTCAAGCGGGGACCCTACTTTGCTGTGGCACGATAGGCTGATGCGGAGTTTGGTATTTGTCACTTGCTGTACAGTGCCAGTACGGACAGTCCAGTGTGTATATCGACTGGGAAAATGCTTGGGGCGGTACAACAAAACGTACGAGAGGATGGAATTGCTGCGAGCGTTGACGCTCTCAAGCGATTCGGATTGCCAAGTGGCACCACATGTGGATTCCTCTTGGTGTTTTAGGATAACGAGGTTGTGTCTTGGGTCTCTTGTCTTTTGTGTTTTCTCTCAGGTTGGTATGCGCCACTATCATCTGTTGAAGAACCAGTACACGTGCCCGACTGTGAATGTGGACAAACTGTGGTCCCTCGTGTCCCCAGCGACTCTGGCGAAGGCAGAGCAGAGCAAGGACAAGGCTGCCGTCATTGATGTGACGAAGTCGGGTTACTTCAAGGTCCTCGGGAAGGGTGACTTGCCCAAGATCCCCGTCATCGTAAAAGCTCGTTTTTTCTCGCGCATTGCGGAGAAGAAAATTAAGGCCGCGGGTGGGGCGTGTGTTTTGACCGGCTAAGTTGAACTTTATCCCACTCTTTCTTCTCGTACGCTTTTTTGCCACTGTGTGTCGTCTTCTCCGGAACCAGACGTGTTCGATTCTGAAAACGAAGGTCAGTCATGCTGACTATCCTGGAACCTTCGCAGAATTGAGAGGATTGATGCGGTATCGATGCCGACAGGTTCACAAAGACTGGATACCCTCATGTGACCAGGGGGGCGCGATCGAAGTCAAAAAGGGAAAAAAGAATCCCTTCCTTAGGCGTAATGTACACAGGTCACGGAATCAAGTGCATGTAGGTAGCCCACAAGTTTATCAAGGAAAATCGTGTATCCTTGAGTGCTGACGGCGGTTTGTGGCGTCTAGTGCGTCAGAGAGTGGACAAAATGGCAGTAGCAAAATTCTAGCCAGTTCACCTTCCATGCAGCATTCATACATGGAAATAGTTCTGTGAACCCGAAAGAGTGCCGGTTATGATACCGTTGAAGTTTGCCTTCCCTCATGTGGAGAAATTGTTGGCGTCAGAGGAAACGAAACAAGAAGTCAGGGTAGGAGCAACGGATGACGTGAGCTTTATGTGGTGTGGCCGAAACACTGTTGAGAGTGGCGATATGCCGTTCGCGAAGAAGGCATAAATAAGAGGCATGGAACCTTTTCACACAGGAAGAATGAACTGTATCGAATACGTAGGCCTTCCTACTAGCTTCCGCTGCTTGCAAACAGTTGGAGAAGAGTGTGCACCAAACGGGGGGCCGTGATCAGTTGACAACACAGCTCTCATAGGTGGGAATCATGTACTTAATGTTAATGAAGGCATCGGGCCCTCCATTCAGTTCCAAGATATGCAGTGTTTCTTCAATCAAGTCACCGAGGTCACATCTGCATCACAGTCACACGTGGGACAAAGAAAAGCACTTTCGCTCGATCGGTGTTTTCGTCGACTCCGCATAACATGCGTCTGCGTGAGGTGTTGACGGCTGCGTCAGTACAACGCTGGGGGTCCCAGTGTTGAACGCGTCACACTCAAACTAAAGAGCGCTAAGCATCACCAAGATGTGCCCCCATCACTTCGGTTATATCCACAACATGTGGGAAGCCAGGCAATATAACTGGGCTTTAGGAAAAACAGAGTCTTACCCTCGCCTCTGGCCGTAGCAGATTTTATCGCCAATGTTTTTGTGATTGTTGATGAGCAAGTTGAAGCACGGCAGGATTTGCCTGTAGTACGGCAAAAGTGCTTTTCCAATATCTTCACCTGAGTACACGTCCAGCATTAACCCACCACTATGTAGGTAGCTGGGCTGATGAGATCATGCTGTTTCGACAAACATGCGTTCATCCCTTGTTTGTATAGAAGATAATTGAGCGGATGTCCACATCAAAGCCGCAAACTTTGTGAAACAGGGGCTGGGAGATATGGGATCATGTGTGTGTTGTGGCACGTCGTACAAAGCCCCGCGCAACATACGGTAAGGACTTCGTTATGGCATCCCCCGGTAACTAACTATTTTGGCCCGGTTTTCCTCAATGAAAGTGTCCCGTCTTGATATGACTCAATTGAGAGAATCGTTTTGAAAACCTGCCAGTGGCCTTTTTAAGATGTGTTCCTGGAAAGCGAATTGGTCAGATACTGGCGAACACACGGAGTGTCGTTGATCTGGCCATGTCTTCCAGGATTACCTATGAGTTTTCAGGGAGGAGAACGATATTTTTTTCGGGGGGTCGATTAGAACTGATGTACATCACTTTTATTGTGGAGATCCATGAAGCAGTGTGGAAAGATACAAAGACTTGTTCTATCCGTTCTGTTTTCATTTTATGCGAAGTATACCAGAGAGCACGAGAGCTTGGAGAATTTTCAGAGTTGTTGCGATTATCTGCAAATGAAAACAGACGAAACCAGATGAAATCAGACAGTGGCGGGTCGGTGTCCTAAGATCTCGTTGGGATTTACCGCCTGTTAGGGGGACGTACTGTGTTGTCTTCAAGGACAAGGGACGTTTCTCTTGGATTGGTCACACTTCTATCTTTCATCATCCACTGCTGTAAGCGAGGTCTGGGTTCAACTCGTCTTCGGCCAAACCAAACAAATCAAAAATGAGTGGTAGGCGCCCACATCCACAAAGCGAACCTAGTGGTGCTCGTGGTATCTTATGGCCGTAAAACAACGCTTTCATCGCTGTCTGTAATGTCCCATTTTTTACGGAGGTGCCACAACGGGAAAAGGTGGGGCCCCTTAGCGGAATCTTTGAGTGGCACTATTTGCGATAGAAGTTGCAGAAATAAAAGTATGTATTTTGGCAAGGTTTTTAGGATGCAAAACGAACAAAAGTACACTGTTACGCGCAAGGTAATTGCTTATCTTCTTTGTGAAAAAACAAATTCGCAGCATCCTTCAGTAGTCAATTCCAGCGGTCGTACACAAACTGACTACGCAGAAAATGTTGCAGGAATATAACACCAGCAGCTGCTTGTTTTCTGTCCATTGGTGTGGAAACTTCACCGGATTTCAATGGACTTTTGCGCGTGTGCAGATCTGTCAAAAATAGAGTTCTGCTAAACGGTGGTAGACGAACAGCGGACCACCAGCAAGCTACTTGAACAATTCTTTTCGATGACATTTTCCTCAGTTCTGTAATCCTTGACGTGTGTCAGTAATCTCTTACTTCGCTATCCCGTGTATCGAGAGCTTTCTTGATAGGTATCACCAACTGGGGAATGACGGGGAGGATCTTTTGGGGGGCGCCTTGGAGAAGGTCGTACACCTAGGTAATTTTACACAAGCATTTGTTACAGTCGGGAAAGACTTACATCCTGTTTCGGAGAAGGTTAAGTTCAATAATATGATTGGCAAGAGTCGCGTGAACGTGTTCCCCAGCTGAGTGAAATGATGTCAGCAGCCTGTTATATTCTCACTGAAGTCTCGTTGAAGATTCACAGACAATGACGTACCCCCTGAACAGCAAGGAATCTGTATGGGTCTTCTTTCTCTCTTATCCCATCGAAGAATAATGGCAGAAAATACTGGTAGTCGAGCAAGGCAAAATCTATCTTCCACAGGACTCGGTTGCCTGGCACAGCACAAGCAGATGATATAATGAACAGATGGGTACCACGTAAAGGTGCGTATTATCCGGAGTACACTACCCAGAAAGTAGATACCGAACTTGTTTCGAGTTTCCTCACTTTTCCTTCAGTGTGTTGGCCAAATACTGACTTTCGTGCATGCAGTGACCGAAAAAGAAAACCATAGAGCCGACCCGACCCACACAGCCGTTCCTGGGACAGGGGCAGCAGAACTATTCCCTCTTACACATATGTCAGTGGACGAAGGAAACGAGGGGAAATGGGTGCTCAGAAGAACATTACGGTGGGGCCCGAGATGTACGTAGAACGTGATCTTGCATTCTCTGTACGGAACCAACGCTGACCTGATGCACCATGCTCGACAGCGACGGGCATGTCTCCTCGTTGGTAGAACCGGCGAAATTGAGAAGGCTCGATTGGTCTACGACAATAGGCTTTGGCACGAGGAGGCAAAGGAGCATGCTTCGCCTGGTGCATCCATTTTCTGACCGCAATGGCATCGGTGTGTCCACCGGAACCTGTATGCACACGGGCACTGAAATATCAGAGGCGATGGGACGTTAACCGGGGGAAAAAACGTGTGGCAATACGATGAGATCTACCGAGCCTGAGCACGAACTTAGGTCTACTACGCAGGGGCATAATGCAGTGACAACAACGAGGATACAGGGATATTTCAAGCTGAACAAGCCACCATGTCGAAATTCTGTCATGTACGATCGGTTCGACACTCTTCCTGATGAACGGGCTCGGCTTCTTTACCTGTGATTATCCTCTCCACAAACCATATACAGCCCATATCGTCAAAAGCGGTAAGAATGTGTGGATGCCAGCCATGTTCATGTATGAATGTTAAGCGTCACGGAACGCTTTCGATACGAAACCCCATCAAAAAGTGTGAGAAATGTGAAGTTATTATAACTTTGCAGGCGTGCTTCCCAGTGGGTGAATGTAATCTAGATATTTATTTCTTGCAAACACTGCTTCTTCACAGACCCATTTCTTTCGGCCACGGCAGGCGTGTGCCTTTCTTTCAACAGTTCCCATGTGGACGCACCGCTTCCCTTCCTAAGAAATCTTTTTTCACGAGCATTGAATCGAACAAGAGGCGTTGTAATTGTTTGACTAAGGGCAGCTGCCACTTGATTCTTATGGGGTGAACCGGGACCTCCTTTCTCTTTTGGGAAATTTCCGAACGGTGACTCGGGATTCACCGGCCAGAGTCCAAGTGCCTTCTCTTTCCGCTTGTGCTCGGGGTCGACAATCTTTTTCTGAAAGTCGGCGAGGGCAAGCTCCGCCCCTGGCGCCAATCGATGAGTTGCTTGCATTGTTCTTTTCTTGCTTTCGTCTCTTCTCTTTCTAAAACAAACCCGTACCCCCGCCTCAAAGTCTCCAGGGAAGCTCTCCTTTTCTGGACCCCACAAAAAAACAGTTTACAAAGTCCTGGTGGGGCCCAAGAACAGACGAGGGCTTGGACACTCAAGACACACGTAACTTCTCCGCATGCCCTTCCCAAAGTTCCTCTTGTTCTGCCGACACGTCGATTTAATCCGATTCTGAGACCACCAGGAAGTATCATATAGACTGATTGATACCAAGACAGTGAGCAAATGATGCTAACTGAGCGTAGAAGCTCAAATGGCCAGCGTCAATTGCCTTCTTCATTATCACTTGAGAGAAAAATTTCGAGGATAGTTTGCAGCACCTGACGGCTTATTGGTTATTGTCTGAAGTAGGCAAAAACAACATTCGCAACAAGTTAACCTAAAACAGAAGACTCCTGCTGTTTCGTGATGGGGCTCAGAATGACAGAGAAATCGTCGCCACACCAGTCTGTTGTAATTTACCTGTTACAGACGTAGAGGCGTTCGACAACCACACTTGTACTTCGGGAATGTGGGGCAAGAGCACATCTATTATTCAGCCGAATTCCTACTGGTGTCCAAATGGGCCTTGCGTTCCGTTCGGGTGTTTGTAATTTGGCGAAATGCTATACGAAATCATTTCTACCAGCGTCAGAACAACGAGATCATACATAAAAAGAGGACTACGAGAACAAGCACACTTCTTTTACGGAATGGCACATTTGTGAGCGTGCTGCGCGGGCTCCGCCTGAACGCCATGAATGGTCAGGGGAGCCTACACCCGTGTAGCCTCAGTTCGTCACTGAGTGTCGAGGGGAATTGCTCAACAAGAGAGAAACTATTCAGATTGAAACGAACCAACAAAGAGGAGAAAGGAAGACCAACCAGGCAGCGATAATCTTACGCAGGACACCGTACATTTGGCATCAGTGAAGGTTCTGTAGAATGCCCCCTGGAGAAAAAAACCTGCTTTTTCAGTTGTTGACGGTAGGCCACCCACATTGGCTTTTGTTCTGGGCGTAATTTATGGATTAGTAATATTGGTCGTATTAACAGCGAAAGAAACCTACTACTCTGATGTTAGTTCGCTAAGTCGATAGCTCTGTTCTTCTGTAGACACACACGTGCTGGGAAGGAGAGCGTCCTCGCGGTCCTTGGTACACGGTTGTCAAAACACCCAAACTTCGAACATGCTTGACCCATTCTGCTGAGGGCGGTGGGCAAGAACGTTGTGATGACGTTCGTTCCCTCTAAGTGGACAAGCAGCTTCCCATACATGCGAACAAAGCTGCTTCTCAGTGTACGTTTGTGAACTTTAGCCGAGCTTCAGCCCGAATGCTGGAGCAGTAAAAGCGAAGGCGGGTGCCGAAACACTGCAATTCCCGACCACTATCTGTTCAGTGTTGGCACCTAGACAAACTCCCCAAAGTCTCAGGAGACTAACTCTAGAGTAGTCACCGTAATTTCTTCAGGTTAGCACGTGATCATCGGCATCCCCGTCAGAAATGCTCAAGTGCCTGTCGGGGGCTCATAGGCAGCTCTCTTCGCATTGTTTTCTGCCAGAACATCCCCGCGACAAAACCCACGCTATGGGGTTCGACGCCAGCGTCAGTGTTTCGCATCTCCTGTGCTGGTCACTGGAAAAAACACAGACGGGCTGCAACGAAGCCACATGATTGCGCGAAAGTAGAGGCTACGGTGAATGAGTTTGTGCAGAAATAAACCTGACGTGAAGATCACCTGCAAGTCTATCACGTGAAGCTCATCAATCTTTCAGGGCTTGCCATCCAGCTTGGCAGCAGTTCTGCGTCTTTAACAAAGATATTTTCCAGATACACAAGGTCTGTGTAGTAAGGATATACGTGGACCAGAAGAAGCAAACACTGAGCTCGACGACCCGGACAACGTTCACCAGCAATGGGGACACGCGTAAGAAAGTCCTGACGACTAACGTACACAACACGTTGATCGCGAGTAACGAAACTGAGCCGCGTTTTGGGGGCACCACACTTCCTGGAAGGCAATCCTTCATCTCCAGCAACCCGAAGAGAATCTGCTCTGTTTCCTTCTTTACTTTTCCAATCTTCACGACTCCCCCTCAGGACGTCGAAAACCCACTTTTGACTTCTGTCGCGGTTATCCGATCAGTGTTATCGCTTGACATGGAACGGAAACGTTGGAAGCATTTGTAGATGTTTTCCCTCGAGACACCACACTCTCTCACTCGCATCGATCTGGACAGAAAGGGTACTCGCAACATCAGTTTTTTTCTTCGAAGAATGCCGGTTTTTCAACGGACTTGTCTTGTCAGGTTCGTCCCCGTCACCGCGCCTTGGGTGTGGTCTACCTCCACGCGCACTTCTTCTCATTTCCATAAGAGAATTTCTTGTACTATAACCCAGAGACGACAGGACACGAGTTGTGCGAAATGTGGGACCGATTATCACTTTCTGGCCTAGTCGTTCACACGGCTAGTCGCCAAAAAAAGTCAGCCTCAATCTTTGTACCACTTCTTCGCATGAGCTGCATACGTTTCTGGACTCACAGCCTCAATAACGATCGGCATGAAGCCGTGGAGCGCTCCACAGAGCTCGGAACACTGACCGTAGAAAACGCCTTCTCGCTGGATGAAGGTGTTGATACGCTGCAGCCTGCCTGGGATGGCATCAGCCTTGATTCCCAGTGCCGGGACAGCCCACGAATGAATCACATCTGTTGCAGTGATAAGGAAGCGAATATGCGTACGAGTTGGCAGAGTTAAACGCTTGTCGACTTCCAAATTTCGTAGCATTCCTGGCAAGAGGTCTTCATCCGTTACCATGTTGGACTGAAACACGTAGTAGGTGGGAATTTTGTCGGGGTCATCCAGGTATTTCTGTGGCGTCACGTAGTCTGAAGCTGCCACATTCTGAAGCGTCGCTCCACTTTTCTGCTCAGAGCTCGCCTTCAGGGACTGCAGCAAAACTGAGGATTTCTCCTCTCCCGTGGAACGGCATTCGGCAGGACGACCAGAGCTGGTGGCGGCGCCCCCCGAGGCCGCACCCCGCCGGTTCCAAAAGGACCGGAAAACGTCCATGACGAAGATGTGTCCAAAGAGACGGTTCCACGAAAAGTCGAGGAAAAAGAAACGGATCGGCTGGAAACGGAAAAGTGCAAAAATTAAGTGGGAAGAAAGCTCCTGTTAACCCTGTCTGAATGCGTAGCCGCGAGCTGGCGAGGCGCCCAGGCTCTCTTTTTCTCTGTGGCGACGTTTCTCTCCAAGGGGTGCATGCACATATCAAGGACAGGTTTACACAAGGTATCCCAGGGACCTCAAAATTTTCTTAGCCTGGTGAGTCAAATCCCTTAATTGGCACGAAGCCGTAGAGTGATGCATGGGACGTACCGAAACGCTGATTGAGAGGGAAAAGAAAATCAAGACAACGATGAAGCATCTATTTTCTGCATAGCACTCGTTGTCAGTGTAGCCACCGCAACTGGTTCGCCGCCCGTGTGTGGAGTCTCCTCGCGACGGCTAGGTTTTCCCTCGTGTTCCTCCCCTCTGAGAGATAAAAAGCCAGAAAAACTCCACGCAAGAACCGTAGCTGAGGATGAACACCCAGCTGAACATCACGGGCTTTGGATTTCAAACGAAATCATATCGAGCGCCAGGAGACCGACGGCGGAATAACGATTGAGGTTGGTTACCTGGAGAGGCGGGGCACAAGCGACACTTTTTCTTTGTCGGGCCCAGGGGCGTGCCAAGGTGTCGGTAGCTCAAGGCGGTTGTGTTTCTGGCGGCAGAGCAGGCGCAGTTCAAAAAGTGAATTGCTTCAGCACGCGTCAGTTTCTGGCCACGTCCTGGCCTCGAACGCACAGTTCTTTGCAATTGTAAAACTGCTAGCCCGGCATTGGCAGGTTCCCTATTGTGAAAGCAGTTCTGAACTGGACATGAGTTGCACAGTGCTACAGCCTTAAGTCAGTCAGTGCGCGGACCACGCCACACACGGGGAGCCTGCTCCCGTTAGTTCTCTCCTCGAGCGCATGGTATCAATCCCGAGCAGAGGCAAAAACCTCTTCGGATTTCCGAGTTCCCAGCCACTTCCAACACAGCGCCGAGACACAGTGGAGTGAAATAAACATGCCAGTGACTCGTGCGAGGGTAAGAAGGCACTGTGTCTTCAGGGGATAGTTCCCGGCTTGTTACCCCCACGGGTGAATCGCCGGCAGGCGGTCGGACGGACACGCCAGACGCCAAAAATACACCCAAGAACTTTCACCAGTGGTGCAGCGCATGGATCAGCCGCTGAGCAGTTTCGGACAACACAGTCTCTCTGAGCGAATCAGTAGGAGGTTTGGTGCCTAATCTGCGCGCCTTGTGTCAGGCCTGCTTCTATATACACAAAAAACAGGTCTACTTCTTCCCTGCCTGTTTCCCTGTCTTCTACGCGTGAAACGGCCCCGACAGCAGTGCTGCATAGCTCAAACAGTCGTAGAAATCACGAGGTGGAGGGTACAGAGCCCCGCGAATCCGAACAGGACAGAGGCAGAGAGAGGACGCTGGTAAAGCAGGGGCGAGTGGTCGTCTTCACCGTTTCGTGGGAGACTGCTTGCGCTCCCTACAGAAGAGAGCATGTGCGCTAGATGGCCGAAACAACTGCCACAGCAGCAGGAAGCTGACCGACACCTGACATCGTTTGCGCAAAAAAACCGTGCTTCACTTGTCATTTCGAGAGGCAGTGCGGGGGACGGAAGAGGCGCAACAGACGTCAGAACCGTCTACACAAGAAATGGTTTTTGCGGCCGACAAGCACTCACGGTCGAACGAACCATAGGGGCGAAGTGCCTAACATTTACTGTTGGCGAAGACTGCAGCGAACGGAAGAGAAGACAACGCAAAAAAAACAATTCCGCAGACGGGGTCCGACGGAGAAGAAGGAAAAGACAGACTTGGAAAGAAAAGGCAGCTGCGGAAAGCCGGCCGTAATCGATCGCGGGAGACCTTCCACCTCTCCCTTTGCAACCCAGTTACAAAGAATACTCTGGACAGAAATGGAAAAACGGAGAAGTGCTTGGCGGCGAGAGACGAAAATTTAGAAAAGCAATATTGAGCAAGGGACGAACCGGCATCGACAACTCTGCTCTCAGCAAGAACAGGAAGAAGTCTTGCTCGTCAGATCTTGTTGTTGAGGAGTTGCGTTCAGCTGTACGTCCACCACTGCACATAAACGCCACACAGAAAAAACCAAGAAGTCGTGCTGATGGACCGGACAAAATTCAATCGCCCGTCCCTGCGCCAAGTCACCGGGAATCCAAAGGAAGAAAGCGGGGAGAGACGAACAGAAAAAAACGTGACGCCAATTTCCTGAACACTCGGGTAAAAAAGTAAGGAGGGGGACGGGGGAAAGAGGAAAAAGTGAGCACAAAGAAGGAAAGCTACGAACGCAATATACGGAAGATTACTTGTCTGTGAATCCTGGGAGTCCCGACGGCCACCTGCCAAATGCTGTACGTCCACCCGCGGCGGCTAAAACTACCAAAAGCGCCCTTCCATGTTTTGCTCCTGCGACAGGCAACATACTCTGTGCATCACTTGGCGTTTGCTGCGTCTCCAGCCCTGGCAGTGCCGACGCCTGCAAGAGGAGCGCAACTCGGAAAAAGCATACGCTGGGTCTTCTGTCACCACCGGAGCGGGATCGCCGACAAACATACCGCACCATTCAAATAAGTCACCCAGATTACCCTGAGTATCTTTGTTACATTCATCGATTGTGTTCAGTGGGTTCTCTTTCCACAAGAGTTAGTTATCTTAACCATGTTCTATCCTCATACAACGTGTCGAACGTAGGAAGTTAAAACCCAACATTTTCACCTGTCTCAAACATTCAGAGGTTACCCAAATTGCACGGACTTGGTTGCGCGTCTCACAAAATCCACACCTGCAGCCGTCATATTCTCTCGCGTACGCCCCGTGAGTTTCCGTTCACGTTGCTAAAACACGTGTGCGAGTCTGGAGCCTCTGCTTTTTGTCTTTCTCTTTTTCTTTTGCACCCCAAACCCTAGCCCACCCGGGCTCTCCCCGCAAGTGGCCTTTCTCACCAGCTTCCGAAAGAGGTTTTTGATGTTGTATCCCGCCTTGGCACTCGTCTCAACAAACATGATGTCGTGCTGAAAAAAGGCCGGAAAACACGCAGTCACCTCTGTGCACGTTCACGAGAACGCACAGAAAGAACACGACTGCAAAAAGAAAGGGACGTCACAAGACCAGCCAAAGTTTGGTCCCTATACCGCCCTCACTATGGCCAAGGAAACACCTTGCATACACTGCCTCCGCGAAACAGCTAGGGCGCACGAGACCGCTACGGATCTTCTTTTCAGTGACGAGACAAACACTGGCTCCACGGTTGGTTATTTCGCGTGGAAATCTCTCGGCACCGACCGGAGTCCAACCTAAACCCAGCCACGCGCACATACGCAGAACGCTGCACGGAAAAAACTTGTTCGCCGCATCCAACCCGCGAACCTCGAACCCACCCCTGTCTATCTCGCAAATTCAACGAGTCTCTCTTCCAGAAACGCACTCGAGGACGTGGGAGAGGGGGGGGGGGGGGAGTCACACGCCCCAACGGCCAGATTCAGTCCGTCCGCCGCAGTGGCGAAGCCGAACATGGGAAAGTTTGATATCAAGATGACGGCATAGCTTCTGTCGTGTGTCTTGATGGAAACGAAGCGGCGGCAGTGGACCAAAAACCACGGGTGTTTTTTCACATAAGAGAAAGCGCCATTCCTCTGAAACTCGCGTATTAGCGGACTTTTTTTTCTCTGCCTTCTAAGCTTCGCCACTCACTTCCTGCGCCTTCTGGCGTCCCTCCTCGTAGGACACCTGTCTGGAAAAACAACAACAAAGAATAGAGGGGTAAAGGTTAGAGCAGAGAAGACGAAGCAAACGGCAGCCTTCCCCGACAAGGAGCGAGGCGAGAGCCCTAGCGGAAAGAAATGACGGAAAACAACTACGTGGTGCAGAAAAAACCAAGAACCACGTTGCTCGCGTTCAGCAAATTGCACAGGCCAGGAAAGAGGCGAGTTCCGAGGCTGCAGAGACTGCGCCGTACGGAGATCTAGAGCACACACTTCCAGGGACATAGCTGGAGCAGCCTACATATTCGGACAGGCACCTGAAAGCCTCACGTACGTACATCGCACGCCGGCAGAAGCCCAAACGCGTGGGTCTCCGCCCCCATTGATTACCGAGGAAACCGGAGACACAATTTATAGGCATGCGCGAGAGTCTCTCTTCACACACAATGCTGTAGCTACACGCTGACAAGCTTGGTCTTCGTCACCACGTTGTGAGTTGTAGGAAAAGACGGAGGTGACGTAAACTGCGGACCCTCGGAGCCATGGTGAGGCATCAACGGTGCGGGGAGGACGAGACAGACAAAAAGCGATGGCAAACGCGCAACGACGAACCTTCTATCTGCCAGGTCAGTCTTGTTGCCGACGAGAGAAATGATCACATCATTTCCGCGTTCTGCACACAACAAACACCCGCGCATGAGCGCGTGATGGAAGAATCACGAACACCGCCGTAAATAACTGGGTCTGCGCGAAGAGACGAAGCGTTTTCGCCGTAGTTCCCGGGTCTTCATTTTATGGGCCAAGGCAACTCGTCCGACACACTGGCTCTTATGGATACAAATTGCCTCACTGCACGCAGCTAGCTCCCAATGTGACTGTTCATGCGACTCCCATGCGACCCGTACCGCGGTCCACACATTTTCCAAGCTACCCTGGAAACCTTTTTGCCACACACTTTCTCCAGTACTTCTCTCCCTGGCATGACCACTTTGCGGGTTAATATCGCTGTATTCGCGGCTAGCATTCCGTACCTGCTCGGACGTCTTCAATCCACTTGGTTGTATTAAGGAAAGAGGCTCGATCTGTAGAGAGACCACGTGATCCCAACAGAGAAACGCGGGGCAGAACGACGTAGGAAACACTTGGAAAAGGCTGTTCGTGTACACGCATTTGGAATACCCGGGAAATTCCCAGGATGGAAGCATGAAAAACCTCACCGCGAGCACACGCACCGCTCGAATCAGCGAGTCACGCACAACACACAATCAGTGGCATTACACGGCACTGTATATACACCCGACCTGCACATTTTGTGGACTCCTCGCTGTTCGTTTGCGCCGCCTGCGCGGAAGAGGTTCTTTTTGGAACTTCTAGGCAATAGCTTTCCTGTTAACCGCACACTACCTTACATTGTTCACACTCAAGGATTCAGTATCCTGGGGGCAACAGCCGTGTAGAAAATATTGAATCCTGCTTTCTCCAACATCTGTCTTTGGGCCTGGACATATTTAGTGAAGAGACGTAACTCACTTGTGATGTCGTAGACGACAACGGCGGCAGACGAGTCCCGAATATAGGACGGAATCAAGCTCCTGAAACGTTCTTGGCCGGCAGTGTCCCATAACTGGAGACGCACAGTTCTGTCTTCCAAGTACAAGGTTTTGGACAGAAAGTCGATGCCGATGGTGGCCTGGAGAAACCGACGTACGAGACATGGCCGCGGCGGAATCCAAGGTTGAAAACAAACAGATTCGCACGTTGATGACCACCAAAACGAGTGCTTCCGTTCAACCACAAGAATGCGACTCGTGTCCTAGAGAAAAGTTTATGTTGCCGAAATAGAAGAACCGCAGACTGGGGAAACGTGTACGGAGCGCCCCCACATGAGCTGCCCCTACACTCCAGCAACCGTCGCACCTAACAGGCGTGACACACCGAGAGACACCAGCTTGAGTAAAGCACACAAGACGAAACCGCAAACTGCGCCTGTAGAACGTCACGGCGAGGTCCCGCAACTCAAGAGAAACTGTCCTTTTCCCTTTCCACCGCTCCCTGTTTTTTTCCCCTGAGCAGTTCGAGACGTCACCCCACGGAGGGCAATACGAGGCTCTGTGGCGCGCCCCATCGGCACTCCTCTGAGGGTTTATGGACACGGCTCTGACTGGTGAAGGCGGTACCAGGAGAACTGCAACAAACTTTGGAGCTGAAAAACACGAGGTGGCACGTCCACAGTGTCTCCGGAGCAAGGAAACTGCACCACTGCGACGATCCTGCCACGAGAACAGTTCCTGACCTGGTAGTTGTTGTCGAAAGTGTCGTACATGAACCGCGTGATGATGGATGTCTTGCCCACGGCTTGTTCGCCGAGGAAAACAAGTTTGTATTTGTTCAAACCCGCAACTGCGTAGAGGAAACAAAGTGGGAACGAGACGCCGAAAGAGCCTGGATTTAACGGAACTGTTGTCTGGGCAGGAGTCGCGTGAGAACACGAGCACCGGTTCGCAACAGCCCACGAAACGTCTAGACAAAAAGATCTTCGGCCAGTCCCTTGGGTGAGCTCTCTGGGGTTGCACTGAACCACAGCAGTGTCAAAGCTACTGCAGAAAGACAGTGGAAATGGCTCTGTTCCCGAGAAAAAATGCATGGTCGCCCACAGCGCCCTCAACGAGGCACTTTTTTTTGCACCGCTTTCGAATCGGACGCAAGACGAACGAGAGATGCCCGATAACGGAAAGCGCACCATAATACCTCCTCAGTTCAAGTTAATGAGTCCTCTGTCTACAGCTTGCACCATTACATTCAGGCGCTCTCCGCGGAGCATAGAGAGCCGGCGTGCCCACCCTAGAGATGTCGGTACAGCCAGCGGAAGAGGCTGGAGCTGAGACAGGAGAACGCGTTGCGGCAACTGAGTCCAGAAACGAAACCACGCGCGTTCGTTGGCGCCTCCCGTGCAATCGGCGTAAAAACTGGAAGTGGAATGTTTTCTCTCCCAACGTGTCTCTACACTCACCTGTCGCCTCCGCCATGGTGACGAGACGCCTGGGGCAAGAATCAGCCCAAAGAGAAGAGAATCAGATGTCCCCGGCGACTCTCAGGGTCTCTGGTCTCGCGAATGGAGTAGCTCCCGATAAAGAGGGGGAGACAGCGGGAAACACTCTCAAGGGGCGGGCACGCGGCAAAGCGAGAACCGAGTGTACAGAAAACAGACGGCACGGTTGTAGGGAAGCAGGGGACAGTTCAGGGACGACCTTGAGGGAATGTCGGAAACAGCAAGGTGGACGGCGAACTGCAGAAGAAGGGAACGAGACGGCTGACGAGGGAGAAGGCAGCGGGCGGGCGAACGATCCAGGAGTCGGGCCTGGGTTTGGGGTAGCGAGGTCAACCGTGGAGGGAAGACAGAGGCGACAGGCAGGGGCGTGCTTTTTGCGAAGACGGACAAGAGAACAAAGCTGACGCCGCACTCTTTTCTGCTGAGGCGATCTGGTGGTTTCTGCAGGTTTGATATGCCAGCTACCAAACAAATTGGACGAAAAAATGTCGGGACGGTCGGGAATCGAGACCCGCGTGCCCTTGACTCGGGGACGACTCGTTGACTCGGACAGAGGAAACAAACTTCCGGTGGTTTGGCCGGCCGTAAAAGAATACAAGGAAATGCGAACGCCCCCGTGTACCCTAGAACGCCCGAGGCAATCTAGGGAGTGAGCGAACGGAGGCGCCAGGTGAACGAGGCCGCATCCGGGAAGATGAATGCGAGTGCGTGGCGAGAACTTGCGACACCCGAGAGCGGCGAAGATATGAAAAGACGCACCGGAACGGGAGTGTTGGACTGGACTGAATGTCCCGTCCGACCAGAAGAAGCGAACGACACTCTAGGGCGGGAAAAGACGTCAGAGCTTGACGGAAATCCACGGAATCCCGTCGCGTTTTTCGTTTTGAAAAGGCGTATGTGCGGACGATACGGAAAATGCGAAAATATTTCGCGAATCGGTTCGCTGTGCGAGGAGTGAGAAAACGGAAGGATCGAGAGAGGAACCAAGTGCGATGCCCCGACCCCCAGTAAGCATCAGCGGCGGAAATCCTCCGCGTTTCCAAATAAAAACAGCCGAGACCCAGTTATCTCACTGCGCGCGAAATGCGGAATTGAGAAGAAGCAAAACACCTTCGGCGGCCTCCAGGCAACGAAAAAACGGAGACAATCACGAGGCCCCGTGAGGGAGGAGTTTCCTCGCGACAGGGAGTCGGTTACACGCTACCAGTAACAGCCGAAGAAACGGTTGACAGCCACGTTTCCTGTCCTGCAGAGAGAGAGATGTGTGAAAGAAAAGCAGGGGAACACGGAAAGGGACTTGGCGTACACGGGGTGTTATGACAGCGAGACTGCACCGAAAACTACGTGCCTTCTATACACTGCGCACGCCCGAGAACACGACCCTTGCCGTTTCGGAACTGGACTGCGAACGATTTTTCCCTGCACAGATTTCGCATGTATGCTGCGTCTATCCTCATTCAAACGACAATTCAAGCACTCCGGACAAAAAGAGAGAGAATGCCATCCAAATCGGCAGAACAGGTTCCCGAATGTTTCGTGCGGTAACACATTCTGCGAGACGGACCGTCTTTGCGTGAGTCACGAAATGCGGCTGCCGCGCGCGGCAGGTCCGATCTTGCAGCGGAGAGTCGTCCGAGGGTAAAATGGAACTACGCTCGGTTTGCTCTCAGGGGACGGAGGTTCCCGCCTCTGGCCATGACTCACGAATCCAGGAGAAAGCTGACTCGTCCTCTCGCGCAGAAACACTCAGTGCTGTCCTGGGAAGTTCGAGGCAAATGCTTTTTTCAATGCTCAGGCACGCCCCCGTGGTACCCGAATGTCCGGAAAAGTCCGTCGCATGTCTGGTATCATTCATCAAGTGCCTCGCCCTACCTAGACTCATGATTCCTGCGCTCTGTGTTCGCAGGATATGGGACGTCCTCCAAAAGCGTCGCCTGGGTTGTGGGCGCTAGCGGGCAAGCGACGTGAATCTGGAAAAGGTTTTTTCCGCAAGACAGAGATAGATCCCGACATAACGCGCTGTGCCGTTCAGCAGGCCTCACTTTTCTCGGATTGTCTTGTAGTCAGGGGGCGTTTGCACCATAGCAAACCCCTACACCGACACTCTGCCGGTCCCTCCGCCGTCTGGACATAAAAAATTCGTGGCTTTCTATTGCAGAAAGCCACACTGGGAAAACATAGGAAGTACGGGTAGGAGCATCACAGCTTGTGATTCGAGGGAACGTTACGACTGGAGAGACACGAGCGACGTTAGTGCCGCTTGCTGTGGCCGCAGCGTCTTGCTGGGCCGCTTCACACTTTCGGCAGTGGAACATGTGTCTGCTCTACACTTCAGTTAACGCGATGACTCTACATGGGTCGACGAGCACCATTCATTTCTAAACAGAACGCATTTCTAGCAAGGCTGGGGGAACTGTGCCGTCGCTACCCACCTCGTCTACCCTGAGAAGGTCTGGTTCTAGGAGAGTGTTCCTGAGTCCAAAGTACTTCACACGGAACGGACAATTTCCGCATGGTCTCCGGTGGCATGTACCAGGCTGGGCGTACGCGTGTTGTGTCTTTCGTTCGGAAACCCGCCAGGTGACGATATTCAAAGCGAATTAAGTTGCGCAGTACCCAGAAAGTGTGCCGTGCTAACCTCGGCTCTCACTGCAGTATAGACTGTTGCCTTACGCGGGCATACTGTTAGCACTTCCCCCTCTCTTTGGCCAGCAACGAACTATTACATGCCTTCAGCTCAGCACCGGGCTCCCGAGCACCCCCGGTCCTGTCGTGCTCTCCAGTTGTGTCACCCGTTTCAGCCTGCTAGCCTGCTGCTCTGAAGCACTGACCCCACTGCGAGGAAGACCACGAGGACGGAAGCCTCTCCTCGAATTTGTTGCCTGGCAACGCTGTTTCTGGTCAGAATAGCAAGATGCCAGGATGCAACCAATTCCAGATGAACGTCACGCACAGCGCGCGACCCTCTGCCGCCCGTGGACTTCACGAGTTTTTCCGGGGAGTCCGACGGAGGGTCGTGCGGGCGCGCATCGGTGAAGCTGAGTCTTTTCAATAGTGGGTTCCCAGTTGTCGCGGTGTTCAGTTTCTAGGGGCTTTCCGATAGCCCCTTTAAAACGTGTATTTCATTGCAGAACAACGCAACCCAGGAAATTCTGTCAACGCACGAGGATACAGCTGCCGCAGTGAGCACCAACAAAACAGTAGCTTTGGCCGACAGGAGCACGACCCTGTCAGGTCACACTGCTGAAGAACCACAGAGCATCGACGCAGATCCGAAAGTGCCCATTTTCTTAACAGCTTGTCCCTCGACAATCACATCGCTTGAACTCCTGCTATTTGCAGCGCTCTCGGGGTATTCCAGACCCAGCAGTGCCTCGGATCGAGATGCGCGCTCGCAGAGAGAAACCTGCTTCAACCTCATCCCCCAAATTGCATCACATCTCTAGCACGGGCATCACTATGGGTGTGCAGATTCAATGTTAACGAATTAGAGACGGAGTATTCATCACCTACATAGTGGCCACACGTTCCGCCAGCATTGCGGCTCTCGAAAAATGTGACGATGCAACGACGGAGGTACTCCGTACGACCGCAGTCGATTCAAAAAACATGACATGCCGAGGTTGTTGAAAAAGACCAACCTTCGGGATTCGCCTAATACGCGTGTAGAAGGGAACACGGCAGCATGCTGCACATGGCGAACACAAATAAAAAAGCAACCCGTGTTTCCTTGAAATAGTGCTCGTTCGGAATTGAAGACTGTGCAATTTCCATAGAACACAAATGTGCGGAAAACCAACAAAAGTGAGCAAGTGTTTGTCCCCGTCGACGCTATGTTCACAGAGAAAGCGTGATTTCTCTGAGTATGCCACATCGCATTCAGGAATCACAAACTGAAGCCAGGCCGCTCAAACGAAACGCCTCCGACAGATTCGGCCTCTACGGGGGGGGATACCACGGGACAGAGGGCAAGAGGGGATGGAAATCCGGGCGCGGGTCGCTTTCCGGGGACATGGGGAAGAACTGTTCCGCTGACGGTGTCTCAATGCCGGTCCTGACTCGCAAGACTGTCGAGGGGTTTGATCTACGAAGAGCAAGGGAAACCCAGCACAGTCCAGGTCGAAAAAACACTTTCACATCTCCTCTTCAACGCAACCCAAGGAAAGACGCCGTGAAACTCCTCTGTTTATCCAGGCAGGCGCTAACCAGTTCACTCGCTTGTGCCGTAGGACTTGCGATGCGTTATACTATCGATAAGGCTTACGTCGCGCAACTCACGCGACATCATTTCCTCGCAGGAATCGCGAGGGGTTGTGAAGAACTGACTCCGTCCGTAATCAGCAGAGAAGACTGTCGACCTCCTACCGCTGAAATTCGATATCGACTTTCGGGAGGGTAAAACGTGCACTTTAACCCGCAACCGCACATCGCCGCAAGGTTGTGAAGTCGCAAGCTACCCCAAACCCTAACCCTAAACCCTAAACGGGCACCCAGGCTTTTTACGGTAACTTACACTTTTTTGTCGAACAACGAACTGCTCACTGGCGTTGTACATGACGCCGGGGCGCGGCGAGAGGACGGAAAGACGTAAGTTATGCCGTTTCCAATCGCGGAAGCCATGCGACTCTCGACGTCACTGGAGCAGCAGTTGCCGCTGGAGATTCCATCACGTAGACTGCTCAGCAGCGAGGACGCGCAGTTCCTGCGTAGAGGCGTGGCTGCGCGACTGCCCGCGGTCGTCGAGAAAGTTGCGTACTGACCAGCCGCCATGCGCAGATCGTACACGCCTGAGAGCAGAGGAAAATTCGAAAAAATGCACGAGGGTGGAGAGAAGGCACCCCTGTCCGCCGCGAACGTGTGTGCAGAGGCCTACCGCAGTGCATGCCTTTAGGCGAGACCAAAACTCCACCCGTTCATCGAGGACGCTGAGCTGAGAAAGCTGCCCAGCCTTGACGCGGCCAACCCGCGACACACACTTTACGGTTGCAGCCGCCTCCGTCAAAACCGTGCTGGGTTTTTTAACACGCAAGGACGAGTGAGAGATAAAAAGAGCCGAGGCCGCCTTACCTGAGATGTTTACCGTTTGCTCCTTCTTGTGATCCCCGTGGACGCTGACCATGGGAATGACGTTCTCAGGGTAGCCGACGTTAAACACAGTTGTGGCAGGTGTATCCTGGATTTTGGTTCCTAGGTCCTTGATCTTTGCCATGTCGCCGCGGATCTGGAGAAGCTCTTTCGACACATGCTCCATCAGCGACGACAGTTTCTGGTGCTCCGCTGCACGACTCATCAACAGCCCGTGCTGCTCTGTTAAGAGCGCCAGCTTTCTCTGTGGAACGGGCAGCGGCCACACAGACGCAAGGAACAAGGCAAACGGCCGTGTCCACAGAGAATGAGGCACTGGGAATCTCGAAAAAGGTATACGCGGCGGGCGCGGAACGAAGGAAAATGCGCGGCAGATCCACGACAGAATTCGTGGCCTGCACGGTGGCAGTCGACCCTCTCGTTGGTCCCTCAACTTCCCAGCACGGCATCACGCACCTGGAGTTTCTCGTTCTCAGCTGCCGACCGCTGGTACTTCCCTTGCCAGACTTCTGTGGCAGCCTCGGAGGCCCCGAGCCTGTCTGACGTCCTGTTCAACTGGGTTTCGAGGTGTGCGCACCGCTCGAGAAGCGCCTGGTTCTCTGCATGCGCTTGTCGCGCCTTCGAGTCCGCTTCTTCCAGCTGTTTAAGTTGAGCAGCCAACTGCCGGCAGCTCTGCTGAAGGCGCTCGATCTCCGCCGTGCCGTCGCCCTTGGCGGCCACGACTAGCGCCTCGAGATCCGCATTCCGCCCGCGGAGAGTCTCCACCTGGTGCAGGAGTGGGCCGTGCTCCTCCTTGAGAGACTGAAGCGCGGCCGCCTCCTCTTCGAGTGCGGCTCCCCTCAAGGCTGCGGACTGCTGGTCGGCAAGCTGACTGGTCAAGGCGCGGTTTTCTTCTTCCAACGCTTCGAGGCGCTTCCTGTCTTCAGGGCAGATGCCTCCCTGCTCAGCCGCTTCCAGCTGGGCTTGTAGTGCGGCATTGTCTCGCTTCAACTGGTGCACACTTTCCTGTAGACGGTTGGAGAGCCATATCAGCCGCCCCCTCTCCAGTTCTTTCTCCGACTCCTCACGGAGCTCTTTTCGCATCTGTTCCAGTTTCGCAGCCACGTTCTTTTCCATTTGGTTGCACGCGGCGATCAGAATCGCGAGTTCGTCCTCCTTGCCACGGAGCGCAGCGTCAAGCTTGCTGTGCATGTCTTGGTACAGCGCCTGGACTTCTCCGAGATCCTGTTTAAACGTGCTCAACTTCTTGTCCAAGACACTCTGTTCCGACTCCAGCGACTGCTTGGTCTCGGACAGTTCGGTGATCGACTGCCGGAGACGCTCCAGATCTAAAGAATGCTTCTCCAGAAGATCGCGCACTTTCTGTGACTCCTCCTGAGAAGGCGAGTCGGCAAACGTGGCGGGCTCCGCTTCGAGTGCTAGCGCTAGCTGTTCCGCCCTTTGAAGGCGCTGCAACTCCTCGTTGATACAGGCGAGGCGCCTGGCAAGGTCCGCCTTCTCGTTTTCGGCCGCGTTACGTTGGTCCTGCAACTCTTTTTCGGCCCGAGCAAACGTTGCCTTCTGCTCATCCATGTGGGCACGGAGGATCTCGATTTCATGCTTCAACTTCTCCTCCATCTCCGCCCCCGTGCGCCGAAGCACAGTCAGCTCTTCTTCGAGATCCTTCACTTGTTGCTCCAACTCTTCGGCTCGGAGCGCCCTGCGGCTCTCTGCCTCTAGCTGAACAGGCTCAAGCAGCGAAACGGGGAAGGTCGCAGGTGAACCAGAGAAAGGATGGTGCGAGACGAACTCGAAACTCGCGCGAAGCTTGCGGAAACAAATGAGGTGGACAGAAGCGGAACGGGGAAATTGCTAGCGCGTAAAACCAGTTTGGAAAAAGAGCAAAAAAGGGAGTGCGAAACGAAATAGACAGAAAGAGACGGCGACACAGCAGGTGGAGCCGTCATTGCAAAACAAGAACGCATCCGAGTGGCACACACGTGCGTTCAAAGGTGGGACGTGAAGAGACAGGCAAAAACACCTGGCGCGCCGGAACTTCCCCGGAAACCAGACCATCGCGAGGGGGGGAAGCGGCGAGGAGTCGAACAGTTTTGGCGAAGCTGCCTGTCCACCGAGCTGAAAACGCACCTCCGCCTCCACGTCCGCGAGACGTGCACGCCAAGCAAGGTCGCCCTCTCCCGCTTTCCCTGTCTCTTCCGCTAACAGCTTCTTGAGCCTCCTGGAAGCAGGTGACACGAATGCGAGAAAAAAGGATGAGGCGACCGTGGATCTCCTGGGCAGTGCTTCACGAGGGAAAGCCTGCCAAGTTCGAAGGGTCTTTTCGCATGTCCAGGAGACGCGACTGAGTGACATGACCTCATCACGCACCCCAGTGTGGCACATCCTTTGAAGGAACGTGTCCCTCCCGAGCGACAACGTTGCCTGAGTGCATTAAGCCTGATGTGGCGGTGGCTGACGCGCTCGTGAGAGAGAGACACACGCGACTGCATGCCCCGGAAAACCCCTTCCGCGCATCCGAGTCCCTGGAAACGCCGCGCACGCTTCTAAGCAAGTGGATTTCTTTCCAAGGCCTGTCGCCGCAGTGAACTGTCGATTCCGCACAGTCATGCAAGAGATGCGATCGCGTGAGAGATGCAGTGACAGGCGCCGGTGCCACGGTGTCGAGCGTGTGCAGTGTCTAGACATTTCCTAGCCTTCTTGAAATCGGATGTTCTCTGGTCGGCGTACTCAGCATCAGCGCTTGAAGTCTCGTTCTTGGCCGTGCTATCGCTCAACTGCTCGCGCAGCTCGGCGACTTCCTTCTCCAGCCTCTTGATCTGCTCGACCTGACGGCCCACCTGCTCTAGCAGAGCCTGGGTGCGGCACGGTAAAAATGCAGAGAAGGGGTTCGAAAAACCACGGTGAAAAAGCCTGCGAGACGCGTTCCAAATGCCGCATGCAAACTCTCATCGCCTCACACCTAGCTACTGATTGGCGCATGGGAAGAGACACACGTTCATGTGTCTCTCTTCGTCGTTCTCCTCTCACAACGTTCTACGACGCACAGCCTCTCGAGCGTCCATTCGACCCTTTCCCCGTTTTGTTCCGAGACCAGAAACGCACATACGAGACTGCACCACAAGCCGTCCATATCCTGCATGCGATGTGAAATACCACCGTCATCACAGGCTCACGAACTTCCGGTTGGCCTTCGCTGCCTGCACTTCCAGAGTTTCTCGCGTGTTTGCTGGCAGTCGTTCAACGCTCCTACCGTGTCTCCCTGGCTCTGCTTGAGCGCGGCGTCGAGTTCTCCCTGTACAGAAAACACGCACCAGGAGAGAAGCGCAACCTTTCGACATTCGCTAGGAAAAAAGGCATCTGAAAGAAACGCCGTGGCAATTTGCAGCGCCTCAGTGGCTGCTGGATGGACGACCGTCTGCACTAGCGCGACTTGCTAGGAATGCAACAAACATCGAAGACTCCGTTCGTGTTTACCGCGCGAAGAGAAACCAGTGAACAGAACGCACCCGAACTGCAGCGAGGTCTGCTCGGAGCCTGTCCAACTGCGCCTCCTTGTTTCGGCTTCCCTCTTCGGCGTTGAAAAGTTTGAGGTCAGTGGCATGTAGGAGCGAAGTCTGCTCGCGAAGCTTCTCCTCGGCACTGTTCAGCAGCTCCTCCTTCTCCTGCAGAGAACACAGCGGCAAGAGGCAAGACTCAGAGAGCAGATCAGCGAACGAGAAAGGTCTGTGAAGTCTGTGGCACTGGCTGTATATACACTCCGATGGCTCTGAGGCAGCAGTCGTGTGACACATGTTTTCCCTGTTTGTCTCGTTATGGGGACTCCTGTTTTCAGAATTTGAGACCAAAACCGATATCCTCTGGGACGCGACCGGGTTCGAAACGGTTTGCTGCCTCTTGGTGAGAAGCCGGCCTGTTGATAACTGGAGTCCCTATTTTTTGGAGACGGAAACGCGCCTTCGTTTCCTAGATAAGCTGGGCGTTAGCCCCAAACAAACCTTTTGCTTAGACGAACACGCTTGAGTCTGGATCCCGAGTGAAAATGATGCCTATCTTCCACGGGCGCGTACTCGCCCAGCCCCGCTCTCTCGACTTCGAAACACGCGCCTTCCGAGAAACGTCGCCACTCTCGAGAACGCTTGGGGCGAACACCCCCTTCTGGAGGCGAGTGAGCCCCTCCCGGTGACGCACTTTAACTTCTTTGGTGAGATCCTCCACCGTCTTTGTCGTCTCGTCCAGTTCCCCTTGAAGACGAGTGACTTTTTCCCGGAGAGTCTCGTTCACGTGACTCGCCGTCTCCAGCTCTGCCATCGCCTGGTCGAGCTTGCGCCGCGCAAGCTCCAGTCTCTGTGCGTATCTGGAGAGAGCAGGAGTCGAAGAAAAGCGCGTTCTCAGTCGGGCCTTTTGACTGAGCCTCCCCAGCGGGGGGCTGACGGACGGCGCATACAAAACCCGCGCAGTTCTTTGCCCATCGGGGACCAGTTTTTCCTTCTCCTGGCCCCACCGTCACAGCACTGTAGGACTCGGTAGCACTGGAGAGGCAGCCACCGTGCACTGCCGGAGTCTCGCCCAAGTCAGCGTCGACACGGGCACAACACTGTCGGCGCGCGAAAAATGCGCCAAGGCGCGCGCCTTCCGCTAACACAAGGACTGCGTTTTCGTCCGCGACTCACTCCTCAACAGTGACGGCTGGCTTCTCCTCAGTCTCTTGCGCTGCTTGCCGGAGCTCGCCCGCGAGGGAAGCCCCCACCAAAGGGACCGAGCTCCTCGACTCTACGAGGTGCCGACGCGCCATCGTCGTGCGGCGTGGAAGAGTGCCGGAGTAGAACTCGAGGGAGACGCGCGGCGACAAAATGCTGCTTCGAGGGTCACGACGAGGCGCCGCCGCGGCCGTCTGCTTCATCGACAAGTTCAAGTTGAGAGACTCGATCTCGCGGTCCTTCGCCTCCAGATGCTTCGCCAGCGTCTTCAGCTGCTCTTCCTTCTCCTGATTCAGCGCCTCAACGCGGTCAAAGTCCCCGAGGAGCTGCAAAAGACGCGTCCCGTCGTCTCGGGTCCCGAGCTCCTGCGTCAGCTTTTGGATCTGGGCGCTGAGCTGCTGGCGCTCAGCTTCCCAAGCCAACTTCTCACGGACCAGTGCCTGAATCTCGCGGTCCTGCTCCTGCACGGGGCACACGCAGCGCAAAAAAGGGCGAGAGAGGAATGGACGGAGCGTAGCCACAGCAGTCTTCCACCTGAGGAAAAAACCCGCGAGGGTAAACGCTTCCTCGACGCGTAGGGCAGCACGACTCACCGACAGGCGACTTCTGCAAACAACCGGAAGGGCCCTAGCACGTGTTTCCTCTTGCACGCAGGAGGCACGTCACGAAACTCGACACCTCCCTGCTCGACACGACGAGCTATGCACCGTTGAAGACATAAAGACGCGATTACCCGTATTTCTAATGATACATCTCGCGCTGTTGGCTCTCCCAATCTTCGTTTCTCTCGCTCTTTTTCGAACGACCCTGACTGGTGCTGCTGCTCGCAGCGTCTGTCCTCTCGACCCCTCCGTAGCACCTCGTGAAAAACCAAGCCGCGAAAATCGTGCGTGTGAGCGCAACCTCCCGGAAACTCACAGCGTATTTCTTGAGCTGCGACTCCATCAGCCTGAGCTGTCTGGTGAGTTCCCGCGTCTCTGCCCGCAGATCCGCCACGCGCTCCGTCATGTCCTTCAACTCTTGGACCTGAACGAGGAAAAGGATGAGCTCTGAAGGAGCATGAAACGATCCGCGACACGCCCCTGCAGGCAGGCCATGCCCAATAAAAAAGGCTTTCCCGAACGCGCGGCCGTCGCCTGGGTCCCCAAAGGCCGCAGGCGTCATCCGAATCCTTAAATCTCCATTCGCATACCGATAACGGCTGACGCGTCCCGAACCGTAAAGCGAGGAGAAAATCCAAGACAGGAAGCTGCAACCCATCGTCCCACTGTCCACCGCGGCCTGCGCCAAGTGGGACCGTTTGATAATCTGGCGAGGAAGACAGTCCGTTGCTTCCGAGGCTTCAGTCCCGAGCAAAGACCTGGAATGGAAAATCTCTGTGTGCTGGTGGCGCCCGGACACACGTGCACGCAAACTCTGTGCCGCCTCGGACTGCCCCGAGAACGCCGAATGCCGTCGGGGAGCAAGAGGGACCGAGTTCGGGGCGCAGTTCCAGCCAGGGACACTGGCGCTGTTTACACAGTGGGCGAATGCTAGACCAAGTTGCACCAGTGCGACACATCGTACAGGACAGACCGCGAGTGTTTCAGAGCGACGACTTCCGAGCCGCGAAAACGAGAAACCAGCAAACGCGAGAGGACATGCACGGAAGAGAAGCGACAGCGGCGAAAGAGAGCTTCGCTGAGTTTCAGGAGGCACAGGACGGTGCGTTCGTAGCCACACCAGCTGATGTGGCAAACCTCGCGCCCGGCGCACCTGCTCATCATTCGTGTGAACCGCATCTTGCAGCTTCTTCTTCATGGAGATGATGTCTTGCTTGAGGTGTCCGTTCTGCAACAAAAAGGCCAGGAACATTCAACAAGCAACGCAGCTACGGAGACTGCCTGAAGTTCCTAGGGCACTGAAAGAAAAGGCAGAACGGCGCCGAACAACGTCGTGCCTTTTCCTCCGCAAAAGGTCGACTTGGACCTAAAGGCCTCTCCGCGAGATCATTCTCTGAGGAGTCGCTACGAAAAAGTCGGATCTGTCTTATGGGGCCAACGCCACGTTCCCGCGGCCTTCCAGAGAGCCACGCCAGGATCTGTCGAAGCCCCACCCCGCGGCCGAAAACGCGGGGAGGGGGGGGGATGCACTGCCAGACTTGTCCCTTTTTGCAAGATCGCCGAGAGACTCACCTGCGTTTTCAGCTTGTCGATGAGATCTCTGAAATCCAGTTGCAGACACTCCAAGACGCGGTCGAAGAGTTGTCCCAAGACCTTGGGCGTGATGTGGTCCAAGTCGACTTCATCGAACTCCAGTTCTGCGAGACTCTTCAAATCCACCGACCCGACTGAATCTGAAGAAGCGAAAGAGGGCACGCGAGAAAAGAACGAATCCTTCACCACGGCCGCGCCCAGCGGGCCAGTCTCTTCCTCGCCAGCGAGTGAAGATGCGCACGCGTTCGCCCGGGCTTGATCTGCTCGACGACGCGGCCACCGTACACTTGGATTCGAACACGAGACCACGCTGCATCCAACCGCTGGCATAACATGCCAGTTTTACCGCGCAGGCTTGAGCGAAGCAACAGGGCGCAACAGTCAAAACGAATCAAGTGGAAAACGAAGCGCTCCAAGAGAGACGCCCCGAGTTCCCCGCCTCGCTATTTCTTGTTTCTGACACGGGTGCCAGGTGGGCTCTGCGCAGGCACAGGGGAAGGGACAGTCAACCGGTGCCGGAGTTTTTTCTGGAAAAAGAACGGGAGACGAACTCGCAAAAGACTGACCACTAAAGATAACGTCAGGCCGAACCGATTCGTCGTCATCCGACAGGTCCACCTCCAAGGACACATCCCCGTCACTCAGGGAAGCCCATTTGCGGATGCCCTCGCCCTCAAAAGCTTCCTGCGTCCAGAACACACACACACACACACACGCACACACACACACAGCTGGCGACCGTGGACAAACGCCTCCGCTGAAGCACGGAGACTGCGTGGTCCCGTGATGCGCACGCGCGTGAATCGACGACCGAGGGAAAGAGACGTGCTCACGAAAGTCGGCACACAGGAAATCCACGAAAGCCTGTCGGGCCACTCTTAAGATGCCGGAACATGCGCGGTCTCTTGTCTCAAGTGTACCTTTCTTTGCCTGCTAGATGCGCCACAAAAAAGACGAGTGAGAGAAGCAGCATGCAATGTGTCCTACAGCATACAAAAACGCGCGGAAGAAGAAGGAATAGATCCAGATCCATATATATATATATATATATATATATATGGACATGTATGTGCGTATACAAAGATACAGATTCCCCAGCCGTCGCCTCCGTCGCTGGTCCTTTCTCTCCATTTCAAGATGTGCACCTGCGCCGAGGGTGCCTTTTTTTCTTTCCGTGTGCCGAACGAAACTCACGAGTGTTTCCGAGTCGTCCTGGGCTGCTCTCGGCCCGCTGAACCAGCGCTCCAAGCCACGGCTTTCTACCTTCGCTTGCAGGGGCGAATCCAACTCTAGTCAGACACGCAGATCAACAGACAGGCTAGTGGCCAATAGCAGCAGAAAATTCGCCATGAACGCGCCGACTCGCCCAAGAAGCGCCCCGGGGTACCGGAAAGCTCGGTGTGGAAGTGACGGGTACAAGAACTAAAAAGAAGAAACGAGCTGGAACTCTTTGCTGGATCCTTCCTTTCTTAAATCCATGCGTCTCGGAGACGGCGCAGAACGTACATTCATTGAAGCCTACTTTGACGGCACATATGGACCACTTGAAAGATTTCACACCGAAGGAACGGTCAGACTCCGTTTCCAACCTGATACAGATAAATCCTTTTTTAAGACCCGTTCCCCCCCAGCCAGGGCGACGGGAGGTCGAACGCATTGCCTCACCTCTCAGATCGACTTGAAGCTTTTGGAGATGTGGAAGCTCCGGGCAAGAAAGGCGAGCGGCTGCTTGGCGGCGTGCATGGAGAGTCTTTGTGCGCCGTATTGTCATTTTCCGCTGGATAGCGGCGACCGTCGTCTCCGGCCAGTCTTCTATTTGCTTGCTACGAGCTGCACGGGCGAGCGTGGGGACATGACAGGGATGAAGCGACAGATGTGAGCAATTCCTCCCCACTTTCCTTAGAGAGAAAACTAGCCAGCACGGTTCTGAAGCGCCTCCGGCAAAGGGAATTGTCTCTGCAGCAGAAACGCCGGATGCGCGTCACTTAGAGCAGACGGTAGGTAGGACTCTGTGTGCGCACGTGCCTTCAAAGTCGACTCTGAGTCGGGCTCTCCACCCATTCTCCATTCGCGTTAGGAAACGCGCCTGGAGTGCGCAGTCCCAGGCGCCAGTCTGAGGCAGGAGGCTAGCAGAAGTTGGCCGTTTCGCACAGTGGAAAGGCGCCGCTATGTCATCTGGATACAGCTTCCAAGTTGCCAGTCGACTGAGGATTCCCCGGCACCGTACGCCTACAGAGTTGTCGGGAGACGGCCCATCGAGTCCACACAACGCGAGTCGTCAACGAATCTCTCAGGCACCGAATTGGGCCCTGGAAAAGCGTGGTGGGAGCGCGGATTTTGCGACAAGCTGTCGCGGCGCCCCTCGGTGTCAGCACAAGAAAGCACCACCTGGCACGTTTTGCCGAGAAAATGCGTCGGTGGTGAACGTTTTGCTCTGCCGTGTAAGACCATCGCATCCAGAAGGCGAAGAGCCTTACCGTGATATTTCAAGGTCGAGCCGCCTCCGACGAAGACGGAGCGCGCTGGCATCCAACTCCCGGAGCGGGCGCTTCGGACACTCGGCGACCGCGAGATCCGTCTGCTGCGGGACCTATCCCCAGAGGCGCCCTGGAAGGAAGCCGCCGTCAAAGACTTTTTGTAGCGATCCAGGACGTCCAGGATCGCTGTGAGCTTCCTGAAATTGTCGGCATCCATTTTGGGCCATGTCCTCGCAGAAAATCCCGCTTTGGCGGCCACCTCAGTTCGGCGTTTTTCGCCGAGCCTCTCCTCACTTCAAGGGCGAGAAAATTTGGGCAACGTTCTCGGGCGATGCTGCCTCTCCCCTTCCCTCGAAAGCGCTCCTTCTGAACGAGGAGAGAGACACCGACTCACGTCACCCAAAAAGCCCACAGTCTGACGTGTTTCCTGCCTGAGTTCCCCGTGCAGGAACGGATGTGAAGACACTCTTGAATGATTTTGACAGCCGGTGGGGCCCGAAATCCTCAGTCCCACCCCCCCCGTGCGGGTCAACCCGCTGCTTCTTCCAGTTACCTCCGGTTGAACCAGCAGCGCAGAGCTGAATCACGCCCGTGCAGGGGACGGGAGTGTCGGGCTACGCAAGCGCATTGGCGACCAGAGGAAGGCCGGTAAGGCACAGTCAACGCGAAGACGGAGGAAGGATGACTGAGGGTGTAGGAGCCTAGAAGTCGAGAAGATGCGCGGCCCGCGACGAGCGACACACACTAGGGGGCGCGCCCAGAAGCCTCGCAGCTGTCCGAAACACCTGCAACGAGAGTTCGCTTATCTCGTCGAGTAGCCTGTATCGATGAGCCGGAAAAAGAAAGCATTTCAAATGGGGAGCAAATGCCTCGCTTTTTGAGAGAAGACGACCCGTCAAGCTTATGTTTGCAGGTACCCCGACGAAACCGATCAACTGCAAGAACGTTTCCATGTCCTTGCATCGGTGTGCGAGCTCGGCAGTGAGGAGACCATAGCCTCGTCTCGCGGCGCTCAGAAGTTCCCGATTCCCGTCCACTGGTGGGTCACCCTTTAAGGACGGAGAAGCAGAGCACGAAGCACGGCAAAAGGCTCCTTGACACTGTCTTGAAACGCTGCCGCGAGAAAAAAGCGGAAATGGTACGCGATACCTACGAGAGCCAGAGTATGTACAGTGCAGAATGAACGTTGTGACGCCCGAGATCTGCCTCTTCACGAGACTGGAACGGAAAAAGTAGGCGCATCCGTGTTGTTACAAGCGTAAAAAAGGATTCCGAGCCGACCGCTGGCAGACCTGCGCGAGTCTCCCAGTCCAAGGCGAAAGGATGAAAACTTTGCCTAGAGGTGTGTGCCTCTGAGACAAAAAACCTGGAAGAATGCAAAAGAGTGTCCAAATCTGATATGCCGACAAATCTCTGGGGATGGATCGCCCCTCATCTCTACTGAGAGGGACGGTGGTCTTTTTGTGGACCCGAGAGAAAGTCTTCTCCACCCCGAACTAGAGGTGTGTGCTCATTGTTCCACTGGAAAACGACGCTGTCGAAAATAAGGCTGAAAACACACTTGCAGACCATCCCAGCCGTTCAATCCTGCAGGAGAATACCGGTTTTCAGAAAAACGTCTCGCCTTTACAGAGCCCGTGGACGAGGCCGGGAGAAGCACTGGCGCTTAACGGTTGACTGCGCGCGCGACACGACAGCACAGCTCGAGAAGGATGGCCTCTAGCATTTTTCCCCCAAGTGGTGCGCTTTTTGAGGAAAAGACGGACATTTCTCGAGCGAAAGAGAAAGAGAGAGAAAGAGAATGAAAAGGGGGACGGAGCCCGTCCCTCAGAACAGCAAAACATCGGCCGGATCGAACACGTCTTGGTCGATTCAGAGGCTCTCGGAAGACAAGTCCCAGATGCCACCACGCGTGCTGCAAGCCGTCGACTGGGCCACAGCCACGAATGGTGTCCAATCCTAAACCGCCGAGTCAACAGAAGACCGAGTCGCATTTGTGACACGAAAACCGCCGCCCAGGCGGAGGGAGTAGGCGACAAGTACACAGAAAAGGCAAAAATACCCTTTCTGTGTGTGCTGAAAAGGCAAGGGGGAACAGTACAGCGTTTTTACAGAGGCTAGCAGCTTGCCCACGCGTGACGTGGCGAAAGCCGTGGTAGCAGGGTCGTGCACGGTGATTAGGCATTTTTGTTTTCTTGAATCGGTCTGTAAGAAGTGAATTGAGTCCAAGCGGCGATTTTGTATGGCAGCAGAGGGTGACCGGTTTCGGAAGTTCATTTTACTGGAGTTCCAAATGCTTCCTAGCGTGTGTGAAGCACAAAATTTGTCTATTCCCGGATACTATAGGGGACCAGGACCGTGGCCGAAAACTCGATCTCAAAGACAGTGCTTCGCCACGCCGACAAGAAATGCCCCCGCGAAGGCTTGTATAAGTACAAGAACAGCAATGGACGGCTCATCTCATCGAGTTCACAGTGACAGACGAGTCAAACACAGGTGCGCAGCTCCCAACCCTCCTCCGGAGACGCCCACGTGTAAGTGACGGGGTGGAAGAAGCATCAGTTCCAAAGACACAACTTGTGAAATGATAGTAATCGAATGGGCAGGATGGTAGCGTTGCTTCTGGACATATTTTCGTATCCCCGTTCCGTCTTTCAAAAGTGCGGTCGCGTTCGATCCACCAGCTGGCTCGTCGCTCTGGACACATCGCCTCGCCAAAACCAGGAATCACACTGCTCTACACACCAGAGAGACTAGGAAGACAGAAGGGGGGGAGTGCAACAAGCTGTGATGTTCCCTGCTATAGAATATAGCGAAACAACTGAAATGGCAACATCGGCACGTTCCCCCAGAGACGCTGGCCGGGCGCGATGCGTCGCCGAACTTCTGTTTTTCGCGCCCCAGAATGCATTTTCGTAAGAGCGGAGCCCACATGTTGTAGTCGTGGCAGTGGAACTCGGTGGATAGTCACAGAAACAGTAGTCGGAGCGGCAGCGGTGTTAGCATTGAGTTAGCAGAAGTGAGTCACCAGGAAGTGGTTTCTTGTACACGGTGCTCAGGCATTAGCAGGAACAGGAGTGGAAAACGCTCAGTGACTGCCGACATCGAGATGCCGTGAGAGCGTGTGGCGGTTGCTGCATGAGTACCAACCTGTCTTTTGGTGCTGGAGAAAAAATGGAGAGACGGGAGAAGACATCAGGGAGGAGAGACGCGTATCAAGAAGGGAATGATGCAAAGGGAGCGCTTATATACCATTTGTAGGTGTCGCACTGCGTATAAGGGGCTGACCACCCATCAGTGTGACAGTGGCTGCTCCAAGTGGGATCTCCTTTCCTCTGTTCTGCCGTCCGGCTTCCACTGCTCTGTAGCCGTGTTCTTTACCGTCGAGAGAAAAAATGACGAGAAAATAGGGACTAGAATACTTGTTTTCCATGGAACAGGGTCTTGCACAGGATGCACTCCTATCATCGGCTGCAGACGGCCGGGCTTCCTCTTCCGCATTTACCAACGTCGCTGCAGTAGAATGCTGAAGCGTTTCCCGTTGCCCCCTCTACTAGCTGCCGTGTTTTTTTCGGTCTCCAGGCACCAAGACCAACTTTCCCTTGTGAATACCCCATTTCTTCTCCGCTCTCAGGCCTTTTGGATTCCACGACCCACCGGTTCTCTGGAGGATGCACGGGAAGACACAGATACAGGTTGTAGCTGCCTCATGTTTACGGTTTTCTTTTGTTTTTTTGCGTACTGTCACCTCTCCTAGGAGGACGTGTGGTTGAACATGTGCAGGTTTTCTTCTTCGGAAGGGGGGTTGGAATTCAGGAGAATTTTAGTTGTCTGTTTGTCTACGGGCTGTACGTGGATGCCGCACATTCCGGAAAGATGCAGCCGGTCATATCTTCTCGGTGGAGAAACGAATGGACATGTCGGACAGTATCTAATTGGTGAGAATCTTGTGGGTGCGTATTAAACGTTGTGAGGCGAACTCAAAAACGCCGTGCTATTTGCTTGCAGTGGAACCATACATCAACCAGATGTCTATAGAACTTGGATCCGGTAAACACAGAGATTCAGCCTAAGATTCGAGCTCTAAGTACCCGAATCTTGCTATGTCACTGTTTTGCAGTTTTTTCTTTTGCACCTTATCTCACTGTCCCCAATAAAGAACACCGTTCGTCCACGCCTGCCAGTGTAGTTTGGGTTCAGCGGTGAAGAGGTTTTTTTTTCCAGTAAACGAGTTTATAGGCGTGTCAGAAGAGTTGCGTTTTCTTTAGCTGAGACTTTTTTGCAATATTGGTGAGGGATTTTTTTCATTAAGGCCACCCTGAGTCGCAACAGCATCGCTACCTTTAGCTTGTCACGATCACCGACAGCGCCAACCCACCTGCATAAGTCAATATATGGAAAACCTTTTTCTATTGGAAGAAGGCTGAAAACCTCTCGTGGCAAGCGGCGCGCGGATGGTGACATACGAAGAGCGGCGTTGTTCTCGCCTTCGCCAGATGGATAGTTTTTAAAGAACAAAAATCACTGCAGGTTGGAAGAGGCTTGTCGAGTAGCGCGTGGCTGCCCCAGGGAGCCGTAAGAAAGAGAGACAGCCTAGCTTCAAAGAGAGCTTCACGGTGGACAGTCTGTATCCAAGATGGATTCCTCCTCGAAGTAAGAGATTTCGACCGTACCAGGTGCTTTGTGCCTGAGCACCTCCGTCATCCAAGTGGGGGACGTGTCTTGCCGGCGCATCCGACCCGCACTGACTATAGCTTTTCATCCTTTCTGTCTGTTGGGAACCAGTATTTGAAGCCAAGAGCTTAAACAGCAAGATTACTTGTTTTATCACTTTGGCCGCACTATTGTCGGCGTCCTAAGTCCGTGGATCCTTACACAACACTGGAAGGAACTACGGCTGAACCGAACAAGTTGTCAACCACGTGAACGATTCGTTTCGCTTCCACGGAGAAAAAGCGAGAAGCAGATAACAGCATCGAGAGGGACTTTAAAACTGTGAAGAGGCGACCTGACCAAAAAGCTGGAGTGTGTACACTTTGTAGACCGCTACTTGCGCACACACTCCGCTAACGGTCCACGATGCGTCGGATGAATCTTTGAAGAGGCCGAAAACCTCTGCGCCCACGAAGCACCCGTGGGAGAGCGGAGAGCACGCAAGTTGAATAAAAATGCACGCAACAAAGAAATGCGGCCGGAGCTTGAAGGGTTTGCACAAGCATCATCTTCACGCCATGAAAATAAGGAACCTGTGGCTCAAGAACGAGAGAGACAAAGGGCGGCGTAATGAGTTCCACATTCAAAACATGCCCGCTTGGTTCATTCCCGCACAGCCCGGTCTTCGGGAAAAGGGAGCAAGCAACCGGCAACGTATTCGTCCCAATCGCTGAGGAAGACTCCGTGCAGAAGAATGGCGGCATATTGCCAAATCATCCACACGCGTCCCCACGAGAAAATCGAAGGACATCGTCGCTGGATGCTTTACGTTTTTTGAACACATAGGCTCCTTGCCCGTAGAACAAGCTGCTCTGTCACAGGGGGACACTACCGCACACCCAAACCACCAGACTCTCATAGTACCTTCTCGCGATCCACTAAGCGACTCGACGTTTTTTTCCTTTTCCTACACACACGTTGAATAACACTGCGCACCCATTTAGGTCATGGTGACCCTCTCTCCGATCTTCTCTCTTTCCTTGACAATAAACACCCAGACGTTTGTCGCTGAGTAGGCGAAAGGCGCGACGAGCAAACCAACAGATCAACGGCGAACGAGAGTGCCTGGCGTCTGAAGGATTATTCGCGTCTTCAAGAAACCAAACACACCGGAGCCGGACAGCGACAGGGTCACATACGATGTGCAGACCCCGCAAGTGTCTTGTTGCGATTCGGGCAAAAGGTGCACATCTACACACACACATACACGTGCAGATATAGTTTACGCACGCATATGCATATACATGGAGTGACCTTATTGGGTTGTTGCAATCGTCTAGAAAAAGCTCCGAGAAACGCAACATACGAGAACATAGTACCCACACTCCCAGCGTTACCACAAACAGGCTCAAATACATGGAGCAGTCTTCACACCCCACAGGCAATGCCTAACAGTCGGCTTCAATGGCGGTTGCCACCAAACAGTTGCGCGGATCTCTCCAGACGATGGCAAGGTTGAAGGACTCACGATGCCTCCAAGACGGGGAACAGGAGTGTCTCGTCCGCCTTCGGGAACACACGTGGGGGAGGGACGGTTGATGCTGATTCTCGGCTCTCGGGGTTACTTTACTACACCTCTCTGGATGAAACAAAGACGCGAACTAACTCGTCGCCCTGTGATGACCTTCCACCAAGCCTCTCTCTGAACGCAGGCCTCCCGAAAAACTGCTCCGAGAAGATGGACACGGACCTTGTTTCAAACAGAGAAGTGTATCTCTATAAGGGATAAATATAAATATGGGTATCAATATATATATATATATATAGAGAGAGAGAGATGCGGGCATTTGAATGTATCATGATTCTTTGCAGCTGAAGCTGTTCCACGGGTATATCCATTTGCCCGTGTGGAAAGGTATTTTGAGCGTTTTACAAGTCGACATTGAGCCAAGGCGAATCCTGGGCGAACATGAAGGAGGTAACCCGCACCAGCTGTCCGCCAGACCAGGTGCCTTCCAGCTGGTGCCCGGTCGCTAGACGCAGCACGCCGCTGCCTTCCTTTCTGCCTCCCACGAACTCGCCTTCATACGCGCTGCCGTCTTCAGCGCAGTAGAAGACTCCGTGTCCATGGCGTTTATCATCGGCCCACTCGCCTTCGTATCGATTTCCGTTTGCATACGTGAAGACACCGAACCCGTTAGCTCGGTCGTCGGCCCACTGTCCCTTGAAGCGGTCCCCGTTAGCGTAGATGAGCTCGCCTTCCCCGTGTTTCTTTGCGTCCATCCAGTCTCCAATATACTTGTCTCCTCGAGTGTAGGTTAGAGTGCCTTTGCCGTGGACCTTGTCCTGCTTCCAGTACCCTTCGTACTTCTCGCCGTTCTGGTATGTGAGAACGCCGTAGCCGTCCTTCATGTCATGGGCCCATTCACCCTCGTATACATTGCCATTGGGGAACACATACGTTCCCTTGCCATGCATTTTCCCATCGATCCAGTCTCCTTCATACACGCCTCCGTCGCTGTAGATATATTTTCCGTGGCCGTGCATCTTGCCGTTGACCCAGTCGCCTTCGTACTTTTCCACCACTGAACCCTTCGCACTCACATACGTGACGCTACCCTTTCCATGGCGTTTGTCGTCTCGCCACTCTCCTGTATATACATCCCCCTCTGCGTAGCGATAGGTGCCCCGACCGTGCATCTTCCCGTCCACCCACTCCCCCTCATACTCATCCCCGTTACTGTACGAAAGCTTCCCGAATCCGTTGATTCGTCCCATTTCCCACTGGCCTTCGTACCGGTTTCCACTCGCAAAGTGCGCCACGCCCTGACCATGAATGCGATCTTCCACCCACTTTCCCTCGTACGTGGCTCCGTCTGCGTAGAGGAAGCGACCATGCCCCTCTCGCTTGCCGAAGACAAACTCCCCCTCGTACTTTTCATTTCCGCTGTAGATCAAAGTCCCTTTCCCGTGGAACAGGCCATCCTTGATCTGCCCGTGATACGCGTGGCAGCTCTCCATTGCGAGAAAGGGTGGGAGAAAAGGAGAAGGCGTCAAAAGTTGTTCGACGACGTGCACTCAATCCCGGATCGACTGCAGCTGCGCCTTGACAAAACAAAACGGCCTGTGTCGACGACCGTAAAACCGTAATTCAAAGAAGACGCAACATACACCTACAAAAAGTGCGTGCAGATAAACATGCACAGCGCGTATTTCATATGCACAGCGCGTGTTTATACGCTTGGAAAACCGAGGAGGAAGCTACAAAGAAAAAAATGTCTATCCGTCATGCCCGTCCCGCTCGGGATACGGCAACTTCACTCGGATTCTATTTTAAAAAGTCGTTTGCGGCCGTAGATTCGGCGGGCGCAGAAAGCAAAAACAGAACGTAGACTCTCCAGGCAAACTGGAACGCAGTGCAGTAGAATATCCTGTGTCCTTTCTGGGAAACGAAAGAAGCGTCTGTGTCAAGCAAAAGTACGCAAGACGTAGAGAAACTTCCGGTGAACAGAGGGACACAGAGAACAGGGCCAAGGTTGTTGCAAGCTCTGAAACAAAAAACCCGAGCAATTCGTACAAAAAGTTCCCCGAAAGGTGACCACGGCAACAAACCTCTCGGGTCCAAAGACGGGAAGCGAAGCTTGCACCCGAGTCAGCCCCCTCCGGCAGTTTCCCTTCAGGTACTCTGGCTGTTCCTTTGAAATGAGAAAACAGAGAGCCACGGCCCAAATAAGTGTTCCCAAAATCCTAGAAACACGGTGTTTTTTGTTCTGTGGAAAAGGAAAGACCCGAGAGAAGCCGACCATAGGTCACTGCCAGATGCAGAGAGAAGACGCGCAGCAGACGCGCAAAAACGCGAGTCTGGTTAACAGAGCAGAGGAAGGGCGTTTTCCCCCGAAGATGTTACAGACAAAAAAGAGACGCCTTTCTGGATATAGAAGCGCTAAATTGACCGAAACCGTTTCCCCCTTTTCGGGGAACTTGCGGGTTTTGTCCTTTTCCTGGCGGAAGGAGGCGGCACGGAAAAGGGGGGGCGCTGTCCACCAGCAACAGTACACCCGCGAAAACGCGAATAGAAGGGGGGCGGGGGGAGGAAAAGAATGAGGCACCGCACTCCTGATTCAAGAAGGAAGTGTATATAGCTTTACGTTTGTAACTGGAAATCAATTGTGTATCGCCCGTTTGCGAGACGGAAGCTTCCAACTTACCATGGAGAACTGGACACCAACCCTGACGCATAGGCGTCACCGGAAGACGCGACAGCAGAGAAAATGCATTCGCTCTCAAAAGCCAGGGGTGGCACTGGTCAAGTGGAGAAAACCAAAATGAATGTTTACCCAGAACTGTTTTCAAATTAAAAAAATCGTTTTTTCTGCGCTTTGCAATAGCGCGGGGCATGCTTCCGTGTCGCTAACACGCACAGCGCCTCACGGTTTCGAGCCACGTGCATAACCTCAGCCACATGTGTACCCCAAGTAGTTTGCGCAATTAGACAAGAAAGCGCGTGAGAAGACAAGACGAGGGGAGTCATATATAGGAGCACGCGCCTTGCTTCAGACAACTTCCCGCTATGGACGAGGGGGGGGGGGAGGCGCGAGGGAAAACCAGTGGTATGGCAAAGCAAAAAGGATTTTCGACGTACTTCGTAATTTTCTCTTGACGTCATGGTACGCTCACTAGACTGTCTTTCCAACAGAGCAACAGGGGGCTTCTGGTGTCTAACGGCCAGGGATCATCGAGGGCGTTGTCAAGACAACAAAACACAGATTCGCTCTCGTTCTCCTTGTGCGTCTGTTTGGCCCCGCTTTTGGCCGCAAGGGATGACGGAATACTACTGTAGTGTAACCGTATGACCTACCAAAACGACTGGGAGAAAATCATGCGTATGTTCTGGCTTTAAAACACTCTGGTATCGGGGGTTTCACAGAGGCTTATGGTATTCCCGTTTCGCAGAAGCAGTGCCTTGCACGAGTATGAACGCGCACCGGCTCCCGTTATAGTACGAACATCCGCGCCCTGTGGCGTGTTAAGAAGTATACAGAACCCAGTCTCTCGTCAATCTCTTTCGTCACCTCCGCAGTTGCGGGACACTTATTTGGCTTTTGCATTTGAGCCAACCGATGTACAATGGCCAGGATGTACAGTGGCCAGAACGTCTGTGAAAAGATGCCTCTTCTGGGAGGCTGATTTGTCGTCTACAGCTTAACAGGAGCTGGCAAAATTGTGGGCTGCTTTCTAAACATGATAGCTGCGTTGGCCTCAGAGACTTAGGATCGCAGCAGAGGGCAGCTCTGGTTACTGTCCTCAATCGCAAGCTCGGTCGATGTAAAATGCATGTGGCAGGTCATTTTGTTAAGCGAACACTTTGCCTACAATCAGATGAATTCAGCAACGAACCTTGCGACAAGCTCGGGTTTCGAATGCGTTGTCCGCCTATGGTAAAAATGACAGTTGACTGACGGCAGCCCCAGAGGGCACGGTGTAGGGTTGAATGACAAACTTGAATGGCTGTGCTCTTTTTTCCAAGTGTCGCCCCACGCTAAACTCCAGAGAACCTTCCACAATCACCACCGTACTGGACTTGATCGAGTTAATTCTTTGCGGAAAACTACGCGCCCTTGAACTTTTGTCCTGGTCACTATACACCACTCGTTGACGTGCTGAGACAGACGGATTGAACACCTACACATATTCCATATTCACCACTGGAATGCATCGGGGTGAACATCCGATGCAGAAAGCCGCTTTGACGTTAAAGCCAGTGGCGGCCACAAGCCATCCCTTTTCATACTGACTGGTTGAGCAGTACGTATGACATAAAAAAAGGTAAGCAGCTGGTGCATGGTATATGCACTCATGTTGTGAACATCGCTTTTCTTCTGTTCCTGCACTTGTCGATGTGTGGTGTATCATCCGTGGAAACACCTTTTCTTTCATAATATCTGTGGGAGTCTCCAGAATGCCGATCTCGCGGCATGGAACGAAAACGGGGAGGGTGACCTGTCGCTTGAAACAATAATTGTTTTCGACATTGCTGGCACTAACGAAAAACCAAACACACATTCTTTCGCTTCTTCCACTCTCCATCGCCGCGTTATACGAATCGCGGCAAACCCTGTCTCTGGGCGAAAACAGCGTACGTATTGTGTACTCAACCCTGCGACTGCGGCTGCTGAGCCTGTTCCGGCACACTGGGCGGCACAGGCGTTTGCTCCTTTTGTTCCGAAAGAGCAGCATCTGCTTCTCGTTTCATCATCTCAATAACCCTCTTGGCAAAGTAACCAGGATTCTCGATGTTGTATCCTCCTTGGAGAGCAGCAACATCGAAAAGTTGCAGTGCAACCTCCTTCGCCCTCGGGTCCGTGACGTCTCTCTTGACCTGCGAGGGAGACACCGAGACACACGACTACGTTCGCTTGCACGTTGGCCATTGCCAATGCAGTCAACAGATGCGACCTATAACGAAGCAAGAGCCGGCCGTACGCGGAATCCTGCAGCGCTTTCCTCCGCAAGGATGACCCTGTGAAAAATCCGTGTCACACCAAGAGTCCCTATTCCCGCATATCTGCAATTCCCCTGCCCAGTCGCTTTAGAATTTTGCTCTCCGTACATTGGCTTTCCTAATTTTTAGTCTCTCACCATGATGTCTAGACGTTGGATGATTGGATGGTAGGGGTTAAGCTCCAGGATCGGCTGATTAAGAGACGCCCCATACAGCTCTTGTTCACTGACGCCTTGCGCTGCGGCCTGTTGCTTCATGTACCGCTGCATGGTAGGAGACAGCCCGAAGTCACCTTGAACCAGAACGGCTGGTGACGTGAAGAGCCTGTCTGTGACATGCACATTGTGCACTCGTGAGCCCAGAATCTGCTGTAGCCACTCGCACAGGCTGTAGAAACAAGCGTAACACAGAAGACACAGAAACGCAGAAATCAGTCATCGAACTCAAGCCAAAGCAAACACCGATCTCCAAAGAAACGAGTCTCACACATATCACCAAGGCCTAAGCGGCGCCTATCACGTGCCCGCTGACATTTTTGTCGGTTGGAGAAATACAATAGTGTCATCTCGAAACACCTGCCTTCAGGGGGCGCCTTCGTACGGCTTGAATCGTTACGCAAACCCGTCGTAGAGACATTTGACACATCGTCAGCAAGATGATCCGTTTCACGGGGATGGAGTCAGTTACTTCTTTGCCTGTGTGCATACCTGCCCATCTGGACGCGCTTTGTTTCTATGCTCTCCGTATCCACTAAGCCGGGGCGGGAGTCACCAGCACCTGATCCCTTTGCGCCTGGCGGGTTTCCAAGGCGTCCCGCTCCGCCTTCTTCGCCTCCCAGTTTGAGATCCGCCTTGTTCACGTCAATCACTTGGATGCCTTTGAACTGGTTGATACTTAGACTGGCAAGGAAGAACTCGTCTAGTGGCTCGGTTCCAAAGATTACTTCGTAGCCGAGCTCACGAGGCAGCTCTAATGCAGGGCTTTCTTCTGCTGCCTTCCGGTTCTCTGCTGCCAGGTAGTATATTGCATTTTGTTTGCGCCTCAGAATGACACGACCCGACGAATTTGTCGGCAGCGGATCCTCTCCGCGGTCGATCTTATCATTCCTGGCCTTCATGCGTTCTACATATCCTGCTAAGTCGGTTGTCTCCTTCGGTGAAGCTGTGGAATAAAACTGAACAAGAGAAGCAAGATCTTCTTGGTTGTCCTTGTCTTCCACCGCCCCGACCTGAATACACAAACAGGATGCGGATGGTCGGGGCCTGATTTTTCCAGCTGAAGATGTATACCCACACACATGAACGTTTTGTACCCGTAAGAAGTAGCACATGTGGGCGGAAGTACTAACATACGCGGTTTCCGCCTTTCCCAGATGCGCGGCGTGTGGTGTTTGGAGGGAGTTCTTTTCCGAAACCCGCATTCCGCCAAACGAAGTCGAGCAGTGTGAGCTTGTGGAGCAAACGGCGGAAACTACAGACACGGACGCTTACACATAAACCGGTCAGGCAACTCGAATTTCACGCCTCGAACCAAGCCGTCGGGAGAGTGTCTCTTCCCAGCAAATTACACCACCATATCCGTACCCCCGTTTGACATCCACTTCGTCTGGACCGTCTACAGGAATCAGCTGCAAAGGGTGACTTCGTCCGCGCCGCATGAAAGTTGCTGAGTGCTCTTAGGACCAGTCCGACATTGCCGGTGGCTCTCCAGCTGGGGGAGAGCATGTCAGCTTCGAGACTACAGAACACTGTTTTCTCCACCACCTGGTGTTCGTCGCGTGCCTTCCACCTACAGCGCTTTCCATTTTGAAAGCTGTTTGAACTTGGGTCACAACTGTCTCCTTCGTTTGTGGCTTCCAAGCAAACACGACGACGGTAGGATATCGAAATCCACCACTTTTAGAGGTCATAGGCAGTCCTAGTTGCGAGTACGATTAGTACCATCGTACTGGGAGTGATGATCTCTGAGAAAAACTTGTTTGTATGCTTTTCTAGGGGTTCTGCTCTGCATGAATACATAGAGTTGGGGTGACTCCACCGGAACCAGGTACTTGTCGGCTATGACATTTCTGCTTGCTATTCCTACAGGTACTAAACTCTTTAACTGGCAAGTCACCTGTGCGGTTAGTCATACAACGACGCGAACGGTAGACCGATGGGCGGCCTCAGTTTCGTTCTTCTATTAACTCTTTTTTAGCAGTAGTTATGGGTAATGCAGGTATGGAGATTGCACTACTCGTCAAACTACATACCTTGACATATTTGCCGTAGTTTTCCCAGAAGCGTCTCCATTTATCTCCGCCTTCACGTTTCATATTCTTCATCATCTCCACCGCTTTCGCTGAAATGCGTTTGTTGATCACTTGCAGCATGCGCGACTTTTGCAAAATTTCCCGACCGACGTTGAGCGGTAACTCGTCAGAGTCGACCACGCCGCGGATGAATGTGAGCCATCTTCACACAGCAGACACGAACCCAGAAAAAGCGGTATTTGTGTGCGTATGCGTAACGGCCACCACGATCCGCCAGGCACCACTTTTTCAGGCCAACGAAAGCGTTCACGTCCTGCAGAAACCGGCGGCACAGGCAACACGCAGCCATTGCACCCCAGGCCTCCCGTAGACCACCAGGTTGGGAACTTACCGCGGGACAGCGTCGGCAAACTTATCGTTGATGAAGACGCGTTTGACGTAGAGTCGAATGCCCCTTGATTCCTCGTCGAACATGTTGCGCGCAAGTTCCCACGGCAACGCTCCGGGAATAAAGAGCAGTGCGTTGAATTCCACTTGACCTTCTACCTTCATGTGGACAAAACCGAGAGGATCATCGTAAGCCTGAACGACGGAAAACAGCTCAGAGGACGACACGCCTTCAAGCGACCAATGCCTGACCGGGCATGAAAACACACAGTCGAGCTCTAAAGCAATTGACGCACAGCTGGTAGCCCGCACTCGCACCAACTCTTGGTCCGATGACACTTCACGACTCACAGACACGCGGCCTCCCCATTCGTTCCCTGACCCTCCGCAGAGGGAGCGAAATCACCTCCTCTGTTGTGAGTGGAGACAGCGCCGTGTGGGAGAGAGCCTTCCCGGAGGCAAAGGAAAACCTATGAAGGGACAAAATCCCCCTAACGCTCCCCCGCGCTTTTTTTCCAGCTGGGGACGCCGGGCCGAGGGCATGCCTGGCTTGACAGCTCAAGTTGTCCATCGGCTTGTGCAGGGACAGAGATGTGCACTGGTTTCGCCTCCCAGGGGCAATCTCTCACACACCAGCCACCGACAGGCAGCGCTCATCGAAACCTTCACTGCCGCAGTCCGCGGAAACACAACCGCGACCGTTAGCAAAAAAAACACTTTTCAATGATAGAGACGCACACAGGGTGACAGGCCGAAGCCCAGATCTTCAGAGATAAACATTGATTCCGGTATCGCAAATCCTCTTCACACAGACACCCGACGAAGAGGGACGTCGGTAGAGGGAGCGAAATCATCATGCTGACCGTGGGTTCCTCCACAACACGCCTATCCACGTGAAATCGACTACACCGCGAAAACCGACACACAGCACATGCATCAAGGGGACATGTGATACAGCACCAGACCGCCGACCCGATCGTCAGAGATAAACATTGATTCCGGTATCGCAAATCCTCTTCACAGACACCCGACGAAGAGTGACGTCGGTAGAGGGAGCGAAATCATCATGCTGACCGTGGGTTCCTCCACAACACGCCTATCCACGTGAAATCGACTACACCGCGAAAACCGACACACAGCACATGCATCAAGGGGACATGTGATACAGCACCAGACCGCCGACCCGATCTTCAGAGATAAACATTGATTCCGGTATCGCAAATCCTCTTCACAGACACCCGACGAAGAGTGACGTCGGTAGAGGGAGCGAAATCATCATGCTGACCGTGGGTTCCTCCACAACACGCCTATCCACGCGAAATCGACTACACCGCGAAAACCGACACACAGCACATGCATCAAGGGGACATGTGATACAGCACCAGACCGCCGACCCGATCGTCAGAGATAAACATTGATTCCGGTATCGCAAATCCTCTTCACAGACACCCGACGAAGAGTGACGTCGGTAGAGGGAGCGAAATCATCATGCTGACCGTGGGTTCCTCCACAACACGCCTATCCACGCGAAATCGACTACACCGCGAAAACCGACACACAGCACATGCATCAAGGGGACATGTGATACAGCACCAGACCGCCGACCCGATCTTCAGAGATAAACATTGATTCCGGTATCGCAAATCCTCTTCACAGACACCCGACGAAGAGTGACGTCGGTAGAGGGAGCGAAATCATCATGCTGACCGTGGGTTCCTCCACAACACGCCTATCCACGTGAAAACGACTACACCGCGAAAACCGACACACAGCACATAAACACCGCGAAAACCGACACACAGCACATGCGTCAAGGGGACATGTGATACAGCACCAGACCGCCGACCCGATCTTCAGAGATAAACATTGATTCCGGTATCGCAGATCCTCTTCACAGACACCCGACGAAGAGTGACGTCGGTAGAGGGAGCGAAATCATCATGCTGACCGTGGGTTCCTCCACAACACGCCTATCCACGCGAAATCGACTACACCGCGAAAAACCGACACACAGCACATGCATCAAGGGGACATGTGATACAGCACCAGACCGCCGACCCGATCTTCAGAGATAAACATTGATTCCGGTATCGCAAATCCTCTTCACAGACACCCGACGAAGAGTGACGTCGGTAGAGGGAGCGAAATCATCATGCTGACCGTGGGTTCCTCCACAACACGCCTATCCACGTGAAATCGACTAGTGCTTCGTGACGAGTATCCCGAGACGGTCCGTCGGCCAAATGCGACAGCGTTCTTTGGGATCTTCAACACGGATGCTTAGGCGTCGTGCAAGCTTGGCACAGGGTCCGAAACTGCCCGACAAGTAGCGGCTTTCTCTCTCAACGAGATCCTAGGCGTTTCCCCACTTGATCCGGCCGGCAACCGCCGTTTGCTCGGGCACAGACGCGTGCGAAGCTGCACAACTGGTGAAGCCCGCCAAACACAAGCCGAGTCTCCCACCTTTCGACCTACGCAAAGACTAGGAGACTATACAGCTTCTTTCGTGCCCACCTTGAAGGTTGACTTGTAGAAGTCGACGTAGTCCTTGTCCGTTAGTTGCCTTTCATCCCTTCTCCAGATCGGCGGCTGCGTGTTCAGATGCTCCCACTCGTAGTACCGGTGAGTGACTGTCTTGAACTTTGTTCCTCCTGAGGAAGGATACCCGGGTTCTGTCTGTCGCCTTGCGCTCGCAGCGTCGCCGACTGGGCCAAGCTGGTCGTCCACGTTCTCGGGCGTCAGCCGCGTGAGGCCTGGAATCTGACCGTCCGGAGCGGGGGCGCTCGCCGGCGCATGCAGCTCCTCACTGCCTTCGGGGACGCGCTCGTACTCAATGCGCTCGGACCAGATCTGCACGGAGGAGGGACAGACGGCCGCGCGCGGTCGAGGACACACACGCAAAACATATGGGAGGGTCGGCCTGTGTGTCCGCACCGTGCCTGCGACGGAGTCTGCCCCCCCACCGCTTTTCTGGCTACCTCACGGTGCATGCATGTGCACGTGTGTCAAAGCAAAAAGACAGTGAACGGTGCCTGTGCGCCGGAAGGCTTCGCCTTTTCTCGGTCCTGTTCGCATCCGTCCCATGCGCGATACAGTTTGCTCTGCGCGTTGCAACGTCCCACGCTGTCGGCCCCGAGTCTGCTGACACGCGATTGCCGACGGCACAGGTCCGGGACTGCCGCGATGGCGCCTCACGTGGATGGGGAGTTGGATGAACTCGGAGTACTTCCGCATGAGCTCCTTCAGCTTGTAGTCTTCGAGGTAATCGTCGCTGTCTTCCTTCAGATGCAGCACGACTCGCGTGCCGCTCCAGTCCCTCGGGTCCTCTTCCTCATCTGCGGTCTCTGCGTTCTCCTCTCCCGTCGGACTCGCGACGCCTTCGCCGGCAGCGGCTGTCGCTTGGTCGGTTTTCTCCGCCTTCTGCTTCTTCCAGTGCTCCTGGAGGACTCTGCGCTCAGCCACCCACCGCGCTCGTTCCGCCTCCGCGTCGACCTGCTCGAGCGTGAACGTTTGTCCACACGTGCTTCTCCACTTCCACACTTCCCTCGCCTTCCCTGCCTGGTCTCCCTCGCTTCCTCCCTGCCAGGCTGTGCTGTACACCTCCACAGCGTCTGCCACCAGAAACGCGGAGTAGAAGCCCACGCCGAACTGGCCGATGAGTGAGGCCGCCTGATTGGAGGCGCCTGAGTCCGCAGCCTGCTGCTCCTTCAGTTGCTGCAGAAAGCGGTACGTGCCTGACTGGGCGATCGTTCCCAAGTTGTTGATGAGCTCCGCCTTGCTCATGCCGATGCCGTCGTCTTCAATGGTCAGAGTGTTTTTCTCGCGATCCGCCCGCACACGAATGCTGCCGCGAAACTTGCGGCCTTCCTTCTCCATCAGCATGCGCTTCTTGTCGCTCGCGTCCGCCGCATTGGAAATCAACTCACGCAAGAAGACGTCTCGGTCTGTATACAGGGAGTTCACAATGATGTCCAGCACGCGCTTCACCTCGGCCTGGAAGGGGAAAATCTCCCGGGCTTCCGCGGCATGCCCAGCTGCGTCAGCCGGTGCGTCTCTCGCTGGCGAACCGTCGGTCAGCGGTGCGGCGCACAATGCAGGAGACGCACTCTGTGAGGCCAGCCGGCTTGGGAGGCAACTCTGCTGCGGTGACGCCCACCGCCGCACAGCGCGCGACACGACGGCGGCGCGCCTCGGTGAAGAAACGAAGGCGTGCAGAGCCTGAGCAGACCCGCAGATACGGTTTGCTTGTGCGGAGAAATCAGCAGAAGCGAGCAAGTCCTGACGCTGTAGAACGGAAAGGGGAGAGGACAGAGGCGCCGAGGGCGGGGCGGGGAACGGGGAACCCCGCTGGAACGTAGCGACGAGAGAGGCCGGCAGATTCTGAGCAGAGAGAGGAGTGTACGAAGAGGAAAGAGGCGATACTCCTCCAGGGAGTGTGTCGCTTAGAACTGATAACCGAGAACTAGAAGGCGCCAGAGTAAAGCCCGAAACAAGGAGAAAAGGAGACGAGATCAGCAACAGAGACCCGAGCAGAGTGACAGCGGACGGCTTCGCGCGCGCGTGTCGAGCATGTTTTCGCCGGGAAAGAAGCCACATATCAACCCTGCAGCGGGAGGGACGAGCACGACAACTGCTGGTAAACGCCATGCCGCGTTCTGTCCAATCAGCCCCTGTACACGTTAGTGTCGAACGCGTGCAGGAGACGGCACGCGGGCCGCCGTCCTCCCTGTTGGTGGCCATGGACGGAGCTCGTGTGTGGGTATTCCCAGATGTACGACCAGGAATATCGAGATCGCAGGTCTCTCACACGGGAGGGAGAGAGTCCCGCAAAACATATTTTTTCGCTTTGTCGCTCTCTCTGCAGGCAACAGCGCTCTCAGAGTTTTTCCCCGGGGCACGAGAGAGACAAGAAGTCACGCGCAGGGACGTAGACTGCGCAAATGCGCAAACGCGCCACTCTCTCGCCTTCTTTTCACTCGTCCACCGACTGCGGCGCGCAACGCTGTGCCGAGTCCCCTCGCAGGCCGCCTTGTCCCCCGTTTCGCAGATATTTGCGCCGCACACAAAAGGGCCTTTTGTGGCGGAAAACCCGACTTTTGTCTACACACCTGCAGCGCCTCCATGCACGCCTCCTCCCCGTTGTCAGTTTTCACAACGCCCTGCCCGTTTTTGTCGATGACGCCGTCGACCACTTTTTGGAGAGATCACTCGAGCAGCCTTTTTCTCGTGGGGACACAAAACCCAGACAACGTTGGGGGGGTTGGCGACCGCTCTGCGTTCTCTGCGCGCGCAGAGAACGCAGAGCGGTCGCCAGCCCTGCAGTTTCCGCCCCGAGTTTGTCGCGATGACGCAGCGCCATCCGGGGCAGCGAGCGAACGGCGGAGGCGAGATCGGTCGCTCACAAACAACTTTTAGGAGCGTCGAGTTGCGCCGCGCGCGGGGCTGCGAGCGCGCAGCAGGTTGGCGTTCGAACTTGCGCGCGAGAGAGAGAGCCGATGAGACGGCATTCTCGCGCCGCCGCATTCGACGGAAAAGCGGTCTGTGCCGGATTCAGAGTTTCTCTCACATAAACCTTTCATTGAGAAGAGCGGCGCGCGCGCGTGTACGAGTCAACAGTTTCAGCTACTTTGCGTGGCGTATATCCAGAAATTCCCGAGAGGCGCAGTCCTCTTCGAGAGTGATTTGCTTTTTCTGTTTTTGTTTTTTTTGTTTTTATTTCGACTTTTCCGCGGCTCAGCCGCTCTGAAAAGAGGGTCGACATAATGGGAAACTGTTTGTCAGGCGGCTCCCAGCCATCCCGCGAGAACGGGTCTCCTGCCAGCCCCGCAAAACCCGCGACTCCTGCAGAACCCGCGGCAGCGCCGAGCGTACAGAAGGCGGAGTCTGCAGTTGAGCAAAAGAAAGAAGAGACGACTGAAAAACCCGCTGAAGAGGCCTCAGCTTCGGCAGCAACCGGTAGGAAGCGCACGTGTAAAAACGAGTCAACACAGCTCCCACACCACGCGCGCCGCGTAGCCGATTGCCACAGCCCGTTTGAGCGCGTTGCCGATGGGAGGCTGACTCAGTGGACGCGTTTGCGGATGGTTTTTGCTCGGCTCCCTCGCGTACACGGCTTTTCTCCGACGAAAATTGGGGATCTTTACCGGGAAAACCAGCTCGCCCACTGGCGATGTGCGGGTGTTTTTGAATGGGGTTGTGCGGCGGGGGGATCTGCGAAACAGAGGAAACTGCCCTTTGTGGTGTGTCGTGAATTTTCGCTAGATGTAGATAAAATCGAATGCACCGTCTAGTCTCTCTCTCTACATATATATAAATATATACGGCTCTTTCGTTGTAATGCGAAGACGTGCAGAAAACAGCCAGCTGGGTAGTAAGCGAGTTTTGCTTCGTGTACACCACGTACCGAAGAGATTGATGCGGCAGTTTGCGTACCAGTGTATAGGTACAAAACGCGACACATCTCTAGTCAAATTGCAACCGGTTACTGGATGCTGATGTGAAGGCTTGGAGGGGGTAACTGCCTCTTTAGAATCAGCCTACGAAATGTGCTAGTCTGTATTGCCAACGGCGGATCGGATGATGCAGGGTTATCCGGTCAGCTTAGGATAGTGTGAAGCGGTCTTCATGAATTGACAACTGGATTACGAACAGTCCGGCGTGTCGGTTGACTCTTGGGAGAGCGTGAGTTGTGCAGTCTGCTGGCGATGCTCGAGATCTTCTGAATGGTCCCGTTGAATCTTTCTCTGGTTGTGCTGCTTTCTGCAGAGCCCGCCGCAGCTGAAGCCGCTGAAGCTCCCGCAGCGACTACGGAAGCCGCAGGCGGCGAGAATGCTGAAGAAGCAAAGCCGTCTGAACCGGCGGCGGAACCCGCGAAACTTGACGTGGCTATCTCCGGGCCTCCCCCTCTGAAGGCTCCTCCGCCTCGCCCCCAGGCAACTCTTCAGTCAAAGAAGAGCGAAACGGCTGTCCAAGCTTAAAAAGCTCTTCGCTCTCAACTGGAGAATGACACGCATGTTCGCGGGATCAGGCTCTTTGCCCTTCCATTTCTTGTTTCTGTTCACTGTTCGCGAGTAGCACATGTGCCAAACGAAAATACGTGTGAAGTTGCATTTATACGGGTTTGTCGACCAATATCGTTTAACCGGAACTGCAGTCTCTGCGTCGTTCGAGAGAATTTGGAAGTGTGGCTGTTCGTTGTCTTTACACAACTAGGATGGACGAAAAACCTTGCCGCAGTCACGCCTACCAAGCAGGTAAAAGACCGTTTCCCATCTCAGCCATCGCCACCTGGGAAGGTGTTTTTCTCGGGTATGTGTCTGCGAGGCCGGCCGCTCCGACGTGTAGGTATTTTTGACTGGGGCTGGTCGTACCTATATGTGAGTGTTCACCTCAGAAAACTTCCATAGCCACGCCCAACAACCCGTATACGGAGAAGAGACAGACCCTTTCTGCGTCTTCTGTCACTATATGATGCTTTTTACTGTACCTGTCAAAAATATCTTCAAGCGTCTTGACTTGGCCATTTCTCGGGTGGAGAGACGGGAGACTGAAAATGGGCAGCGCGAAGGCGGGACATTTCGTATTTGTCGGACTTTTCCAGGATGGTACATTTGGATAAAAGGAGTCACTGGCGCGACAGACGATAATGGACGGAAAGTAGTTACGTTCGGGTGTATGTGTATATACATATATATATATATATATAAATCGAGAGAGCCACCGTATTTGTGTTTGCAACCAGTGTTCGGGATACGCCGCACAGCGCCGCTCCCAGTATGACACGTGCAAGTATCCCTGTGTGTCTCGTTTGTCAACTACGCCGAATCGTGTACGTTTTGGCGACGAAGCTTCTGGGTACGCAGAAAAAGGTGGATAGAATGTCTCTTGTCACCAGTGCGATTTCCTCCCGTTCTGACAGCGAGACAGCAACTCCATTTTCCAAAATAGATTCCGATCACTTGCTCATGGTAATGAGATCTAGACCTGAATGCTCGCTCATACATGAACGTGGCATCCCCGAAATTTGTTTCAGAGGTGTGCCGCGTGAGCACTTTTTTGTCTGAAAGGGTGGAAGGCACGTTTCGGTCTTTTTCTTGTTTGGGTTGTCGATCGGCTCTATATCACGATGTGTGACGAGAGACTGCCCATGGACACAAGAACAGGCGGCGCTTCGCCCCGGGGAGTGTTTCAAGATTGTATGGAAGCGACTATATGCACGTTGATTTCCCTTTGGGGGACAGGAGGAAATTCGCCTGGAATACCTTTAGGTCCTTTCATCGCTTCAGCGTTTCGAAAGAACTTAGAATTGTGAGCATCCATGCGCGAGCACTGAGACCCTTGGTTTTTTCAGGCACGAGCGGTTTAGCTTCTACACATGCAGACCTCTTTATCTAGACCTTATTGACGGGTTTTTTCTGCTTGCTCCGTCTTCACAACGATCCTGCGATTTTTAGAGCACTGGATACCGCTCATATGAACTTGAATCTCAACTGAAGAGGACTAAAGACGCATATACGACTGACACATTGGAGCCAGAGGCTGGCTGGCATGCCTGGCGAATGACGTAGTGTTCATGCCGTTGCTGGGGTTTAACTTTGTACAAGCGAGTCATGAGACCGAGTCGTCACGAGAGTGCCTAGTTTTCCTCTGCGGTGTAGTGCCATGGCTGCTGCGATCCGCTAGTTTATGACAATGGCTTCAATCTTGACTACGATTTTTTCTCTCCGAGCCATAGCTGGCTGACATTTGAGTTCGTAGACCCTCACTGGATAGGAACAGTGGTGACGGTTCGCCACAAAGGCTGTCTCACACGACTCTTGCGGCGTTGCTGCCTTATCCCGTGGTAGTTTATGGTAAACATTCACAGGATACGTAGCTGGGCAGGATTTGCGGGTTCTTCGCATGCGCCCGATCACGTGATTGGCCTCACACATGTGCACGGTGCCGTCAGCTTTGGGTTCAAGTTCATCTACCTTGATGTAAGCAAATGGTTTTGTCAATCCTTCATTGTCTTCTTGCTTACTCCAAATATGGAGCGGGCTCTCGCGACAAAGTGATCACTTGTGCGGCGCTGTTGTCCATTTGCTTCTACTGTGAGGTCACCCACAGTTCTGGTCTAGGTATTGAGCTGTCCATGTGCATCTGTGCATCTGCCTCGATATATGCCTAACATTTAAGTAGTATACAGTTGTGCGTACTAAAGTACTTGTGTATTCATGGTTGTACACCTCTTAGTCGTGCCGGCGCTGGAGCAGTCAATGGTGATCCGCCACTGCATATCTTTTTGAAGGATCAACTTGCCAATTTGGCACCGATTCCTTCCTTTTAGCAAGAAAACCCCGCGTTTTGTTGCGGAACGCTCTGAAAATCAAGGGATGTTCCAGTGGCAGAGATTTCCTGTCGTGACACCACTTTAGCGCTGCTTGTGCCGGCCGCGCGTTGTGGCTCCCTGTCTCACAGCTCCCCCCTCTCTCCTGCCTTGCCCAGTCTCTGTGAAGGTCGTGTCTCCCTTTTTACGGGACCGCACGAAAAAATCCTTCCTCTGCCGCGCAGACCCGATCTTCTGCTCGGCTCCGCAACTCGAGCCCGCACCATCGTCTTTCCATGTTTTTCTGTGTGGCCTTCGTTTATGTTCTTTTCCCGGTCGATTTCATTTCGGTAGTCGTTAGATACGTTTGCATGCGACCTACCGCGGCACAGAACGAGACGGCCCACGGCCTTGTTGCTACGATATGACTCGATGCTCAAACAACGTCGATGTTCTTTCTGAGGGACGGGGCAGAGCCGTCTGTTCGTTTTTTCGAGTTTTTTGTTCGTGGCCTGCAGGGGGGAGAACCGAGACAGCTGGCGCTTTTTTCCTAAACAGGCACGGAAGAGGAGCGTCTTCTTGTCTAGAGTCATTTTTCCACTTGCCGCTTTTCTTTTCGCTGTCAGTCTCGACCATGAAGCTTGCGCCGCGTAGCTGTCGTTTCCGATCATTTGGTCTGTGACTGCTGGTTTCCGTCTTTTTTTCTTCCCGACCAGAACTCGTCGGGCTCAGCAGCTAGCATTCTAGCCTTCGTCTCTCTCCGACCCTGCGCAGTTCCCTGGGCATCGCACCTCGCATTGCAAGGCATGCATGCATTGCTTGCTTCTCGCGAAACATGAATCAAAACTGAAAACATGCTGTCTCGGCTGTGCAGCACAAACAGCACGAAGGCAGTTGCCTTCTTGTACGGCGACCAGCTGCTGTGTGCCGGTGTGGGGTCTGAGCTCCGGGTGTACTCGTGCTCTTCCTCTTCTTCGGAAGTCGTCCAAGACGGTACTGCGGCTTCGTTAGACCCGGAAAAGGCGAGAGCCAAGGCCACGGACGCGGAAGAAAACGCCGAAGCACATGACAAACAGACACAGTCGTCGGCCGCGGACGGACTGCCGTGCACGTCCTGCCTGCATCGGCCTGCAAAGAATCGACCCTTTGATTTTTCGTGGGGTCTCGTTGCAAGCGCTCGCTTTTCTTCTGCAACCCATATCCTAGGTCTTTCCACGTCTTCAGGATACATCGCCGCCTATGGCCTGGGCCACCTAGTTCTCTACCAGTTACAGTGGATCGAAGATTTCCCCCGAACTCCCGCCAAACCCAGGAGAGACAGGCAAACGCACGCTTCTGATTCTGCCTACGGAGTCGACGTTTCACCGAATGAAACGGCGCACGCGTCTCGCTCGTCGGAAACCCAGTTCCACAACCGCGTCGAAGCCACAGTGGAGAGGAGCGCATCGCAGTCTCCTCGGGCTGGTGCGCGTCTCTCACGACTTCTTCGCTACTCGTCTCGCCAATGGATCCTCGACGTGCGCTTTTTGAGTACCTCAGGTTCCCGTGAAGCAACTGAACGCGGCGGAACAGTGGAAGAGAGGCCGTCTCCGCCCTGTTGGCCGTTCTTACTCGTCGGCTTTGCCCTTGGAAGAGTTGACTTGTTGGATTCGGCGACAGGCACACGCCTGGCTAGCTGGACATGCACAGATCGAAGTCTCCTTTATTCCCTGGCCGTGCACATTCCCCGTTCGTCCTGGAGCTCAAAGAGCGAAGCCGTGGACTGGCTGCACTGCACGGCTCCAGAAAACAAAAGTGCACTGGCGGGCGAGGCAGCCCATGGTATTCGTAGAGATGCGCGAGAAAATAACTTCCCCGCTCAATCAACTGCGTCCATAACCGTCGCGAGTGGAACCGTGTACAGCAGCATTCTTCTGTGGAACCTCGGCGTTCGTCAGTCGGCAGAAAACAGCGGGATCGAAACCGCAGGTGGGGCGCAGCACGGGGGCAAAGTGAGCATCCTAATGCCTTTGAGCGATGTGGGTCAGAGCCGAGCAGGGTGCACGGCAGGTGGAGAGCCGCTCGTGAGGTGCGATCGCTCTACAGATGCTGTCGTGCCGGGGCCATCGGAGAAGGGTCAACTGCCTTCGGAAATGAACTTTTCATTGTCAGCTCACGGAAGCTCGAGAGACATGGTGCCGCCGAATACCGCAGTCGCGCCGACTCAAGTTCTTAAGGGTCATCGTGGAGTCATTTTCAAGGTGCGGTTCTACCTCGAAGGGCTGCTGTTGTGTTCAGCGTCGGACGATCGCGAGGTTCGCCTATGGTGGAAGTCTTCTGGGCGTCCCCAGGAAGCCGGCCGTATCGAAAGGGAGACAAGAGAAGAAGAGAGAGAGGACAGGGGAGACGAGAGAAGGAAGGAAAGTGAGGGGAATTCACGCGGCGAGCCGGCTCGTGAGTCGCCCTCCGGACTCGAGAGGTCCCAGCGGGCGGCACCGTTTTCGGATGATCTGTGCTCGTCAGAACAAGCGAGAGGTCCAGAGGCGGAATACGCATGCGTGGCGATCCTTGAAGGACATCGGTCGAGAGTGTGGGATATCGCGCTCTTGGATATTTCCTCCGATCGGTCTTCTTCCTGGGGGCCGGGGTGGCCCGTGCCGCAAGGCAACTGTGGTGAGGGAGTGCGTTTCTCGTCAGGCATGCTGTTCGAGGAAGCGCAACAGAGATATTTGATTGTCTCTGCTGGCGAAGACTCCAGCTGTCGGATCTGGTCTCTCCGTGGCGAATTTCTGTACAGCCTCCTGGGCCACGCAGGACGAGGAGTGCGCGCAGTGTGTGCTCCAGAACCGGACAGCATTTCGGGGCGCTTGCCCGTGATTGCCTCGGGAGGTGAAGACGGCGACGTAAAGCTCTGGTCTCTGGGCGATTCTCCCACCTTCGTGGAGATCTTGGAGTCCCGCTTCAAAAGGCTGGGAGCGCAGGCTGCATGTGCAGGCCTCAACTCGCCAGAGAACGGCAACGCGCGCGAAACGGGGCCCATCCAACAGCACGGCAGGTCGACGTGCCAGCCAGGAGGCGTGCGCCGCGCGACCGTGTGGAACTGTCGAGATCACAGCGGTCCAGATGATTTTGTACGGGAAGTGCGTCTCTTGGATGGCGACCTTGCCGTTGTCGCGACAAATTTCGGCTGTGTGTATTTCCTCAGTCTGAATGCCGCCCGCCGCGGCTGTTTTTCTCAGAAGGAATCCGATTCAAGCCTCGGCTCTTCCTCTCTCCACGGTGATTCAGCACAGGCAAACAAAGCGTCGCTGGTTTCTGAAGAGGCGGCGAATGACGAAGTCGCCTCTGTCCTTCTGGCCAAGGTCCCAGCCGTGCTCACGTGCCTCCGTGTCCTCGATGGGCTGACCACAGTGGGCTGCGCAGATGGGACGTTCTTCGCCTTCTTTCTCTCTCCCGAGAAGCTGGCGGTTGCGAGGGAGTCGCGAGACACGGGACGCACGTCCGAAGAGACCAGAACAACGGAACCCGCACTCGACCCTCCGAGGCGGTGGGCGTGCTTTCAACGTGCCCGAGTCGGGAACCTTTTCCAGGTTGCTCTGCCTGTCTCACAAAGCGAAGTTCTCGCTCTGGCGCGTCATGGACCTCTCGGCAGCCTGCACGCGGCGGCGAGGAGTTCCTTCTCAACCCGAAGCTACTGGAGCGAAGTTGGTGATCGCGGCGATCTTTCTCCAAAGATACGGGAATTTGGCGTTGACTTGAGGTCTACAGCGCCGTCTTCGACTGGCGTGTCTGCGTCAGCAGCTTGCTGTGAGGCCGCAGCGCGTGCAAGCAACGCTGCGGACGTGTCCGTGGAACCTGGCGACTCCGTCGACCCCCCGTCTCCAGTCGAAAACATTGTCGTGGCCACGGACCACACAGGGGCCGTTTCCTTGTGGTCGGTTTCAAGTGGCTGCGCGAAGAAAGTGCGCCACGCATCTGCGCATTCGGGGAGGACCCGGTGTGGACCGAATGGATCGGTACAGTCGCCCGAGTCCCCAGAAATGAACGATTCTGATTTTCCAGCACCCTCAGACAGAACCGATCGCGCCTTGCAGCGGGCGCACGAGGACACGGCTACGGTGTCTGACCCACTGGACGGCCTGCGTACAGAGCCTGCTGTTCAATGGTTCGCATCAGCGCAACTGACCCACGCAGGCGGCAGCAAGGCGGATGCATCGCGCTGTTTCTCTTGCTTAGGTTTGCTCTGCACAACAGACGCACCGCGTGGGACGCGTGAGGCTTCAGGATCTGGAAGCGACGGGGGAGCGCGAGAAGACCCGCTCGGCGGCCGGTCGTTGTCCGTCCTGATCGTCCTAGGCGACGAGGTGGGAAGTTTGCATGTCGTCCAAGCTGTGGTTCCAGAAAGGCAGCCAAGGATAGACGGAGCACCTCAGCCTGAAGCGAGGCAGTCAGAGAAAACGATTGAGAGGAAGCGGGTGGCTTGGGCGTGGTCAGCGGCCAGGAGCCGGCTAGCACATACAGTGCATGCGGCACACAAAGGCAAGAAAGTGTGGGATGTGGCGGCACATGGCAACTTCCTCATATCTTGTGGAGGGGACGGGACTATTCTCTTTCTGCAGGTCACAAGACACAGCGACGGTCCGAAGCTGCCGAGAGGCCACCTGTCTCGGCTCGGCCAAGACGGCGACTTGGGACAACGGATTTCAGAGGACAGCCAAGCATTCTTTCCTTTCTCTGTCTCGATCTCTCCCGTCTCGTGTGTCAAGTTCCCCCATCTGACCCTCATGCATTCTCTCGTTCCAACGGAGACGGCGCCTCCGTGGTGGTCCGAGGGCGATACATACCACGGTGAAGCAGCAGCAGGTAGCTCTGGCGGGGATGCCGGCCCTCTGAGACACAACTGGTTGTGCGCCTTCCGCACGGCGGATTTCGTGCTCTTTGATTTGAGGACTTCCATGGAGCTGATGCGTGTGCGGTGTGGGAACAGTCGCCGACCGCTGGATTTCCACCGCGAGAACTCCCACCGATACACTTTCACGAGTGCAACGAAGCATCTGCTTTATTTCCACCTCCATGGACGAGCAGACTATCCGGCGTCGGCCGAGAAGGTGGCAAACGTAGACCTCGTCGAGGCCACACCAGAGGGCGAAGGGAGGAATCCTGTCACGTGCACGGCAGGTGAACGCGATCGTATCTCGGGAGAGAAGAACGGTGGGGGACAGGACCACGGCGACACGCCTGCGAGAGGGTTGCATGATGGGAGCGCAGTGGCAGACGACGTTTCCCAGGATGCTCCTCCTGGCTCACCCCTCCAGGAGGAGGCACGGAGGAGTGCTTCTTTCAATCCGGGCTTTCACGGGAGGGAGGTCTGGTCGGTTTGTTGGTTGGACGAGGAAACGCTGGCCACTGGTGGCGAAGACAATTCGGTCAAACTTATCAGCGTCGCGGAGGACTCATCCCGACAACCCACTCAGGCGGATCCACGAGGCCTCGCGTACCAGCTGGGGCAACGGGCGACGGCGAACTCCAGAACAGCTGACGGGGCCGCTGTGCCCGAAAAGACTCGTGGCAGGTCCCCTGAACGTACAAGTAAAAAGCAGTTTACTTCTGGTAGACCCCTGTCTCTCTTACGCCCGCACCCCCTTTGTATGTCCAGCGCAAGTCCGTCCAAGTGGCTTCTTCAGGTGCTTCAAACGGGCGTGCACCACACTGCGGCTGTGCGGTGTGTGCGACTACTTGACTGTCTCCGCCCCGAGAACTGTCTCGCGTCTCAGGCCGCGCCACGGGTGCTAGTGAGTGTTGGGGCCTGCAACACTGTCAGTCTTTTCTTTGTCGATCCTCCCGCGCCGCGCACGGGTGAAGCTGATGGTGTTTCAGCTGTGTCGCCGAAAAAAAATCCGTTGCGCATGAGCCACGCACTCTCTGTGAGGCTCTCCAAACGAGGACAGGGCACCGAGGTTCGCTTGAACGGGGCGGACGGATTCATAAAGAGACGTTGCCTCCCGAAACAAGCGGAGGGAAGCAATGCCGAGGAGACACAGAGCAGCGATTGCCGTGACGCGAGCGAGTCTCTGACTGTGCACATCTGGACGGCTGCGTCGTCGGCGGAAGTCTCGTATCTCGAAGGGACACTTGAGCTCGCAAGATTCAAGAAATCCAATCACTTGGCAAACAGGGACCGGGGCCGGAACAGTCGTCTCGACAAGAGAGCATCATGCTCCCTAGAAGGAGCAGCACTGTGCATCCGTGTCGTTCGTCTAGACGTGCACGCAAACGATGTTAGAGGGTGTTCATGTGCACGTCCAAAGGCCGAGTTTGATACAGGGAGGCACTCAAGTACAGAAACGCAGAAGGTCCTCATACTGACTGGGATGACAACAGGAGACATCGCGGTGTTTATGGGGGACGCGAACGTTGCAAGACCTCGATTGGAACGATTAGGGACTCTGAAAGGACACCAATGCGGCGTCAACGACTTAGAGGTGGCCGAAATACAAGCCGCTTCGGAGGCAAAGGCGGCGAGCGACGAGTCGGCCGTTTCACATGCAGCGTTGTGCGCCTCTTCCCTTGCGGAACCCCAAAATGAATCTCATAGGTACTGCATCGCGTCATGTGGGGATGACCAGTCAGTTACGGTTCAATTTATTTGTGTAGAGCACACGGGACGCAACGTGTCTCCCTACTATCTTAGAGTGTTATCTGCTTTTAGAGTCGAAAACGCTCACTCGTCATCAGCAAGAAGCTGCGCGCTGTTCTTCCCCCTTTTGTTCACTGTAGGTTGGGATCGGTGGGTGCAGGTGTGGATGATTCGGCAAGGTGTGGTACCTGGTGGACGCGATGTACGAAAAACTAGTGCATCTCGTTTACTGGATCGAGCGGAGATTATCGAGCCCCCGTGGGCCACGAGAAAACAGTCGCTTACTGCCCAGAGGTTGAATGCGCGATCGGGGGAATGCCAGCAGCGGCAATATTGGGGAGCGCCTACAGCGATCGGCGAAGCACAACATGAATTTTCGCTGGAGCGTGTGGACGCAATCAAAACGTCTGTTGCGGATGCCGCTCATTTGGACGGATGGGCTTCTGCTTGCGGTGTTCGTGTATGTGTAGTGGGCAGCTCTGGCGGTATTGAATGCTTCCAGTTCCGAGAGTAGAACTGTGAATATGAGTCTTCTGCAGGTTCGCAGCGACTGATCCGCATACACATTCATAATCAATTCAGTTTTTTGTTACCTGGCGTTCGCTGAGTTCAAATGTTGCATCATCTTGCCCGCGGTCTCAAGACACACCGTTCGGTCTATCGCCGTCTCTAGGATGCTCATCCAGAGAACCGTTTTCTCGCCAATGCACGCTCTTGGAGTGATTTACCGATCAAATCAGGGAGATGTAGACAACGATCGTGTCTAAGTGTATTGAGAAAAAGTACTCCAGTTGGTGATAACACTGATAACCAGTGTACTACCTGCAGCCCGGTTGGCGTTTTTAGTGTCTCTGGGAGGTAGTGCAACGCATATATACGGAAATTGACGTATTTAGCGTAGGGACAATTGGCAACAAAGAAACGTGCTTGAAAATGTTGGATGCGCATTCGAGCCCGTCAGTATCCAAGGCTAGCCTTTGCCCGTCACTATGAGCTTGCCACACACTGGCGTCCCCCATCAAAGAAGCTGCTTAGCTAAATTTTACAAGTTTCAACACACGCCAAATAAAACGTAGTTGAAAGGGCCCCTCACGACCCACCCTTGAAATGCTGTGTTCCACGGGAGCCCGAGACCGTTTTTTCGAACTTCTCTTTTTCCGCAAATATGCCATTCTTTCAACGGCACTTTTATTTCTTCCGTCCTGTTACACGATGTGAGAGTCAGTTGGCACAGTACCCGTAAGGAAGACTTTCCACCACAAGTCTTCAAGATCAGTTTTTGCCGGTTGTTCCCAAGGCTTCGGAGAGGAGCAGAAGTGCAATATTTTGATCGGCTTGACAGCATTCCAGTAGCCTTTGTGACTGCAATACGTCATATGATACAGTGTACGTAGAGCATTATACCGGAAGGGCAAACGCGCACCAGCAGAGCTTTCATACCACGATGAGAAATACGCATTCAAAAACCCTGTGTCGCCTCCATCATATGAGGGTAAACGCTCTATCGCGGCTATCATCTTCCCGTACTCGCCGAGGTCCGGCTTCAACACCACGACCCCCGCATTAAATTTATCAGGAGGGAAAATATCAGGAGCAAAGGCGGGTAATGGTTTCCGAAGAAACAGCTCATCTACGGGACCCAAAACTATACAATCCGCGTCGATGTACACAATCACATCGAAGTCAACCTGCTCCCATGCGCGCAACTTGGTAAAGCAGTTCTTCCAGCTGTCAACAGGACACTTGTTTCGTTCTTTTTCAGGATAAGCAATAGAACCAACGAGACGGGGAATGACACAAACGCTATTATCCTCTCCATTCACCCTCTGCAAGGCTTTTTCTGAACGTCTACGTTCTGCTTCTTTTATACGCTCTGAATCGCTACAAACTCCACGCTTGTCACGTTCGACAGAGTAACTCGCGGCGTTCAAGTTTCTGTCTTCGAGTGTGTGCCAGTTTCTACCGGCGGTGGCCTCTGGCCCGTGAGAACTTGAGATGGCACCCTTCTCTTTTCCCTGTTCCTCCACTGGGGGTCGCGCATCCTCGCTCGCCCAGGTTCTTCGACGTTTGTGAAGCAGCGCTTTTAACGTACTCTGAGAAACACCAGATGTGTACAAAAGAAGCACAGGATAAGGCGTCTTGGTAGCCTCGAGTGACTTCAACAGCGCCTCTACACCGTAGTAGAAGGAGTTGTCTGTCAATAGGGTAGCGTACGCGTACCGAGGAGACATTGCCTTTGAAAAAGGGAAAAGGAAAAAACTGGCGAACGTTTGCTTCAGAGAGAAGAAAAACGTCGTTTTAATGAAACGACAACACAACTGTACTACCGTGAAGAACACCTACAGAAGCGACGGCCGAAGACGAGACACCTGGCGTACGGTCTTTCAGAGAGGAACACCGATTTTGTATTTAGTGCATCTTTGTCTATGTATATTATATACGTAGGCATACGCAATGCGGATGAAACCACTAAAAATAGGAACATACATACATATGCGGTCCTCCAGACCTGCGGGGTACTTGTGTGTGCGTGTGCGTTTTTTGCAGGCCAATCGAGCTGTTGGGGAACAACGCATTCGGCTACTGTTTGCAGCACACGTGTGCCCCCCCCCCCCCCCCCCCCCTCGCTGTCCGCTCGCTGGTGCCTGCAAAATGACTTACACAGCTGCAATAAAAATACAAGTGCGTCGCCGAGTCTTACCATGAGATAATGCCCTTCCACAACTTTCGCGTTCTTGCAAATCTGTGCTTGCGGTGTACAATTCTGGGTACTTAGGAAATCTGCATTTTCCTCTGAAAACGCGTGGAAACGGCGCGATTTCATGAGGCTCGCACGGTCACCTGTGAACCCCTAGTCGCCCGCCAACGAGGTCAATCCAGCGAGGATCCGCGTCTCGGGCTGTCCCACGATTCCTCATCTCTCCCTGCACTTACCCGAGATAAAGCAATGGACTTTTCTTCCTCTCCTTCTGTCCAGGTCATTGGAAAGTGTCCCTGGGGAACGCTCGTCTAAAATCACCAATTTCACGCGTGCAGTACTGGTCATGTGCATCCAAGCGATAGTTCTCGGTCGTCCGGCAGCAACGATGTGGCTGCAGCTGTGAACATCAGATTCTTTTTGCGGGTTTTGATCTAGCATACCGAAACTGCATTATACCGATATTTTTAATACCGATATATGCTGGGGATGCCAGGCTGCTTTGTGAGGCTGCTGCCTCTGCCGAGAGAGTGACAAGCGGTGGAAGGGGAGGATTTGGCAACTGTCCTTGCAGCCCGTCGATAGAACATGATTATTGTTACACATATGAATTGTAGTAATGTCGGTTTTGCCGTCCCTATTTGTTTTTAGCCCTCCTCCCCTTCATTTGTCTCTGTTAAGATACGCCCTTGGAAGGAGGTGACAGCCATTCTGTCCAACCCCCCCGCCGAAGAAAATTCCACAGTTCCACGGGTGCCGCGCGAGGGCACTCAACGAGGCCGAGTAGCGGCTCGAGTTCGATATTCGGTCACTTGCGTCCGGCAACATGTATGCGTATTGGATGTGTCCAAGTGGATATTTGTGTGTAATCAGGTGTCGCCACAAGTGTATTGTGCATTGGATAGGAAGTTGTTGTGGCGATTTTTCGCTTTGAATTCGTAAATTTGTAGACAAATGCCTTTTTTTGAGTTTCTTCTTCTTGGAGGAAGCAACAAATACGGACATTCAGTTTGCGTCTTGCGTGTCGTCTGAGCGTAGTTGGTGACTTGACTTTCGTCGAAGGGAAGTTGAGGGGACGCAATTAGTTTTGTAGATTTTTTCTTCGCAAGAGACGCAGGAAAGTTGAACTTCAGGTTTAGAGAAGGAGACGAAGAAGGGGAGGAGAGGAGTGACAGACGAAGAACGAGGACACGAAGAGCCACAAAAAGAACAGAGAAACACGAAGAAGTAGCCTCCGAGGACGACGAAACGGGATTCCGCGAAAGAAAGGCCCGGACAGGGGAGGAAGAAGCAAAGCGAAGGGAGAATCCAAAGAAAGATTAGGAGGAGGGACGTGTGAGGATGAGACCATTGGCAGAGGAAGAAGATCGATAACCAAAAGGGCATACAAGAAGAGACATCGCGGACACCGATTAGTTAAGGCAGATAAGAGCTCAGTGTGTCGCGAAGTCTTCCGCGAAATCATGGGTGTGTTAGGCAGTAGGCAGGCATCCTTTTGGGTTCCTATCTGTATTGCATTTCTGTCTCTCTTCGCCACACTCTACATCGCCATGGACTGGATAACGACTATGTTTGACATCGGTCGGCCCGACTATCCAACTCAAGAGGGCGTCGAATCGCAATCGACACTCTGGTATCCGCCGCGGACGAGTTTAGGAAGCATATTTCTTCCAATTTCGTTTGCCCTCGGCATCCTGACGTTTGTCTCTTCATGCATAGCAGCGATACGCGTCGTGAAGGATGTAAGACGAGTCTCTTTTTGTCATCCTCGTTTACCGACACACTGATTTTCTTCCGCTTGTCTTTTCTCAGTTCGTCTTTTCTCCGTCTATTTAACGCTTGTTCGCGCTTTTAGTATGCACGTTTATCCTCGTTCAGTGGCGTTGGGAAGTTTTCATTCATCTACCCGCCGATTCGGTCTTCCCTTTTTCATCTTCCCCACTTCAGCGTCTTCGCCTCTCTCCTCCGTTTCTTCTCGTCCTGTTTCATCCGTGGCTCCTCGTCTGTTGTGTGCGCTTTCACATCTCTTTCTATTTTTCCTAACTGCTGATATGGTTGATAGGACCTACACTTTTACCAGACACGGATATAGCCGCCTCTTGAATATTTATAGTTTTTCTTGCGTTTCGGCAGGCAAAGCGCGAGACTGCCTTGGCGGCGAACTGGGTGTTCTACTTGGCTGCCTGCGTCTCCGCAAGTTTCACAGCTACTAGTAAGCGTTTCTGCCCCCCCCCCCTCACAGTTACGGCTTCATCGCGTACACATGTGCACCTGTTCTTCAAGTGGACACATACATGCGGTGCATTAATACACAAACATATACAGATGCATATGTCAGAATATACAAATCAATCTTATATGTATCCACCTGTGCATCCATGTATGCACCTCCCTTCCCAGTCGGTATTTCGTAGATCTGTTCAGGTCAGGTGTAGTTTGAAAGTTTTTCTTCTGCTTCTTCCTCTATGTAAATGCCTGGGTGGTGCTCGTTCCCATCTACAGCTGCCCCCTGTCTCTGTGAACATCGCGTGCCGAAGACAGATTGAAAGCTGTGTGTTACCATGTGGGTGATTGCCCAAGCAAGCCACCAAAAAAAAAACAAGAGAACGACTGTTGTTTCCGAGAGTTTCTTCTTTTTCCTACAGGTCTGATTTTGTCGATTCACGCGTGGTTCGCGAGACAGGAAGTTCACGCGAGCTTTATTTGTTCTGCCGCGAGAGGCACTGCACTGCCTCAGCAGATTTGTGCCCGCTTGGCTGCATGGCGCAAAGATAATGATATCAAGCTGCTGGTCCTCTTTTTGGTTTCGTAAGTTTTCTGCGATGCCGTTCTTGCCCAGACTTGGGCGTGCTCAGGTTTTTCAGCGCTTGCTTCTCGTTTGCCCTTGGGCATCTTTTAGCGTATCGTTAAGTCACATCACGGGGAAACCCCACTTTATTTCTTCGTTTGACAGGTTGTGTCCCTTCTGTGTACATAGTAACTCGTTCTACGTTGTTTTGCTTTTCGGAGGCGTACCAACGGGATTTGTCGCTCCCCGCAGGTTTTTTTCACTTGAAGGGATGCGTTGTTTTATAGCCTGCGAGCCACTTGCTTCGTCTGTGTCCTCTACAGTGCCTCCAGTATTTGACATGTGCATTTTCATTCTTCCCAGTGCATACTTTTCTCGTACTCCAGGTTGCACATTTCGCACCCAAATTTTGTAGACAGAGATATGGTATACAAATGGAACGTTGAGGAAATGTGCGTGTGCCCCTTTTCTTTTTTGTCTCGCATCGTCAATTTATATATATATATATATATCTGTCTATACATCCATGTTTACAGACTTATATCCGTCAATGTCTCTCTCTATATATACATGTAGACACGTATAAAGTGATCAAGCCGCCTTGATTGTGTGCCACGGATCGAATGAGAAGCAACTCCAAAGGCTACGTTTTTCATATTCTGTGATTGATTAGCGACTACCATATATGTGAATATCCGAGGATTGGCTCCATATCTGGGTAGCAACTCGCTACGGCCAGCTTCGACTGCAAAATGAATTGCCTTCATTTCCAAGGGCATCTTGGCTTCTTAGAGAATACTTCACGGCTCACTATTTTTGTCTGTAGGGGTCATTTTCGTCTTCGGTGTTGTCTTCTGTGATGTCATAAACTTCTTCTCATACGGTACTCAATTTATTTCGGTTTCACATCAGCAGACGGATACATACATCCTCTCTTCCTGCTTTCTTTTCACCTCATGTGCTGTATTCTGTAGTCGGGCTCTCCATCCGCGTGTCTTCAGCTTTTGGTTTCTGCTTACAGGGGCGGAGCGGCGCTGTTAACGGGAATCTTGGTAATGCTTCTTTTCGGGATCATCTGCAAAGCAGTGTGTGAGTCTATGTCTGCCTATGTCTCTCTTTCGGCATTCGTTGCATGTTTCGTCTGTGCGTGTCTTCCTCAGACGCTCGCAGGAAATCTCTCTGTGTGTCTCGCGGGATGCGGTTTTCGTTGCGCCGCTGCAGTCTCGGTCTGCCGCTTTTTTCCCCTTGTCGGTATTCAAGCTGTTTGGACACGTGCGAGCAGCTTGCTGAACTTTGACGAGTGCACACGACTTCTGCAGGCTCTGTTTGCGCTATTTATGCATGTGCATGTCCGAGTAAGTTCATTCGTCTCTCTACACATGTGTCTTCGCGTGGAGTTGTCTGTCGATACATATGCCTGGTCAGTTCTGCCCCACATCTCTCTATTGATCATGCGTTTCTTCACCTTTTCGCGTTATCTCATGCGCAGGGTTTCCTCCTCTAGAATATCCAGACCTTCCTGCGAAAGGCACGATGCCGACTCGAGATGTTTTGCAGGTCTCACCCTACGCAGTAAAAGCCGTTCAAGAAGCAGGGCGTCAATATTCCAGCTCAACAATCCACACGATAGGGACCGAATTCGGTAAGATAACACGATCACTGCTTGAAGAACGAGTTCGACACAGAAGCAGACAGACCTCTATTCTGCTGCTCGTAGGAAAAGAGAGAAAATTCCGCACTTTAGATCCTCAGATGTCGTGGAAAACGGACGGACTGGTGGACGCGTTTTGAAACGCAGGGATTTGTGGGGCAGAAAAGGAGGATAACTCGCCGATTCAGAGTCTACTGACCATCCACTCTGTTTCTCGAGGGGATCAGGCGTGTACAGGGCCGCAACCGAGTGTGAATCATCGACTAAAAGGAGGGGAACAGTTTACTGGAGGAAGTAGACAGATCCGTAACCCGGGAACCTAATGTACGTTTCTCCCTTTCGCGATAACAGAGAGAACCAAACACGTGTTCCCTGGCGTTGTGGTTGTGTTCCTGTGTTTCACGTGCGGATCAGCCGGAGTGGACTCGTATGAGATGTCGATTGCAACTCCCACGTCGTCGGCGGGGCGCAGCAAGCGGCAGAAATCGTCAGCGCTTTTGCCTCACCGTTAGCTTCACCTGCACACGCACACAATCCGTCGGGTTTTCTTCTGCTCGTTTTCAAGGGGAGAGAACGACGGGATAACACCTACAGAGAACCGAGTGAGGGAAATGTCTGTGTTGTCCTGAAGGCCGGGGAAGCAAGTTCCCTGTGTCGAGTGTGCGCCATTGATGTGTGGCACAAGGTAGTTCGACGGTTTTCCCCCAATGAAGAGAGACACGAGAACGTCTCGAAGGCGGCAGGTGCTGCCGGCGAGAGAGGACTTCTCGTCAACCCCTGCTAGTCGTTCAGCTGTCTTGCCACATCAAAGGGCACTTGCTTGTGTTCTTTTGAAAACCGTGATGCGAGGAACAAGAATGAAGTCTGGCGGGCGTACAGAGGAACATGGAGATATTTGGACGAGTTCATCGGTGCAATATTGTCAGATCTCGAAGCAAACAACGAAACGAGGCGAAGATGACAGTGGAATGTTGTCTCAGATTGGCTGCCGCGGTAAACAAATGTTGAGAGGATGCCGGTCCCTCGCAACGAAATACTTTTGTTAACAAGGGAATAGATGTACGTATTTCTTGTTTCTGTCTCTTGTTCCAGGGTCCTAATTATGTCTTTCGCAGTGGTCTTAATTTCTCTGTAGCGTTCGTGCCCGCCGCTCTCCCGTCTAGTCTCTTTGTCACTCCAGGGCTGCATGGCTTTTTATGTTTTCTCTTTCCATTAAGTCTTGGACTTCCATCTTTCTGTGGTGGTGGGTCTTGGCGTCTCAGTTCGTGTCTCGCCACCTCGCCTCCTCTCTGACTACTTTTCCTTCTTTCTGGCGGTCTCTTCGACCTACGAGGTTTGTGTTCTTTCTCGTGCTGTGCTCGTGGTTTCTTCTGCTCTCTTGTTTTCCCCTCGTTCTTTATCATTCCTCACCAGACCTCTCTCTCTTGCATCCATGCCGAGTTTATATATGTATATATATATATATATACATATCTGCCATTATAGCTTTTTCGATATCTGTTCGAACGTGCGGAGAGTATGTTTAACGAGGACTCAACTGCGAAGAACTAGAGACTGCATCGTTCCAGGAGGGGAAGTTTTCCACGTAAAGCGAAGTTTTTATAGGGATGTTCTTGTAACAAAATAGAAAGGTCTCCTCCCAACGCTGCGCGCCACGTTACGTTTTCTCCCACGAGCGAATCCTTCCGGCTAGTGTCTTCCCGTAGACACACCGGATGCATGGCTCGTCTTCCGCCGTAGGCTCGATTTTTTCTCGAAAATGTTTTGCATTTTCAACTAGCAAGGGTTAACAGTGTCGCTTTACGGATTTTTGGAAGTAAGCATTTAAGCGGACGTTTAGCTAAAGGAAGCTTCATGCACGCGTGTGTGCATAAGCTTGTACACCGACTCAAAAAGTATATGCATATGTTTCATTGCCACAACTGCTGGTAAACCAGATGTGCATACACGCTCTTTTAACTCTATATATCCCTGAAGCTCGCTTCTTGAATAGGTTTCCATGAACCCCACCCGCGAAAAGAGTTGCTAGTGAAGTTGCTTTGCCGGGGCTGTCGCGCCCAGCTTTTCCTCTCGATATCTGTATGGGGGGTTCGGTTTCTAGAAGCACCCCGGTATCGCCGTTCCCCAATCACTTTTCTCAGTCTCTCTGTCCCACTGAGGCTCTAGAAAATACACCGCTTCCGCGACGCAGCGCTGCAAAGTGGGTCTAGGAAAGATCAGTTAATTCAGGAGCGTCAAGGCCAGCGTTTGCATATCGAAGAGAACCCCATCAGAAAAATTAGACGATAGACCGCTGTCGCGTACGAGAACACGAGTACCTGTATGCGCAAAGAAACCGACCGGAGAAAGAACAGCGTTTGCTTCACACATATCACTCAGTTAACGCCGCTTTCGGTTTGTTGAAGAAAGGCCGAACTGCCCACTCCGTTTCCACGTCCTTCATTTCAGCTGTCCCCAAGTCAATCCGGTAGGGCTTCAATGTGAAACGAGGGCCGACCTCCACTAGCTCCAGACGGCCTCTCTTCTCTGCTGAGTTTTCTTCGTCTGTAAAAAACAAAAACTCGCAGCACTCTCGATCCAATGGGGTGTCCACGGTAACTCACAGAACAAATAGGCACAGGAATACACCGACCTACATGTATCCACATACATCTATATGTACATGCAGAAATATGTTGATATATGCAGGAGTAACATACACGCCTGACCTCTATTAAGAAGTCATAGGCACAGTTGCTTGACCAGAGACAACCCTTCAGGATACAGAGACGGCCGTCGGAAGCAGACCGAGCCGTGGAACGTCACGTTCAAAATCACCGTCAGGGTGCACCGCAACATAAGCTAACAAATGCGTCCTCTATGGAGTTTCTATTTTAGAATTACACGTGTCTGCACTTGCATATACGCAGATGAACGAATCTTTCTGGAGCAGTATACACGTACATATGTATCAGCATATGAATAAGTATATATATATATATATATATATATATGCTATTGCCACGTCTTCGGTGTCTTCCAGTTCTTGCCTGGATCAGTGGAGGAGCTCTCGGGGGTGTTCGTCGACGCTGCAGATGCCTTTTTCCGGGTATCTGTCCAGGTGTAGTGACGGAAATGGATCTCATCGCCGACATTCACAAAAGTTTGCACGCGCTGGGCAACGGGATTTGCAGGGGGATAGAGAAACTTTAAAATGTTCATCACGCGCAAACCTACGCGGGACGTGAAGTTGTGGAAAACCAAATGTGGCGCAGCCTAACAAACACCCCAAAACACAACGCCGGAAAGAACGCGACGAGACAGTTGAGGAGCTTCCGTTATTGCATGACCACGACGGAGAACAGAGATAGTCACCAGCGCTAACCGGTCCCTAGCAATTGCCTAGGCACTCCAGTGCGAAGCAAGGGGAGTTATTCTGAAAATGAAATGAAGGAACAAAGGTCGAACTGACACTCTCCACACGGAACCACCACAATGCCAGAGGATAAAACATAGGCCTACCTATCTACTTGTCGGCGTGTTTACACACACCCATATATGCACATCCCCACATATTTACAAGCGCGATTAAACGTGTGTATTCGTCCCTATTTCTAAATGTATGCGTACGTGGTTCAGCACAATATCGGTCGAGAGAGGTATTTGGGCCGTGAGAGGTCGCCTGCAGACGGCGGCGGCGAGCTCAGCGGCAACGCGACTCGCTTCTAGAAACAAGAACCAACTGATCCAGAGACTTTCTCCGATTGAGAACGCTTACTTCCGACATATTTGCCGGCTTTTCCGGCAGATCGTGGCGAAGAGCAACTCCGGAGAGGTTGAAGTGAGCTGCCGGCCCGTGAGGAAGGTGGCACACGACCATGGCGTCGGGCTGGCCTGTGGCGCAAACGAGTTGAAAAAACAATCCAGGATAGACGCTTGTCTTCCACAATCTGTGTCCAACCGCTCTGCCAAAACAATGCATGCACGGAACCGCGTCCTGGCGACACAGTTCTCTGCAGATCGCCTTTTTGGAGGAAAGTGTACAATGGAAAAGAAAAACGCAGGTTCAATCACACACGCAAGTAGTACTAGAGGCGTGTAAGCACAGTCATTTGACCGCACAACACTGCCACATACGAATCTTAAAAAGAAACACAGCCAGAAGCACAAAAATATAAAAGCGCATTTATGACTGTGTACACACACATGCATGCATATCCGGACCGGTACATATATATATATATATATATACAAACGCCGGCATGGAGGGTTGTTTCGTGCCTTGTATTCTTGCATAGAACCTGCACACAGCTCCCGTTCGCTCACGTTTGCGTTCTCGCGGGTTCGAATCTGCGCCTTCTACCACGCGCCCTGTAACTCACCTCTGTGTTCGTGGATGATGATCAAGTCGGTCACGCTGTTGCTGCGACAGAGTTCGACTAGGTCATTCACCACGTAGCCACCCCGGTTTATCCTTTGACTGTTTGGAATCAGCAAGCGCAGCTCCTTCACGAACTGCTGGAGGCGACTCGAAGGATTTCTCGATGTCGTCAACACAACTTTCGGGTCTTCAACGCCTGTGCCACACAGTGAAAAAAACAGCAGAACTGCCTGTGCAGATCCATACGCACGTGTAAATGTATCGAAGTACACACTTACGGAACTACGCGGCGACACATATATATATATATATATGAGTTTGCAAATGGATAGAAATCGACTTACGGACAAAACCTGCAGGCGCATGTTCGAATATGCTCAATTGTGAACTTGATAGTGTGAACACGAATATTTATACATGTGTATACAGGTATATTTACAGGTAGATGTACCTGGCCAAATGCATGCATATATCTGCATGTGTGATGTAGCGGCAAAAGACGTGGGTGCTTACGCCAATTGTCACTACGTGTGCACAGATGTCTCGCACGTGCTTCGGATACGTCTCCATTGCTGCATGCCTGCATGCAGCAGATTTGCGTCGACAGTCTCCTGAGCGGGGTGTCGCGTCTCTCAGGGCATGGCCAGACTTGTTTTCGTTGCCTCACCTGCGTAGGCGTACTCGTCGTCGATATGGGAGGTCGTCTGGGCCGTGTTTACATCCTCGAGGTCGAGAGTGGGAAGGAGTTTCTGACCCGCCTCTCCACGCAAATCGGTGGGGACGGGTTTTCCGCTCTCCAGCGCCTCCTTCAGCCGTTTTTTCCTGTCTGCAAGCACTCGCGCCTTCTCCTCAGTCGCTTTCCGGAAGAGGTACTCCTTCCGGAGTCGCACAGTCCTGCGCAACATGGTGTGTTGCGTGCGTTTCGCAAAACAAAAAGTGATGCGTTCGGCGTTCTTCTCTCGTTTTGCGCTCGGCCCTCGGTCTGCGGAAATTCGGCTCGGCCCGTGAATCTCGATGTTTCGCGCGGCTGCGGTGAGATGGGCAACGGTGAGCGACGGCAGATCCTCAATCACGAATCGCTCCCTTCCACCTCGACCTCTCAAGAGGGGGACGCAAAGTCGGAGAGAGACGCGCAACCCTGTTCAGAGTCGCAGAAAGGGAAGCAGATGCACGCGGCAGAGCGCGAGTACTCGGAGCAGACCGAAGCTGGAGGCCGCAGATCTGGAGCAGAAAAGAAGTCGCGAGACCGGAAGGCCCATGAGACGAACTCTAGTCGTTACGTTACCTTGGCGAAGAAATGACAATGGCGACTCTTATTCGAGTAACAGAACGCAGAAGCAGGATGAGAGGCACTGCGGCTCCAAAGAGTATCGTGTCCCAGCGCCAAAAAAGAACGAGAAGCCACGCGTTGAGGCCGTTCGTTGAAAAGAGGCGGAGGCGCGGGACAAACAGCGAAAGGGGGAAGAACAGGGAGGAAAGAAGGGAAACCGACGAGAAGGATCGATTTCCTGCCGCGCAGCTTACCCTGTGCAGCTTCGTCCTTTGACCGGAAAAAAACACACGGACTCGGATCCGCGAAACGCGGGACCGTCGCAAGCGGTTCGTGCACTACATGTCATGTGGCAACACTCTTTCCAAACAAACATACCACATCGACGCATACAGACATTTGTGCGTCGACACGGCTACGTACATCTATGCGACAGAGATACGGAATCGGTGGTTGCCAATCGTATCATATTATACACGGCCTGGCCACGCAAAGCGGAAATAGGATATACATATGAGTCAGACTGTACATGTCTATATGACGCTCAATCTTCCCTTCTCTGGCTCTCCACAGAGGATTTGTGTCGTGACCCCAAAAATCGACATGCGTTTCTGAAGGAGACACCCGAGACTGTCGCACGCGTGGGGTGGCGCGGAAAGGTTTTCTCAGGTTGGAAGGTTACGATATTTTCTGGACGTTTCTTCGCGTACACCCGCAAAAATGGAAAAACAAAAAGACAGATCAGTGGCCTTTTCGGACCGAACGCGGCAGACGCGCGAAAGACGAGAGGAAGAGCGAACGCGGCTCGCCTAAACCCCAAGAAAGATGCGAACGCCTGTTCACTCAGCGCTTCGACATGCGCGCAGAAGAGCTGTTCTCTTTTCGCTAATATTTTCTGGACTCTTGTCTCTCCTCACCGTGCATGCAGCTGCGTCGCTTAGATTCACATCCTCTCGGTTTCCTGCATTATCTCCTGAGTGTTTTGCTTCATTTTCGCTTTGAGGGGAGAATTAATGTGGGCTGGTTGTTGCCGTCCCACTTCTGGAGACATGCGGGTTGCTTTCGTTTATCAGGGAACAGCTGGGCTGGCCGGCCAGGATCATGTGGTCTTAGGAGAAAGGCGCGAAGCTCCAGTTCTGTTTCACTCTGTCCGTTCTTCCTTCTCTCTGTGTCTCTCCTTAGCTTTCGTTTGCTCGCCAGCCTTTCCCCTTCTTCTGTCCCCTCTGCGGAGTAGCTACCGCGCACTTCAAACGCCTCGCTTCGCCGCGAATCGACACCTTGAGAAAAGGGGAAAATGGGGACGGAAATCGGTGTTTTCCTGTTACATAAGATATGGAGTGTCCTCCAAGGAGCCAGAGCACTAAAGGTGGTCTTGTAAACCGGAGGTTTCTGATTCCGGTAGCACCCGAGAAAAGCATCAGACCCCATGGGAGTATACATCTATACACACACCCATATACACTATATCTCTCTACGAGCACTACATACATCTTGACACGTAAATATATATATATATATAGATAGATATATCGGTCTATGGGTGGACGTGTAAGGGCTCGTTAATCGCTTCGATACCAAGCATGTAAACAGCTACGCGTCTCTAGGGGTCCAGAACATCTGGAGAAATCGCTTGCAGCAGTTGACGCTAGCAAGTCAGGCGCGTTTTCTGGGGTCGAGGCAAACCGTCGCTCGTCGCACAAATCGAAACGAATGGGGGACACTTCGTTTGGTTCCTTTCGCTTCTTTCCGCCCTCACCTCAACTGCTCACATTCCTTTCTGCTTTCGATGTTCTGCTCCCTGCATTTCAATCATTTCGCTCTTGCCATCAAACGCCATTCTCGTCGCGGAACGGGCAGATCCCCCTCAGATGGAGAGATTTCTTGGCCGGCAAAAGTTGCGAACGGCCTCACTTCGGTGACCCGGTGAAGGACAAATTGACAGGAGCAACTTTCGTGGCGGCCGCTGCAGTGCGGCTGTGCCGCGTCGCTCCTTGCGTCGTGTTGTTTGCCGGGTGTGCTCGAGTCGCTCTTCGTGCTGTTGGCGAGGGTTTTTCAGGAGCTCAGTGACCTTACGTAGGTTCAGATCCACATATGCGTACCTGAACAGTTGCGTACACTAATGCACACATCCCAATCTAAATACTCGTACAGCTATATATAGAAGTGCGCAAATAGATGGATATCTACCCATCTCTTTTTCGTGTAGAGTGGAACTGTCGGAAGACCCTTCTAGAAAGCAAATTCGTAGATCTCTGTTTCCTTAGTGCAGGCACTGTATCTACGTGTATGAATATGCACATTTTTGGACCTATACGACCGTATAGTGTTCACATGTATGTGGTACACGTAAAAACGCGCGGGCACGCTGCTCGCAAGGGTCGCTCTCTTGAACGCTGCCCCGCCGACAAGCCATATCGATAAAAGCGAGAATGTCGACAAAAGCTGCTAACCACCGACGGGGATGTGGGACTGGTGACATATACGCAACAGTCTACTCTGAGAAAAACACCACAGACGTATCCATTCACATTTCTACATAAATGCATGCATACGTATATGCGTGAAAATGAATATTTGGATGCAGTGTTAAAGACCTGGATGTATGCGGGAATAAAAATAGGCATGTGCAGCAAGGGGTATACAGACGTGTGAGTATTGAGAAACCCAGACGCATGACTCCATCAAAAGGTTTCTGCGCATCCATCTCGATACGTTTTCCGTCGAGGCAGGCATTCGTGAAGATACTCCATGATTTCCGCTTTAAAATGCGACTCCTAGGTTTCTACAAACGTTTTTTGGAGAGTCGACACTACGGGCTGGACTAAACTGCCTGTATGGGCGGGGTACGTCCAAGACTGCGTTTCAGAGAATCAGCTGAGTGTGCATGTCTCAGGCCGTTGGCTCGTGGATAGTCGGATGGAAGAAACACAGGCGCAGGACGTGATTGAAAAAAAACGGTTCCTGAAGAGCAACCGTGTCAGCGCGTGCAAGACGGAAGAAAAGACTTTCCGTCTCACGACAGAGCCTGGGTAGACAACGTGGGAGAAGCAAGTTGGATTGCTTGTGAAGAACCCTTCTCTCGAGGCCGTCTTCACCACATCTTCCATTTCCAAGAAAACAAAAACTCATCAGAGCTTCTGTCAGGTGAAAGACAGTGAAGACGTCGACACCTGCGGGGGTCTGTGAAATGTGGCGCAACGGCAAGTCTCCCGTCGTCCAGCAAACGCAACACGGACTGAGAGCGGCTGAAAACCAGGACCGTGCAACTCCCACACTCACGCACAGGGATCTTGCAGCTGTGCATCTACACACATCTACGCTCACGCGTCTTCCCCGACACGCACAAGTTCATGGCTATTGAGTGCGTTTCAGTGGACACATTAATTTGCACATGTGTACGTGGCCGTACACATTCGTGCATTAGCGTATTCCTCTGGGGCTGTATACACTGTATATACAAAGGGATATGGAGAAAACGTCTTCCCTTTTCGAGGCCGTGGAGAAGACTGCATCATGCCATGTGCACGAGCTTCGGCGCCGCGCTTCCCAGGGTCAGTCGGCGAAGGGGAGAAGAAAACCGAGAGGCGCCGGCTGAAGGGTCCTCGCAAGCACCGCTGAAGACGTTCAAACGGACTGTGTTGGTTTTCTCCGCACTCGACGCACTTTCGTGAGACTCTCTTTCAAACTCCCTCCTGCCGTGGGAGCGAACATAAGCGATACAGCGAAAACACTGTGCCGAGGAACCCCGGACCGATGCGACGCCAGTGCTGAAAAAAACAAAAGAAACCCACGCCCCAGAACATGCGCAGGTAAGAAAGCAACATAATACTAGCCAGAATACACCAAAGCTGGGCTTCTGCCCATATCTATGTACGGGGTGATCTCTCTGGAGGTTTAGAACTAACGCAGATTTACGGTTCTGTAGACGTACACAAAGACATGGTGTACTTACACAGAGACATCGCGTAGCTGTATCTACACACGAATTGGTAGACACGACGGCTTCGCTTCTTCCTCCCAGACGAGAAAGGAACCCGCTCCACAGTCCACGATTCACTTTGGCGCTGTTTCTGCCTCCCTCTCGTCTCAGTTTACGCCGACGCGCACCTTTCCTAGCACTCCGTGTACATAGGCAATCCACCAGAACGACAAACAGAAAGGCGAAAACGGAGACCAGAGCACAGGAAACAAAAGGAGTTTTTGAGCGTCCATCCCGAAAAGATCGAGACGACACGATCTTCGTTCTTCGCCGTTCAAGTCACCCGACGGACAGTTTGCATCGCTGACGTCGTGTTGCATGCGCCGCAGATGTATTTTTCACCTAGCATATAAATATATATATATATATATATATATATGCATTTGGGAAATTCATTGATTGCTACATACATGGAAACGGTATGGTGACAAGAGTATATATATATATATATATATCCGTATGCAAGTACGTCTTCAATTAGAGCTTTGATGTATGCATGTAGAGATCTAAACAGCGGGAAGTGTCTTGCTTTTTGTTTTCTGGAAATTGACTTCTGACTCACCTCACTGGTCATTCCCACGAAGAGAAGGAACAAGAGGAGCGGGCCGATGAAGTACTTGAGCTTATCTGGAACGACGAAAAAGAAGGGAAAGTGGAGCAAAGCTACAGCTAACAGCGGCGAAAACGAAGGACAGACGGAGAATGGTGATGGACTCGAGCTCTCCAGCAGCGCCGTTGAAGGGGCGACAGAGAGCGAAGGTGACAGATGAACGCAGAGAGGAAACTGGGACGCATGGACAGAGAGAGGACGGGAGACAACTGACGAAAGGCGTAGCAGGGAACTGTGCGCACGGTCGCAGAAGTCGAACACACGAGGAACCGGTCAGACGGAAAAGGTGTACAAAGAAAGAACCCGGTGTGCGCAGAGTGAAAAGCGCGACGGGAACACTTTTGAACGACCGGCAGAAACCACCACAGGTTTCGAAAAAATCGCGCTTATTGGCGCGTGGCCTCTTCAGAAAGGCAAACACGCGCCGGAACGGACATTTAGCGACGCATTTCAAGTTCACACTTACGTCCTCGACTTCCCAGACCAAAAAACGGCGTCCAAAATGCCGCTGTCTTTGCACCGATCGAGCCCAAAAGCACAGCTGAGAGACAGAGCACCAGACGTTCACTGGTGCGTAGGTTCCGAAACACGCAGGTAGACAGATGTGCACATATATATGTAACACAAGCGCTGTATGTTTATTCATGTACGCCCATAATCAGTGGGTACGCTGTATTTGTTCAAAAAAGCAAATGTACCGGTACACATTTTAGTCACAGAGGCACGGGCACCTTTGTCGAGACGCAGGTGAGAATGCTGGGAAGGAGGACCAGAAAACAGAGAGGAAGTCTCTCGGAGCCATCCACGGGTTTCCTCTGTGACGATGTCCTTCTGTTGATGCATGCATGCAACGAAAATCTGGCCAGGTAAACATGCGGTGTACGAACACACAGATTCATAGAATGTTTGAGTGTTCAGATGACAAACTTCGTGCACCATTCCACCCGCACTGTCAGCGCCGCGGCTTACTTCGCTCGCTGCAAGTGACCGCGTACAAACTCGGTTCGTTGAACTGCAGACTGAGCCTGAGAGGCACGCACACGCCACGAACGCATCACGCACCATCGCTTCTGCATGTGTATATGGCTGCATGCATTCGTACGCGGAAAAAAATCTGCATTCGAAAGCTTCGCACAGATGAGAGGGGACAGAGAGATCCACGAAGATCCACCTAAAAAACGCCGCAGACACTACGCCTTCGAAGACAACCACTCGACGCCCAACAAGCAACGGACACGGTGAGCGCCGTGGTGCCTGCTTGCATTCGTACGTGGCATTGCTTGCATCTACGAAAACGCATGCACTACGAAAACGCATGCACGCGCAGATGCACCTATGAGGAAACGTATGCGCACGAAGCCCACACGCGTGGCGGGCTGTGCGCGAACCACCCGATTCGTTGGGATGCGGTTTCTTTCTGAAAATCGAGGCTCACAGGGTCTGCAGAGGATCCGAGAGAAGAGCGCCGATAGACGGAAGAGACGAGAATGAAAAAGGCAGATACGTGAAGGCCACCATGACAGCCGCAGACGTTAGCCGTGCCCGCACGCTTGCCAGATCCTGCCGTTTCCCGAAACAGACAGCAAGAAATCGCCACAGTGCATGCGGAACTCTCTGCACTTCATTACCGGAGATTCCGCGTGTACGCACTCACTACCCCCAGCCTCCCAAATATACATATATATATATATATATATGGATAGATAGATAGATAGATAGATAGATAGATAGAGGGATAGATAGATAGATAGATAGATAGATAGAGGGATAGATGACCATGCATGCGCGACTACATGCACGTGAAGGATATATGGATCTCGGTGCAAAATGGATCATGAACATAACCGAAAGAGGAAATCTCCCGAGCGGCGTTGACCCGCGTTTCAAACGTCCGTGCGTTTCAATCTCATGTGGGTTTGCGGTGGGCGTTGTTTCCTTGTCTGAACGCACCCTGACAGCGTGGACAGCTCCTTCGACAAGGCACGCCCAACTCCAGATCGCGCCTGCCACGGCCATTCCCCCGACGAAGGCGAGAACGAGTCCAGCGACTGTCCAGGTGAGAGCCTCTGAGGGGCCCTCTGCGGCGGCTGCGGCGGAGAAGCGTGTGTCTTCCGTTCCCTGTAAGGACGAGAATCGAGCCTGTTGCTCTTGTTGCAGGGGAGCATAGTCGATGAAGAAGAGGGAGGACAGAGAGGAGAGGACTGTGTGGGAGACGCCGAGGTGTGCGCCAAATGCGACAGCCGACGTAACCGTAGAGATCGCCGCCACTGCGCCGGAGACGCCGAAGAAGGGGGGCAGACTGGTCGCGGTGATGGCGAGCACTGCAGAGAGCGCGCCGGAGAGAAGCAGCAACAGGTCACCGGGAGGAGGCGAAAAGAGGAAGAGGAAAAAGACGAGGACGGAAGTCACGTTGCGGACGTGAAGGGGAACTGGAAACTGGATCGACGGATCCGCAAACATGCCGCTGTGGACCACCTGAAGACAAAAGCGAGGCAGCAGACACGGGGAACCGCGCGTGAACCGCGTCACGCTCTCCTCTGTGCACGTTCGCCGGAACCGAAGAAAAGCCGTTCCCGCTCCAGCGCAATTCCGTGGACCACAGCTGGCGCCTGCCGAGAGGCGTCCGAGCTTCCGGAAAACCGTCCCCTTCGTTCACAGGGTGCAGACGCGAGTGCCTAGGTTTTCCCGCACCATGCTTTGCCACATGGGGTTAGCATCGCCAGACGCACGCACGGTCGCTTGTTACGAAAGATACACAAGTCCCTGCCAAGACATGCGCACAAATTCGGGAATCTACAGACGGTCAGGGAGAGAAAGCCAGAGACGGCGCGCGGGGATCCGCCTGAAGGGAGTCTTTCTTCTTCTGGCTCACAGGGTCATAGAAGAAGACGACGGCGGCGAGAGCGTAAATTGCGCCTTCGACTCCAAGGTACCGAAACGGAGGTCCATCCGCAGCTCCTGGAAAAACATGGGTTGTGAGCCACGTCATGAAGACGGCGGGCATGTAGACGCAAATGAGAATCGTGATTGCTGAACGGAGGCGAGGAGACGAGTACTGGGGTCCCGCTCGATGGCGCGCGAGAGTCATTCCCCCGCGTTCTTCTTCAGTGACCCGCTGTATGTACTGGGCACACGAGTAGAGAAGAAAGGGGCCAACGCCGAGCCAGAAGACCACGGAACTTTGGGAAAGGTAAAAGGGATGGAGAAGAAAGCGAATGAGCGGCGACAAAGCGCCTGTGTCGGGAAGCAGGGAGAGAAACACATGCTTCTTTCTCATGGTTTCGAGTTCCCCGCGACTGGGAGGGGACACAGAGAAGACCGCCGGAGAGCGGAAGAGTTCTTTGTACGTCACCGCAATGGCACCCGGCGGGATGGACTGCTCCAAGAAGCAGACGGGGAGGACTCGCAGCATCAAGAAGGAGACATAGGGCAAGAGGAGACATAGAAGGGCGGGGGAGACGAGGTCCTTGAGAGAGAAGGACGAAGGAAGGCTACGGTGAACTACGGCCAGGTGCAAGCGAAAGGCGCGAATCGAGGCAGAAATCGAGAGAGACGGCGACGAGGGGGAATTCGAACTTATGGCGTGGAAGCACACAAACAAAACAACGAGGGGGGAAAACGTGTACAAGAGTTCAGACGGAGAAGAAAACAGCGGAGAGAGGGCCGGCAGAGAAGTCCCAAGAGAGGCAGAGGCGCCCGGGGGAACCGGCATCTCGGGCGCGTCGCCTACCGAGGGCATCTTTCGTGTCGAGAGAAAACGAAGCAAGAAGGCACGAGCAGAGGAGACGCGGAGAGAAGAGAGAAAAGACGAAGCAGGATGACGAGGAGATGGGGCGACAAGAGAGCGAGCGAAAGATCGTGCCGAGCGACAAGAGCACACCCCCGAGACGGCGCGCCTGAGAGGAGAGACAAAGGCGAGCTTTTGGAGAGACAGCCGACTCGAGTCGCTGCGACAGAGGCGCGAGACCCGAGGAGAATGTGTCCTCTTGAAATCTACCGAGAGGTTTTTCCTCGGAGGAGACGGAAAGAAGTTGGAAGAAGAGGGGACAAGACCGGACGTTCGCTGTCGGGGCACGAATGCTTTGCACACCCCAAGCGTTGAACGACGACCAGAATCGCCGGACAACACACGCCTGCAGTTATAAGAACATTAAATTGAGTTCTACCATATAGACGCATACACGCGCATACCATTCGTATGTGCATGTTAACATCTGTAGGAAGCTAGAGTATCGAACGTGTGCACCCCCACATGATGCGAATCTCGCGTCTCAGGCTCTCCGTGCGTTTGAATCAAAAAAACCAGCTCTGATTTACAATTGTCGACCTGAGCTATGCAAAAAACGCAGTACACGGTGGTTAGAAGAAGATCGAGACCTTCCCAAAAAGCACGCCAGGCGACAACTACACACACGCAACGGTGCCGTCGCAGTTGTTAAACCGCGCTGTTGTTGGGGTTCCCCGGAGTCGTTGCGAGCATTACACGAAGGAAAACGCGGCCAGGGGAAATAGACAAACGGAGAACAGTGGTTTTGTGGAAGGAACAAATACCTGAACAGAGCACCAGCAATCATTCTAGTCCACCCAGCCACAACCCGTCAGCTGCGCAGCCGCATCTGAGAGACTGGTTTTCCTTCGTTGCCGCATGCACAAAAAAGAAAAGCAGAGAGGAAACCAGTGACAGTCCCTGCCACTACGCACCTCAAGTTACCTTTCCCTCTCTCTGAGAATTAATCGGCAGAGGAAGTAAGATGACCGCCGAGAGATCTTGAGCCTTTGCGGGAAAAGGCGTCAAGAGACGTCTGCGGAGAGCCACCTCTGCCTGTCCAGATTGATCAAGACACGCCGCAATGTACGACGTCACAGACAGCGCTGCGATGACTCCGGACTTACCCGTTTTCTTGCTCATGGGCTACTGTTCCCTATCATGGGCGAACGGTACGGAATATCGATGTTGACAATAGACATATCTTTGCTCAGCAGCCAGGATCACGTGTTTCTCTGGACGCACTGTCAAAAAGAAGATCTGTGAAGTTGTTCCCTCAGCAGCTGCTCATGCTGCGTCGCCTGGTTGCACATCAGTGCCTCGGCAAAATATAGAACAAACTGGTTCCGTATTCGCAAGAAGGGAAGTGTGATCCAAAGAAAATGATTTCTTAACCCGGAAGATAGCGTCTAAAATGTATAACCGAGTAACAAATTCGATGTGCAGGTGGGCATAATGAACCCGTATTCAATTTTTACCTACGTGGCTATTCACTTTAAACAGCACGTCTGTTAGTATTACACGAAGAACGCTAAAAAGAATCAACTACGGTTAATGCTGCTAGGCAAAACTAAATGTAAAACATACAACTTTTAAACAACTTTGTTCTAGCAGACCAATACAACCGTTGTAAACTATTTTACAAATTGAAAATTCCTTTCAAAAACTATGTTCTGGTAAAATGTATTCAGATCGTTTAGCTGCAATAAGCTACTTAGCAAAAACTCATCAACATTCTAGAATGGCGTCACGAATTTAGAAGCAAAGCAAAGTTTTGAGGAATTCTGATGGTTAAAGCCGAGTTGTCAATTCAATATTCACAGTAAAAAACCCTTTAACGAAAAAAGTAACTTATTTATTATCTCTTGGAGCAATTAGCAACCAGATCTGAAATTCTATTCCATGGTTGAGACATATTCAGATATCCTCCGAATTTATACCATGTTAACTCACGTTCATCACTTACATAAGTTTGTAGTTTGACGTGCTTGGTTCACCTGCCCAGCACAGCCTTGTTCGGGACTAACTCCCTTATATATGGTTATAGAGATTGTTACCAGAGAACAATACGATCTGTATTTGAGAAAACAAAATTGATTTTACAGGTAGATCACTTCTACCCGGATCCAGATGCCTTTTAAGGATGCGACGTCCTCTGATCGCGCACAGACGACGATGAATTGATAGTGCGTCGTCCGCACGGGGTGCCCACGACACAGAAGTTTCGGCTTCGATACCTGGCCCCAACCAGGGGTTTCGTCTCACTCGCAGCGGCAAAGTACATCTTTCAGGGATGCTGGACGGAGATAACGCAAAAGGGATGTCTGCACGTTTGCAGCCACTGGAGAAGGCGTCAACATGCCAGTGTTCGTTGTTTGTATTGGAGGAATATGACGAAGTTATACCAAGATGGACCGCCGCATAACGTCTCGATGATAATATTTTCTGGAGCGGTGATACAGGCGTGTCCTCATCCTCCACGGAAGGTGGAGATGGTGAAAAATCTTCATATCCGTAGTTCTCTTGTGTAACTCTGAACTTACGTAGGGCTCTACTGTCTTTTCAGCCAGGAACTACTAAGATTACACTGCGTGTGTACGGGGAAGTCCTCTCCGTTGCGTAGGGACACAATTCGGTGTACGTAAAGTGTCCACCTCCAATGTCCTTGTTAGAGAAGACACTCCAGTTGTCGAGACCTTGTGTACGTAAACAGCCTTCTATTTTGCTTCCCGGACGTGTCCGGTTGTTTTCGGGAAGACCTTGTCGAGTTGGTGGACGCAGCCAGTAACGGTCTCCTCGACTTGCTCTCTCTGCAAAAGATACTCGTAAACAGACTCCGCCTTTCTGAGCGAGAAGCGTCACTCACAACGAGAAATCATCCTCGGCCTCCGGAGACTTCCCTGGAAAACAACAGTGACGAGGAAAAAACGGCTGCAAAACAAGGCGCTATAAGATTGAAAACACGAGTGAACAAGAAGCAGGCTAGATACATACAGGGCTGCCTGCGCACCAGAAACAGACCCGAAGTCGCAGGCTATCGCCGTGCCACACGCCTGTGGTCAGCTAGTTCCCTGGGACACAATCCAAAACGCGTCACCAGCGGTACATTTGCACGGGCGGCGAACAGCACCCCAGAGGCTACCTGCGTCCGTCCCTGGTGCTCAGCTGCTCGGGCAGTAATCAATCGCGCCATCGACACGCCGCTTGCGGAGCAACATTCGCGGGATTTTAAGTACCCCACCTACGGGAAACCTATGAAATGAGAAGGTCCCCACAGCCGAAGGCACGTGGGCGGCAAATGGTTCCGTCTGCCACCGTACCGGAAGACCCTGACGACAGTCACCCACTTCATGTGCCGCTACCAGAACTATTCGCAACGGACCAACTCTGAATCCTCAGTTATCATCGCTCAAGCTACCTCACGCCACACTGGGAGAAGCGACTCGGCGACCGGAAATCAAACACCCAGCTGCAATCCGGCACACGCGATTTGTGACGGCCTCTGTAGAGACCACTCGCGATATCGGTAGAAAGGGTAACTGCGTAAGAGAGCGTCTGCAGCAGACGATTAGATGTGGAGCGACTTTCTACTGTTTCCGCTGTGACCCTGCCAGCCACGTTACCCATATCGAGCGGGATTTCAGTCGTGATGGACAGATCCATCATGTAACCATGTTTGATTAGGCACTCCGCATCAATGAGCCTGTCTGTACGTTCGCTTCGTCGAAAACCCCAGCTGGTTCGAAGCCGCGGAACAGCAGATCCGGAACCACATCTGAAGGTCGGGAAAACCCACGAAATATTGAATTTCGAGTCTCTCGGCAGCACACAGAACGAGCCTTCACACGCATCCACGCAACACTACATAGCTTGCGCATGTGCCCGAGCACCTTCATTGGCATTTATTTACAAGATGCAAAGCAACCCTGTGGGTTCTTTGTGCTCCCCACTGGGGACCCACACTCAAAAAAGCTTAAGTAGGGAATACGGAGAGCATCATGACGGGACTCCCCTTTCGCTCAAACTCAACCACCGCCAAACTACTCCTGCACAGAACAAAGCTGTATTGGTTGTCCCTGCCCCGTCTCCTTGCGGGAGACATGACCTTCATTGCTGCAGCAACTCGCATCCCCTCCTCTCACAGAAGTCATTGAACACGAACTAGCCATAGTAGTCATTCAGGACGCCTTGCGCCGAGCTTGACCCGTTGATTTTGTTGTCTTCAGTCGACGCACTGGGCCGGACTGGCTACGGTGTTGACGCAGATTTTACCCTTGCAATCGGTCTTGTTCTTGTTAATCGCGTCCTGAATTTCCTTGTCTCTCGTCACGTGCTTTGCGCTAACCGCTTCGGAGACCATATCTACACACAAAATTGGACAAACAGAGAGCAGTGCCACATTCCGACAATGAAACGACTGCTTTCCGCGGTTTGAAGGCATGGATACGACGAAGGGCACACCTGGTTGCTCACTACTACGAAAAACCTGACAACTCTTCTTCTGTCGGCAAAACCGTGCCTTGGCGCTCCTACTTCTCTTTGGCCACACTCACATAAACCCACTCATTTGCTACGAATACTAACAAGACGGGGAGCAAGCAAAACACTCAACTCACCAATCCTGCCTCCGTGGCACTTAACCTCCTCTCCGCAATTGCTTGCACAGGTGCTTTTCTGCTCGTAGGCGAGACTTGACTGCACGTACGCACCGCCGCCAAAAGGACACAACGCAGATAATGAATCACGTGCGTTATCCTATCTCCTCTTACTGTCGTGTCTCATATCTCGTCTCAGCAGCGGATGTTCGTCTACTATGTTTCGGCGACATCTGGACCAACTCCAACCATTCTAGTTCACAGCTACTACTGGTGAGTAGTCTGGAGGACTTCGTGGAGCGTTGCAGCCGCCCGTGTCAGTAATCGTGGAAAAAGCTAGCAGGTAATCCCCTTTCTATTCAAGGGACCCTGGTCCCCTACATAATAGCTTTAACGTGAATGGAGAGCTGCAAATCGGGAAAAGCAAGCATTACCGGGTCGTAGCATCTCCACTCGATGCCCTGATTCACACTTGTAAGACCAGCGTCCTTCCGTGCAACACTGCCAGCCTGCTGCGTTTTGCAGTATGCGTTGGCCGCCTTTTGCGATGAAGGGCAGAGGCGAGCGGATTCCCTGGCCACCAGGGATTGAATCTCGGCATGGCGAGTTGTATGTACTACGGTGATCGACTTCACTTCGCCTAGGCAAGGAATCGCATTCCCACAGTCGTCAACGCAGGACACGCTGCGATTGGAGGATACAATGGATCTGTCATCGAAGCATCGCCACATATCTGCGTCCTGGTTTTCTTTGCCTTTAGCATAACGTGCAACCGCCAAACGATTGCAGAACACTTTGTCTCCCGACGCGCAAAGTGCCTTGAACTTCTTCTGGCAGTACTCGTCCAAAACTTCTTGGAGGGTATCATCAACTCCCAACGTCAGCTGGGGGAACGACACTGGCTGTGCGCCTGATGAGGGAAAGAAACACACACAAAAAGATGCACCCGGGGACGTGAGAAAACACTGGACATCAGACTTCTGCAAGCACGTTCAAGCTTATCGCAGCATACGAAACTGTTGCAAGCATACTCAATCTATCTGGTCGCAGCAACATTCTGCCCCCACTTCCCCCCTGCCGCATTGCTGACTAGGATATACTTCTCGAGACTCACTGAGGCGAAATTAACTCCAAGACCAATATTCAACCACCGTGCTGCTCCCGTTGCTCTGGAATCACTACAGTTTTGCTGCCTACAGCTGCTGGGCCGGTCAACCGTTCGGTTGTTCGGTTCAAGACAGTCTCGGGCGTCATTGCCGGCGATTCGCTACAGGAGAGTTCTTCAAGCACGTTGGCCGCTTATTTTCACTGTTGTCCTCACCATTCTCAATCTTGCCAAACAACCTCCGCTCAAACGCGTGAGCAGGCTGGGAGGAGGCGAGCACCGCCGCGATGGTGGAGCCGAGGCAGAAAAAATTGAACGCCATGGTGTTCGACTGGGGGAAGAAATGGTAAACCTGGTCTACCAGTGCACAGGTTGCTAGTGCCGTGACTTGCTGTCCCTGCAATGCCACTAGTGAAAGTGCAGCGCCAACCTGAACGAGAAACGTGGTTCATTAATGGAATTGCCTCTGAGTACCAGCACCTTCTCTGCCAACCAGCAGTGGTCAGAAGAAGATTTGGGGGGGGAAAAATTGAATATGACAAATGTGGAAGCTCACCACGCTTGACCGAAGCACACGTCTGGAGGAGCAACGCCAGTACAAGAGGCCGCGACGGCGGGGCAAGAGCACACTCGTCGCCGGTTTCATCCGGGGCCCGCCTCCGAACCACTCGCTAGCTGGGCGCCCGGTCCGCGCCGGCGACACGCCGCTTGCGGGGCAACATTCGCGGGATTTTAAGTACCCCACCTACGGGAAACCTATGAAGCGAGAAGGTGCCCCCAGCCGAAATCGCGTGGGCGGCAAATGGCTCCGCCTGCCACCGTACCGTGGCTAAGCTCCGAGAAGCAGAGCTCCACCTACAGAGTATGGCATATTCAAACAGACAACCTCAATGGAGGCCTCACGCCGCCGCCGCCATGAAGGAAACTCCCTGCAATAATACGAAGGTATCGATACCTTCATTGCCTGCCTCGCAATGCTGACCATTCTGGGCACTGTGGCGCCAGAGCCGTCCAGTTCTACCTGTATCCGACAGGATGGCTGCAACGGGCCACCCCCGCGGCCACCCCATTTCTACGAAATTCGATGTCGGCTCTAAGTTGCAAACGTTTCCCGCCTCCTCACTTCGTCGGGCGAAAGGGCCGCCCAACTATCCTTCATCGATTTGTTCCACCCATCTCTCTGACTCGTTTCCATGCTCTCTCTCGGTCCGTCTCGCTCGCTCTCTGTCTGGTCCACTTTAGATCTCTCTGTAGCCGCTACTCTCTTCGACAGTCTCCACTCCCTCCACCGTGGGGCCAGCTACCCTCCTAGTTGGTGTCCAGGCACTCTGAGCTAGAAAAAAGTGCATCGAGTTATGACGCGACCTTTCCCCTGAACGCAGTCAAGGGATCGCACGGTTTGACAGGAAATCGATCATGGCTGTGGCTTCGAATTCTCGGATGTGCAACAAGACGCTGTTCTGTGTCGGAATGCTGTCTTTCGTTCTCGATCGCTATGACAAATAGCGAAGCTAGCGGACTAGTTGTAGAGGGTAGTAACAGAATGGTCAACAAACATGACCGGGTGTAGCACGCATTACATCGAAGTAAATTACATCCTCCACCGCTTGTACGAGCCCCCGTCAGATACTTAACGCGTTAGCTTGGCTCACGAACAAGTCACAGGCTTCGACAGCGACCAGGAGGAAAGAGAGGCAAACGGCACCATATCGTCGCCCAAGACGAGCGTCATTTCTCTCCTGAGGCCCTAAACGCCAGAAGAGGAGGAACACCATAAAAAAAGGGAACACAAAGCCATTCATATCTCCTCACACGGCATCTTTTGAATAATAAATACGCATGCACCGTGGGAAGAGACCCGAGGAGCGAAAAACGAGGCAATGCTTGCGTGTGCAAGAGAGCAATCATGCTTTCGCGTATACAGTATAACGATACACATGGATGTGTATGCACGTAGAAGAAGGGAGGTCGATAGTCAGGCCGTTTTAAAGAAACTGCCGGCGACAGAGGAATGAAAGTATATGTGTAGCTACTTACATGGACGGACAACGAGATCAGCAGGACTTTTGGTAGGTGAACTCAAGCGCATGCTGCGATATGACCACACACGTACAAGTATGTGTTTGCATCTCAGTGTGGACTGACTAATTTAAATACATGCTGGGCTAAACTATTAACATATTCATGTAATCTGGTATTTCCTGCTACCCGTTCGTTTGCTTTCTTCTCCCCATCTTTGTCGGGACCATCCCGTTTGTTGCATGTGTTTCCTCTTCAGGAAGCAACTCATCACATCTCATCATTCCTAATGCACCGTCATTTTTTTCGTGTGATCTGTTCGAAGTGTCCTGTTCGGGAAGAAGGCGGGACTGGCCATGGGAAATTTAATTGATTGACAGCTCTAATTCAAACCGCGCTGTTCAAATACTTACATCAACGAATGGCTGTATATATTTGTATCCATACGTATTTACATCCAGCCTTGTATTTGTTTCCCACTACACACATGCACATTGCGGTTCGCGGATGAAATGCATACATTTTTGAAAACGCACCTGCGTGAACGCGTACATATGCATGGACCTGTGCAGCAAACTGGATGCGTAGGATGGTCTGTGACTACACGGGAGCGCCGTTCCGTCCCTCGAGGGCAGCTACACAGATCAGCAGGTACATATTCACATATTTGCCTATATGCAGAAATGTTTTCTACACATGTAAGCATGCATATATCAACACATATAGTAATACGAGGAAACACCGTCGCAGAAACCTTTTACATTTTTTGGCCAATTATCTTTCGAACAGCGCCTAGCAGGGGCAACTCTTGCACCTGATCAGGTGCCGCGCGATACATGAAAAGTGATCGAGACACGGCCTAACAAACGTTTTGGACGCGGGAGCCCAGAAACCATTGCTTTTGCAGGCACCCAATTGCTCTTCACCAGATGCTGTTTTCTCCCCAACCACAAGACACGCACTATTCAAAGTCAACTCTCCTGCATGTGGACCTACTGTTGCTTGTAATGTGGTTGTGATACGGTGTAGAGCTCGCCAGGTATCTTTTCCTGACTGAGGAAACCCTCTTCTCGTTAAATCGCCTATGTCGTCGCGCGCTTTAAGGTTAATGTGGGCTGGGGTTGTGGTGGTAGCAGACACACCATCCAATACTGCACAAGCAACCGCCTGTGCGGGTTGCCTGCCTCGCAATGTGGAACAATCGGAAGACACTGACGACAGTCACCCACTTCATGTGCCGCTACCAGAACTATTCGCAACGGACCAACTCTGAATCCTCAGTTATCATCGCTCAAGCTACCTCACGCCACACTGGGAGAAGCGACTCGGCGACCGGAAATCAAACACCCAGCTGCAATCCGGCACACGCGATTTGTGACGGCCTCTGTAGAGACCACTCGCGATATCGGTAGAAAGGGTAACTGCGTAAGAGAGCGTCTGCAGCAGACAATTAGATGTGGAGCGACTTTCTACTGTTTCCGCTGTGACCCTGCCAGCCACGTTACCCATATCGAGCGGGATTTCAGTCGTGATGGACCGATCCATCATGTAACCATGTTTGATTAGGCACTCCGCATCAATGAGCCTGTCAGTACGTTCGCTTCGTCGAAAACCCCAGCTGGTTCGAAGCCGCAGAACAGCAGATCCGGAACCACATCTGAAGGTCGGGAAAACCCACGAAACACTGAATTTCGAGTTTCTTGGCAGCACACGGAACGAGCCTTCAGACACATCCGCGCAACACTACATAGCTTGCGCATTTACGCAAACACCCTCGGCGACTTACAAAATACAAAGCATCCCGGCGGATTTTTTGTGCTCACCGCCGGAGATCCACACGCAAAGACCTTGAGAAGGAAAAGCATATCGCATCAGGGCGGGACTCCCCTCTCACTCAAGGCTCAACCATCGCCAAAGTTCCCCTGCACAGAATAAAAGCTGCATTTGTCACCAGTCGTATCATTCGCCATGTCGACCATTGCACCTGGGACGAGGGCATTGCTCCCCGACGACCTGGCGCCTGCTACAAAGACCCCCTTCATGACTTCTGGCAGTGTTGCGATTTCGCCTCTGCAATCTTTTCGGCCACCTCCGGTCTGGTAAAATGCGTGCCATTGACACCGCCAATCACGCCTACGCAAGAAACCTCCTCCCCGCAGTCATTAATACACACAGAATTGTTTTCAGAACTCATCTCGCCCGCACTAAAGCATCGCCACAGTTGCTCCGAATACAAACCAGGAAAGCCCTCGACTTCTCTGCCGCTCTCCTTGCGGGCCACAACCGTCTTATTGCAGTAAGCTGCGTCCCCTGTCCTCTCACAGAACTCATTGAAAACTGACTGGCAGTATTCATTGAGGAAAACCTGCCCGGAACTAAGACCGTCTTCTTCACGTGTCACACACCGTGGCGGATTGATCTCAGTGGCGGCGCAACGATGGGCGCAACTGGGCTTCCCCTCATTAACCTTCTTAATAATTTCCGCGTTTCTCGTCAGGTGCTTTGCGCTAACATCTTCGGAGATCTTATCTACACACAAAATTGGACAAACAGAGAGCAGTGCCACATTCCGACAATGAAACGACTGCTTTCCGCGGTTTGAAGGCATGGATACGACGAAGGGCACACCTGGTTGCTCACTATTACGAAAAACCTGACAACTCTTCTTCTGTCGGCAAAACCGTGCCTTGGCGCTCCTACTTCTCTTTGGCCACACTCACATAAACCCACTCATTTGCTACGAATATTAACAAGACGGGGAGCAAGCAAAACACTCAACTCACCAATCCTGCCCCCGTGGCACTGAACTTCCTCTCCGCAATTGCTTGCACAGGTGCTTTTCTGCTCGTAGGCGAGACTTGACTGCACGTACGCACCGCCGCCAAAAGGACACAACGCAGATAATGAATCACGTGCGTTATCCTATCTCCTCTTACTGTCGTGTCTCATATCTCGTCTCAGCAGCGGATGTTCGTCTACTATGTTTCGGCGACATCTGGACCAAATCCAACCATTCTAGTTCACAGCTACTACTGGTGAGTAGTCTGGAGGACTTCGTGGAGCGTTGCAGCCGCCCGTGTCAGTAATCGTGGAAAAAGCTAGCAGGTAATCCCCTTTCTATTCAAGGGACCCTGGTCCTCCACATAATAGCTTTAACGTGAATGGAGAGCTGCAAATCGGGAGAAGCAAGCATTACCGGGTCGTAGCATCTCCACTCGATGCTCTGATCCACAGGTTTACGACCAGCGTCCTTCCGTGCAACGCTGCCAGCCATCTGCGTTTTGCAGTATGCGTTGGCCGCCTTTTGCGAGGGACTGCAGCGGCGAACAGATTCGCGGTCGACAAGTTTTGCGATCTCGTCTCCCCGGGTTGCGTGGACCGTGGTCGACGCCTGGACGGAGCCTAGGCAAGGAAGGAGAGTACCGCAGTTATCAACACAGTGCACTTCTCGTTTGTCGGATGCCACCGTAGCCGCATCATAACACCGCCACTCGTCCGTAGTTTGGCTTTGAATGCCTGTACCAAAGCGTGCAATCGCAGTACGATCACAGAATTTCTTATCTCCCGACTTGCAGAGTGAGGCGAACTTCTCCTTGCAGAAATCATCCAAAACTTGTTGAATGGACGAAACGCTCTCCGTCTGCTGTGCGAGCGACACCGACCGTGCGCCTGATGAGGAAAAGAGACAGACAGGTGCACGTAGGGAGATGAGGAAATACAAGACGGGAAACTTGCACGCACGTTCAAGCTGTTCGCAGCAGCATTCCCTCCCCCCGTCACCTTGCCGATTAGGGGAGAATCGAAACGCTATGAAGCACAGTTCATTCCAAAACAAATATACTACCACAGTGCTGCTCGCGTTCCTATGGGCAGCCTCGCTGCCTACAACTGGGCGGGTTCCGCTGTCGGTTGCTCGGGCCAAGACCGCAACACAGTGTCGGGTGCTAGTACACAGAGTTGTTCGGTGATATGTCTGGCGGCGAGTCTCCCGGATCGAGGATCAAATCTTCCTTGAGCAACTCGACAGGCAGTATATAGATAGCGTGAAAGCTAAGCTGCCTTAAGCAGCCCACTGGGGTGGTGGTCTACAGCGTTGTTCTCACCGGACTCGATCAAGCCGTCCACGCTGCCCTGTACGATCACACCTTGTGAAGAGGCGAGCACCGCCGCAATGGCGGACCCAACGCAGAAAAAATTGAACGACATGTTTGTTTAGGGGAAGAAGGGAAGAACCTCCCGACCCGGTCTCTACCTGAACGCAGCGCGAGAGTGCCAGTCCTCTCGGTTCGCTCTCTCTCCGGAAAAAACTACGTAGCAAAGGCGGCGTCTCCCCCCAACGAGAAGCTTCCCGAAAACCGGTAGCGATCCTTGTCCCTAGAGCTTTCCCTGGCCACCAGTGAAAGGAATATCGGTTGCGAGAAACAGCATTACATTTGAAGAAGCAGTAAACATTTGAGGCTGGGTCCGGGCGCGCCGAGAAAGCTCCGTGGGCACCACCAAAAAGCCGCGGGCACGCTAGCCCGCTTGCACACCCAGGTTTGTTCGTGAGCTCGCTGGGGGTTGATGCAGAAACGGCCGCGCGCTTCCCTTCTGGTTTGTAACCCCCAGCTAGCTGGCGAAACGGAGGCCGCCCGACCCCCCACGGACCGAAGGCGGCGACCGCCGCGGTGGTGCCGGACTCGCTCGGCAGCTGACCGTCTCTTGGACAAGCCACTGTAGTGGAGCACCATTCGCCGGATTTAACACTATCCACGAAAAAAAGTGTGAAACGAGGCCACCGTTCGCAGCCAAATTCGAGTAGGGAGCAAGTGATCTAGGCTGCCACCCTTTTAGCGAAGGATTAGCTCCAAAACCGAGTGACAACTACAGGGCGGGACATATCGATCGTTCAATACAGAACAAATCGGGGATTTTACGACGCCACGAAGCAAGCTGCATCGAATTCGCCTCCGTAGTCACTCACACCGTATCCTACGTTGCTAGGTGTGGACCACCTCCGATCCATCCCAACACACTTTCTTTTGCTTAAAAGCTGCTGCACACCCCACTGAAAGAAGCCACGAGGCCGGAAAGCAAACAGTTTTAGCATTGTCACACACGCAATGCATGGCTTTTCACACCAGGCCACAATCCAGGAAACGACGCGAACGACGAAAGTGCACGCGAGCGTGCACAAAGACACGTGAGAAAAGGCATTTCAATCTTTGTGCCTGGACTCGAAAACTGCGTATCATCCTGCAACCCGAATCGAGAAGTCAGCATCGATGAGCCTGCCAATAAGGGAGGTTCTGCGGGAATCCAAGTGGTTTCAAGGAACTGAAACGCAACGCAGAGGGGAAACTGAAACATTGTCGCATTGGCTCCGCATACAAATCCTGACAGCCCTCAACTTTCCGGGTCCTCTCGTGGCGGGCCAAAGCCTTCAGGTTCCACGCGATCGCATCCTCTCTCATCCCAAAGAAGTCACTGAACTTGCCCACTGGCGTTAGTCATCCAGGGCACCCCCCGCCATGCTTCGGCCATTTAGTAGTTGAGCGTTTTCTCATCCCTCAACGCGCTGCAGATTCCTCTCGGTGGCCGCGCACCGCCGGTCGCACTCGGACTCGTGTGCTTAATCGGATTCCGAATGCATTGAATCTAGTAAACCAACAGCACAATACTCAGCGAAGTGCATCATTCAAAAAAGGGTGTTAGCAGTAACACTACAGCCACCCATCTCAAGCAGCAGCGTTGAGCATAAAAATGTTGCAGCGCTTGATCAAATATTTGATGTCGGCTCTACGTCGCAAACGTTTCCCGCCTCCTCACTTCGTCGGGCGAACGGGCCGCCCAACTGCAGACCTGAAGCGTGTTTTTAGAATGCTTGTCCTCTAAGAGGTTGAGAATCATTGAGTGTCCGGAGAGCCACTGGTGACACACTAGCTTATCTCTCCGACCGCCACCGCACTGCGAAATGATGCGAGATTGACTTTGGTAGCATCATGACCGATATGGGTAACACATGGATATGTAACGGTATCACATATTTCTGTTTCAGGCAAACTCTTTCATTCCCTCGGATATCCACTGTTTTTTTCCGTGCACAGTGTGGTCTTCATGGTTTTAGGATAGGCAAGCTGTTTGTCGGGTTGCGACGGTTCTGTGAATGCGACTGTAACACACACGCGCGCGAGTACGGTTGGCCTTCGTGATCTGTTGCGTGGCGAACAACTGGTACCAAGGACTGGATCACAAACTACTAAAGGCAACATCGTTAGAAACCACTATCCAACTACGAATGCAGGCATCCAGTAGAGAATAGCACTGCAGTCCCACAGCGAAGCGAGGGCTCTTCTAAGAGTTGCTCGACGACGCCGGGAAAGGTGCCTAACATGCTGTGGACAAGGGCGCGTTGCTGGTGGCCACATCTTGAGGAGCCTGCAGCCACACCCCATGGCTGCTCCATATCTCTACTTGTACTGTCACTCCACTCTATTCGCAGAAGCATCTCTCGTCAGTGGTTGACTGTCGTAGAGGTCGTTCAGGTTATGCGGTCGATCACTTGAAATACGTTTTGAAATTAGTTCGCGTGCAGAATCAACTGCAGCGTTGTCGCCATACTTCGCTTGATCACGATAACACACCACGGAAGTGCTCTTAGCACAGGTGAAGAGAGACGACCAGATGCTGGCCAACACTGAGACATGCAGAGTGTCGGCAGCGCTGTCGACTATCACAGCTCGACCTCACACTTTCTTGCTTTGCCTCAAATGACTCCTGGCTTTATTCCGCGTTACAAAACTCCCTTGTAACTGTCGCCTTCCTAGCAGTCCCGAAATCTCCAGGATCTTGAATCTTACATCTTCATGAGACGCCAGCTCAGGTCGGCTCCGCTGCTGGGTTGGGCCCTATCCTCCATCGATTTGTTCCACCCATCTCTCTGACTCGTTTCCATGCTCTCTCTCGGTCCGTCTCGCTCGCTCTCTGTCTGGTCCACTTTAGATCTCTCTGTAGCCGCTACTCTCTTCGACAGTCTCCACTCCCTCCACTGTGGGGCCAGCTACTCTCCTAGTTGGTGTCCAGGCACTCTGAGCTAGAAAAAAGTGCATCGAGTTATGACGCGACCTTTCCCCCGAACGCAGTCAAGGGATCGCACGGTTTGACAGGAAATCGATCATGGCTGTGGCTTCGAATTCTCGGATGTGCAACAAGACGCCGTTCTGTGTCGGAATGCTGTCTTTCGTTTTTCGTGCCTGCTTGGAACGACTTTTTCAGCAGCTTAGAAGAGGACAGTGAAGAACATGGTCAGGAACGTATACGAGATGTAGCACTGGAGGAAGAAGTAGAAGACTTCGAAGGCGAGTACGAAGGAGAAGAGAAACGAAAACAATCCGGAACTCATCGTCGCCAGGACGAGCTTCATGACTTCTCCGAAGACGCTAAACGCCAGCAACGGGCGAACGGCCTGGTTCAAGCATTCACAGAAGAAACGTGGCCTATATCTTTTTAACGCACAAAAGGTCCGCTGTGATTCAAACGCGATTTGTGCTCCGAGGAATGAGTCACATGCGGAGAGAGGAGTGCTTGCGTGTATGCGAATACAAAACCGCATGTTCATATATATATATATATATATATATATAGTCACTCGTGTTGAAAGATACAGACATGAAGACAGACGGATGAGAGTAGACGTCTTGCGATATCCAGTCACGTGTATCTCTATAGAAACATATACACAGTATAACAGAGGAACATATTGATGGGTACACATGGACACACCCACGAGCACGTAAAAGTTATACATGTATCCATGCAAATATTTGTGCCTCTTACGGACGAATTGATACGTAAGCTCGTATTCTTTAAGCTCTGTCTGTGTGGATTTGTGAGCTGACCTGGAACGTGGTTCTGGCCATGTACATGAAGTAGAACCGGAAGTTAAGGAGATACGTAGCGGCGAAGCCAATCATCTTGGAGGGGTGAAGAAAGCCTACGCCAAGCGCGCCCCGTGCCTTGTCAGCAACCGAAGGTTGGAACTGTGCACTGTTTCCTTGACTTGGACGCGAGGGCGCAGCCGACGATCCTGTCGACTGCAGTGCTTGAGTCGCTTTCTCGCCTACGGCAGCCGCGAAAAACCGGCGAGGCCCAGTCGCGTTCGCGAGCAGAGTCTGGCAGGCACAGACCGACGAGAGAGGCGCCGACGCAGGAGGTTAGAGAAAAGGCGTTTTCGAACTTTGCATGTTTTTTAGATCCAGCGCGGCCTTGTCGAAAACGAGGCGTCAGCCGCCAGGGAAGAAAGCGATACGCCAGCAAAAAGGTTTTCCCGTTTTTTGTGCTGTCTCCGTCGAAGAGAGAACACATCCCTTCTTGTCCAGACTCGGCACAGATGTGAAATATAGCGTAGACGGGTAAGGGAGCGTGCCTGTTTTGTCGGCACAGCGTTCCAAGGAGCAATGTGCGCACGCCCTTCACTCTTTGTGCTTTGACAAGGATGAAAGATAAAGAAGGCACTCGAGCTCCGCACCTGTTCCTGTTGTCTCAGTAGGATGGACATCTTGGGGGCATGAGAAGCCGAAAAAATGGATAAACTGAAGTTTAACGGACAGAAACTACGATCGAAGTACATGCGCGCCAAGTACTTTCTCTACTTTCTGGCCTCCCGTTCTTCCCTCCGATTCTTTGTTCTCCTATGTTCCCTCACCGTTTCCCACGCCTTCGGCGTCCACTTCCTGTGTCCTTTCTCCCTTCCTCTCGTTTTTCCTTTTCCGCGCGGGCCTTCGTTGACGGTGCCTGGTTTACCCTACTGTGTGTTTCCTGCATCTCGCTCTGCACGCTCCGTGTCCCGTTGTCTTACGTTATGAACGGAAGGGAAGACGCGAAGTCTGTCGCCTGTGGCAAGTTGCGCCGACGGTGTGCGCGGCAGCGCGCTGCGAAGAAAAGGAGTCACAGAGGTCGCAGAAAGACAGAAAAAACGGAGACGGATCGGATTCGACACACGGCGAGAAGATAGGAGACAATTTGCGCGAAAAAAGCCTAAAATGATGCAGAAGATGCAACCCCACGGATATCGACGGAATCTGCCTGCAGCAAAGCTGGCAGATCGATGTCCACACGGACAGACGTTGCTTCAGAGTTCCACAGATTCCTATTCTCCGCACGTCCACATGCACGAACAAGATGTCGACCTGGCTTTCTCCCCCCTACACACGTCTCTTCCGGAACCTAGGTCTGTTCCCGCTGGCAGTCCCTTTGTCCCCGCCAGGATCTTCAGGAGTTTCAACAGCAAAAACGGTACTCTTGTCCGAGCTCTGTACGCGACCGAAAACATATTCCTCGACCTCCCCCCTCCCAGGCGGTTACACCGAAAACAAAGCCTACCTGCGCTGCAATGCTCCCGCGCAGAGGCTGGAATGTACAAGCTTTCCGGCTTTCTGGGCTCCTGGCCGCGCAAAGAAAGTTGAAGCACTGTATCTCGGGAGAGGTACTCGCGAGGATAGACTCGCGGGGGAGGTTCGAGCCGCACGGCCCCCAGTCAGGAGACCGGTGGGCGCGGTAACCGGAAACAGTGCGCGACTTGCCATCTTTTTGCCCGTTAGATCCGAGAAAATGAGGCGGAAAGAACGGGGAAAAACCACATGGAAAAGGAGGAGACGCCCAAGAGGTCGCTGGAGAGCGAGGTCTACTCGTGGGAGGTGAAGAGTTTCTCTCTGTCCGAATTTTGGGACGCACTGCCTGAGAAGTGGTGACGCGATGAAGACACGGTAGAGACAAGACAGTGGAGAGCAGGATCGATGGATAAAAACGGATATGAGTCCACAGAACGAGAAGGCAAACGAACTGCGGCAAAAAACGACATCAGCATGCAGTCCGCTGGAAGAAGGCCCCGGTTGCTGTGTGACGCGACCGGTCGACGCGCAGCCAGAACACACGAGTTTGCGCCGGCTCTTTCCCTTCCTTCTCGTTTGTCGTCGCTTTCTTCTGGAACGGAACGACGTTCCTTTGGTGGGATCAGAAGCAAAGGCACACACGCCAGGGGCGAAAACGCGACGATGCAACCCTCTGCTGCGCGGGGCAAGGGGACGCCGACAGAAAGAAAAAGAGTTAAATCTCGAAAGGCTGCTTCACACACGCAAACGGATATGCTCCAAGAATCGAATCTTGATGTTTTCCCTGAGAAAGGAGAGAAGAAAGCCACCGGGAAACTGAGAGCACGGGGGACCGGGGCAAAAGAGACTGCCGCCGAGGGAGAGAGCCCAAATTGAACGAAGACACAGACTGCATGCATGAACATGAGACGCGCGCTCTTCCACGGAACCACGGGCGAAGCGTCCGATTTCTTGTCTGTCTCCTGTTTCTCCCTCTTTTTCTCTCTCAGCAGTCTTTCGGTCTTCCGTTTGTTTCTTTGACCCGATTCTACGATTTTCCAATTCTTTGTTCGTGGTTCCCCGTGCGTCGTCTTCTCTCCCACGCACATCGCTCCATTTGTCCCACCCCAAGTCCCTCGGGAGTCCGTCGGTCTCCCGGCCAGGTCCGTTCTGCCGCTTCCTCGCGCGTACCCTCCCTCGCGGGATTCCCGTCCCCCTGTCTCCGCCGTTCCATCAGAGCAGCTCGTGCGGCTAGGGAGGCACGATCCCACTTTGCAGGCTACATTTAAAGCACATCTGTACAACAGCGTTTGCCTCAATTTTCCATGGCCTTCATTCACTGACGCCGTTCTGTTGGTGACGGTCGGGCCTTCGTTAGAGTACGACCGAAGCGCACCCAGAGAAAAAATCTTCTTTCACAGCTAGGGTAACGGATACGAGGTCTCGAGACGATGACTAGCTGCTATAAAATCTCTCGAGCTGCAACTTGGCCCCTAACACTTGGCGTCCTTGTTCCATCCTGCCTTCTCGACGCTGCGGAGATAGTGGCGCTCCATACAAGCCTCTTACATATTTCAGCAGCTACTAAGGTATGTAGATGTCCTAATGCTGTAGGCCACTCAGATCTCTAAAACCATCCGAATGCGTATCATATGGTGTATGACGCCGGAGAGCAGCGCTGGCGAGCGCTCTTGTTTCCCTAGCGAGGAAGAAGTACTGTGAGACAGTCCTTGAGGCGAACCGCTATGAAAACGTTAGGTCGAGTTGTTACGAGTGACCCGTGCGTTGTCTTTCGGAGCAATGTACGCTTATGTTCTTTCCACGTTTGTGACGGAGATCAGGGGGAGTTGACAATTTCGAGGACTAAGAGCAGAACCTAACACGCTGCACAGCGGCTTACCCTTTACCACTGCGTGCGTGAAAAATCTACCATCGTTAGGCGCAACTGAACCTGGCCTTTTCTCTGTATCTTCTTCTATCGTTAATTGGTTGAGACTCTCAGGCCGATTACTGCTTCTCGTCATCCCTTCATCCGCTTCAATTTCCCCTCTGTGTTAACCGCGGAAAACCAGGATAACATTTTCACCTGCGCTTATGTCAACGCTCTCGCTGGAGACGATTTCCGATTCCACAGAACAGAGGAGGTACACGATGACTTGCGTGAAGACAGTTTACCCTGGCGAGACTGTGTTGGCCTGTTGAAGGTGTACAGAAAATTATTCTCTGCAAAAAGATCCGGTGTCTATCTCTACTGAGAGGTTGAATACACAACTTGATCCCGAGGCCTGCGCGTGCCACAGGCGCTGGCGTGGTACTTGGCGACGTGGGAAGGTGCTGGAAATTCTGCGTTGTCTTCTATTGAAGACATTCAGTGAGCTCGCATGCACGCAATCCTCCAGCAAATGAAGACTCAACTTCCCTCTTTCCCCTTTTCCTTGCCATCCACAGAGAAAAGGGAAGCGTACACCCCCAGCCGCACCCCCCGGTTCCGCTCCCTTGGCCTCCGCGTTGAGATCACCACAGATACTCTGCGGACAACGACGTACTCATCACTCCTTTTCCAGTCGAATAAAAGTGAAAAAACTGTCTTCTGGCCTTTCACTCGGTGTGTTTGAAGGGAAAGCAGCAGAGGGCAAAGTAAGGAGCAAAAAAGAAACGTAGGAACAAAGGAGCAACGAAGGAACAAAAGAGAAACGAAGTGTGCGCAAGCTTTTAGCGGCTCAATCGAGTACAGCCGGTGTGCTGGTGTGGCCGTTTCTGACGGCACGGACGGATTCAAGAGAGTCTGGTCGCGCATCCTCATCCCCTTTTCTCTTTTCCCGTATTCACCCACGTACTCAGCGAGATTCATGGTTTGAGCTGTTTTCCCTTCCACAATAAAACAGTTTAAGGGGTAACTCAGACCGTTAATTGACACGGAGCTCTCTCAGCGAAACTCGCGCGGATTTTCCGTACGCGCACATGCACGACCTCCGACATAGTCGTCATCGTTGCGAGGGGAACTTGTTTTGACGGTTTTCGTAAGCTTACACACGACCGAAGCCCCGATAGCAGATATCCTCTCACCTTCCTATGTAAATGTGCTACAGGAGAGCTATTGTTTGAGACACTTCGACTTTCAGTTTGCCTTTTGACTACGCGATTTTCCCGGGCCCAATCACCTAGTCTGCGCCGCGAGCTCGAAGACAGAACTCGTGTCTTCAATCCTTCTCCGCGGGCGGCAGCCTTCTTAACCGCTCGAAACACACACGAGCGATATCTGTTTTTTTCCCGACATCTACTGGATACAGAGATCACTCCTTCCACTCCTTGCTGTTTTCCCCTCCGTCCAGCTTGTCGGCATGTCGTGTTCGTGCCTCCTGCCACGCCGCTGCTCCCTCCCCTCCCGAACAGCGAGAGACTCAAAAGGAAGTTCATATACATACGTACGCGCAGTAACTCCGGAGGCTGAGACATCTGCATTGCATCGTCTGCGTGGATGCCCACAGATTGCTTCCACGTACTAAAACAATCCAGGCTGAATGCGTCCAGCAAGGCGCTGCTGGCGTGCTTCGTCCGGAGTCAGTTTTTGTTTGGGGGCACTTGGCGCTGTTCCCGCGTTCTCCATTTAAACTGCCTGGTTTTTTTGTCAGCTGCTTGAAGAGCCACGCGACCAAGCACAGCGCCGGGCAACGACAGACACCACAGCGGCCGACGACACAGTCGCGCGTGTAGTTGAGGAGCTCTCTTTTTGCCTTCGAAATAAACTCGCAGACGGGAAGGACTTGGACACACACAGAAATGGAACGCGTCCCATGTCGTCCCTTTCTCCCTCTTCCCTATGACGTCTTCCGTCTGGCGTGTGTTTCCTCTGCCTCTTGCCAGCCTTGCTGCCCCTTCCCTGGTTAATCTGTTTTTCCCTTCTTCCGCCGACTGCTTTTCAGCGTCTTCTTTAGAAGGCCCTCTTCCTCCCCGCACGTCTCCTTTTGCCCCAGCGTCTTGGTCTTCCGATAGAGTCAGATGGAACCCTGAGCGTTCTTGCCTCTCTCGATCCCCGCGATACGCCTCTCGGCAGCATGGGAACGACCGACCATCCCAGAGGGCTTCCTCTGGGCTGTCTTCCTTGCGCGACATACAGACAGCAAACCGTGCGCTGCGACATCGCGAGGGTATCTTTTCCCTTCGACCGAGGAAGAGAGAAGACCGGCCAAGTGCCTTGACCGCCCAGGCGTCCCTGCGCTGTGTCTCCTCGCGATCTGTCTTCAGTCCCCGCACTGACTCGTCTTCTCTCCCCCTGGCCAGTGAATCTTCCTTGCGGGGCGAGGGCACCTGTAAGGCCACGGCCGGAGAGGAGAAAAAAGGGGGAAACACTGCATCTGAACTGCAGACGCACTTCTCGCGATGGATCCAAGAACGGAGGCACCAGGGTGAAGGCTTCATTGTGGAGCAGAAGCCCGCGATCTCGTGGAAAGCAGCCTCCTCTCACTCTCATCCCGCTTCCTCTCCATGTTCGTCCTGTTCTCCCCGGCGCCGTTTTCCGCCATGCGCGGCCTCATCCCCTGCCTCCAGTTCATATGAGAGGCGTCTTTGCCGCCCAGGAGGGCTTTCTCGACTTCCTGTGTCTCCTGCGGTTTGCGCTAGCTGTCAGGGTGCGTCTCCTCGCCCCGAGGTGTCGGCGGAAACCATCGCAGAGATGGTGTTGCACATTCCGCCTTCTGGGCGGCTCTTGAAGCGGTTGTGGAGCGAAACGGAGGCACGAGACAGCCGCGTAGAGAGACTTGCCCATTTGCGAGAAGAAAACGCTCTCAAGCAAGTGCGCGTGCCAAGCGACAGCGCTCGTCTCCTCCTGGGCACCCTTTTGGCAGCCGACAATCGACTCTGGGCAGACGCGACGCTTGCCACTTGCCCCTGCATCTCCTCTCTGGATTGGGTTTTCAGTCGACTGCTCGAGAACCTGCCGGAAGGCGAAATCGAGGGAGAAAAGTCTCGCTCCGGCTGGCGACGCTTCTTGACGCCCTTCGCTGCGTGCCCCGCCGCTCCTCCGGTCATGTCCGACGGTCTGCCGCGTGCCAGCATCGCGCGCGCTCTTCGTTACCTCGCCCACCTTCTCCTTCGGCCTCTGGACGAGAGCCTTCTGCAGCCTTCTTTCCTTCCCCCGCCCTTCTCTGATCGCGGAGACGCCGAGGCCCCGTGTCCCTGTGCAGGCGTGTCTCCCTTCCTCAACGCCTCGCAGTGTCGGCCAGGCACAAAGAGAGAGGCAGAAGTTTCATCGGCCGAGGAAGGCAGTGGCGCGTGTATGTGGCAAGAGGGCCAGAGTCTGGCGCTGCGCCACGTTTTTTCTAATTGGCTGCATGCGCTCATCACTGAGGAAGTGGACGTCGCAGAAAAGCGAGAGAAAACGCAGTTCGCTCTCTTGCATACGGAGCCCGAGGAGATGCCCTTTCTTCCTCTTCACCTCGAAGACGGTGAAGACGAGGACGCGGACTTCAACGTGCTCGCCTCGTGGCTCGCCAACGGGTCGCCCCTTCGCTCGCCTCTTCTTTCTTCTCTCGTGGCTGGCTCTTCGCTCTCTTCCGATGCACTTCTTGAAGACCCCGCACTGCAGCGGTGTGCGGTTCGCGAGCTGAGGCAACTGCTCGCCTTGTCTTTCATTCGCTACGTTCTCGTTCTCGCTTCACCGCCCTCGTCCGGGCCTCCGGCCACTGCGTCTTCCTCGCGTCCTTCGTTTCGTTTCGGGGCCGAAGACGCGGGCGAGCGTGTCCTGAGAGAGAAGAGCGAGATGCGAAAACGGGGCGCAGAGGAGACAGCGAACAAACTCGCGCTTCTCCTTCTCTGCGAAACACCGAACGTGCCCAGATGGTCGGTCCCCGCTCAACGCTTATGGCTTGACGCGCTTCGTCTGCTGTCCCTGCAAGGACGTCTTCGCGCTGCGCTCGGCGACGGAGACGCAGCTGCTGCTCGCCAGATTCTTTCGCAACCTTCTTCTCTCCTCATGTCTTCCGCGTCGTCTTTGTCGCCTGCGCAGTCTTCCCTTCGTCGTCTGTCGCGTTCAGCCCTGACGTTCACTGACTCGATTCGAGGGGAAATGCACAAGAGACACCCCAGCAAAGCGACGTCTCTACCCGTCTTCTCTTCCTACTCTCCCCCCCTCAGTGACTCGTTGCTCTTCACCCTTCAGTCGCTCCTTGTCTCCTCACCCGTGGCTGCTGCAAGCTGCCTCATAGTCTGTCTCAAGGCTCTGAGGGATATTGTCAAAGACCAATCTGAGGCGGATCCACGGCTCGAGAGAAAACGAAAAGCGCCCTCTTGGTCGCCGCCGTTCTCCTCGGGCTTCTCCTCTGTCTTGGGAAAAGAAATATACGACGCGGGGGGACATCCCCTTCCACCCGCGGCGTCTCCTCTCTCGCCGCGCGTGTCTCCGATGTCTGTTCCGCTACTTCCGCCAGCTTTCTTGCACTTGGCCGGCACTGTGCTCGACTCTCTCGCTTCCTCTCTGGTGTCGCCAGTGCCTGCTCCGGAAGCGGAGAAGACAAAGGGTGAAAACGAGAAGAACGGGGGACAGGGCAGACTCCATTCCCTTCTTCTCGCTCTTCGTCTTCCGCGTTTCACTGCGAAAGCACAGGAAGAGAAAGAGACCGAAGCTCGTGGCGCGGGCTCGCAAGAAGAGGAAGAACTGCCTCCGTGGCTCTCAGGCACAGAGAGATCCTCTGCAAGCGCTCTGGTCCCGTTTTTTCTTGCTGAGAAACACAAACAGAAAGAGAGTGCAGAGCGGCAACACGGGACACCCGCAGCTGAAGACAAGAGAACGAAAGGCAACAGGGAGAGCGACGACGCGGCCCTTTCGGCGTCCCCGTCTCCGTCTCGCTTCTCAACGAATCTCCTATTCCTCTTCGCCGCCTTCCTCTGCGCGATCGTGGAGAGCTCGCCGTACCTCACCAGCCCGCTCCACTCTCAACTCCTCGATTCCACCTGTTTGCCACTCTCGGGCGACGACAACGCGTCTGTTGCTCACTCTGCGTTGCCGCTCGCTCCCGCTCCTCCCACGCCTTTCACCTCTCCGTCTGGTGCGTCCTCTGCTCTGCTCCTCCGGCCGTCTCCTTCCCTGCCGTTTTCCACAGTCTCTGCCCGAGCTGCGCTCGAGAGTGAAGTCGCTTCCTCGCTCGCTCTCGGCTTTGATTCGCTGCCTTTTCTTCTCTCAGGAGCTCGCGGTGAGGAAACCACAGGGGCAGAAGCAGACGTCGGGCGCGCCTTCATTCGCTTCGCGCTGCGCGTCGGCGATCTTAGGCAATACGAGGTCCAGACGAAGGCGGCCGGGGAGCGACCGGCCGCAGACGAAGGCGAAGGGAAACGGGAGGGACACCTTCCTCGCCACGGCGTTGCCTACGAGGAGAGACAAGGAGACTGGACACAGCCCGTTCGCCACGCTGTCCGCGTTTGGATGGCCCCACAAAGTAGGGACAGGGAAGGAGCGCAAAACAGGCGGTCCCCACATACTCCTTGCTGGTGCATGGGTTTCGAGTCCCGTGGACTGGGCAGCGCCGGAAGGCTCGCTTCCTTGCTCCGCCGCGCGCGCGCGCATGCGCCGTCAGTGCCTCTGCGCAGATCTGAAGCGACGGGTGGCGAGATCGGGGGGAGGCACCACGGCAGCAGAAAAACTTGTTGCGCCTGCGTCTGCATGCGTACCCGCATGTCCGTGGCGGCAACTGGTGTGGTTAACTCGCGATCAACTCCTTCCTGTTCCGAACGTACCCGCGGCATGCACTACCAATCCGAAAACTGAAGCTCGACTCCCGGTTCCACATGAAGGCTTCGAGATGCAGATCCAAGTTCCCTCTTGTGCGTTTTCTTGAGCATCTGGGTGCATGCAATATGCGCAGAAGGTTCTAACATTACTCTGACTTTTTTTGTTGGCGCTTTTTGCTTTGCAGGCTTGGCCTCACGCCATTTTACCGCCTGGGCGGAAGAGACACTCGCAGGGGCTCTTCAGGGCATGCAGCTGCTGCTCCTGGAAGACCTGATTGAATGGCCCGCCCGCCAAGCGGCAGATGCGTTTTTTGATTGGGACCCTGATTCGATTCTTGCGCAGACTCTCGCTTTGTTGGAAACTCCGCCGCCTCCTCCGTCGTCGTTTGTATCTCTCACTCACATCCCGAAACGGACAGCAGCCTCAGCTCTGGCGTCGTCTTTGCCATCTTCCGCTCCATCTTCTCCGTCTCTTTCTACTTCTTCTCCTTCCTCTCCACCTCTTCCTTCTCCGCCTTCTCCATCTTCTCCGTCTCTTTCTACTTCTTCTCCTTCCTCTCCACCTCTCCCTTCTCCGTCTTCTCCGTCTCTTTCTACTTCTTCTCCTTCCTCTCCACCTCTTCCTTCTCCGTCTTCTTCTCCTTCCGCTCATTCTTCTCCAACTTCCCTTCTTTCGTCCGTCGCGCACTTCTGGCCATGGCCTGCTGTCGCGACAGACGAAAAGCAGACGTGGGAGGCGGAACGGCCGTCTTCACAGAGATCGGAGGAAGGAGAGCGTGGAGCTGTGTGCGCTCGACTGCCTTCTTCCCCGTCCTTGCCTCTCTGCACGAAGAGTGAAGAGGCCGAACTCGAAAAAAACGCAACGTCGGGCGCCTCGCTGTTTGCTTTTCTCGCAGAGGGCTCCGGCGCTCGCCCTTGGGAAAAGCGAAGAGAACGAGACACGGGGAGCTGTCCTGTTGCGCATCGGGCGACGCAGCCCCGAGGAGAGACGCACAGCGAGACCAGTCGGAAAGCAGGCTCTCTTGGCGAGCTGCGGAATGTCTGCGGAGTAGAGAAGACAACGGAAGAAGGGGAAGAAGAGGCGGTGAAAACAGAGCATGCGGCACGTCGAAGGGAAGGAAACGAAGCAGAGAGAACGGAGCCGCGTTTGTGGCGGCATGGACAAGGAGAGAAAGCAACGGAGGGAGACAGAGAGGAGGACGGGACACCCGCGGGAAACAGAGCGCCATCAGCGTTCGCGGGATCCCCACAGACCCTCGCTGCCTTCGCTCCTCGGTCCTCTTCCGGTTCTGCCCAGCCTCTCTCTGCCTTTTCCTCTGCGTCTTTCCGGCCTGACCCGTCTTCTCCCGGCATTCGCCTCGAGGTTGCGCCGACGCTGCCGCTTCAGGTTCGCGACCGCGAGATGCTCTTTTCTCTGCTTGTGGGCGACGAGCGACAGGCCGCTCTTCGCCAACTCGCTCTCCTCTCTTGCTGTCCTCTCTCGTTTCCGCATCAGCAGCTGTGGCGCGCCGGTGCCTACGACGTCCTCCTGCTGCTCGCCGGGAAGACTCTCGATGCGCTCCTGCGGGACACGCACGCGTTGGAGCTGTACACCTTTCGCTCACCGGAAACGGTCTCGACATGCGGACGAAAAGGATGGAGAGGCGATGCGCTCCACACATCAGCGTGTGGACCTGTTACGAAACAGGAGGCACGTGAGAGACAGAGACGAGCAGACGACAGAGGCGACCTATGCAGGCACGAGAGCGACTGCCCTGGAGGCCGTGGACTGGACAAGGCGTCGCCTCCAAAAACCGTTCCTCTCCCTGACGCGCTTCCTCCTTTGTCTGCGGATTCTTCCCCTCTCTCGGCCCGGTCTTCTCAACCGTCGTCCTCCCCTTTGGCACCTTTCTCTCTGTCTGCCTGTGTGACAGAAAGAGAGGGGGTAAGAGACGCCGCGAGGGAACCTCGGCTCGGCGGCGTGTACCCGCTCGCAGAGGAGTCGGAGACAGAGGAGAACGGAGTTCGCCCCACATTCTCGTTTTTGACCTGGGCACCTGCGCGGTGGCTTCCGTCTCTCTTTGGAGAAGGCGGAGAGGCACCGACAGCCGGGATGGAGACACTCAAGGAGACGCCGGGGACTGAGAAAGCTGCTGAGACACGGGTCCGTCCTGAGGCGCCGAAAGAGAGTGAAAACGAGAATAAGACGAAAGAAGAGAAGGCGTTTCTCGTAAGCGTCGAAAAAACGCGGACGGAACGGCTGGAGTTGTGGCAGGAGCTCCAGTGGATGATTCGCACGATCGCCAACAGCGCCGCAGGTGAGCCAAGACACAGGCGCGCGCAGGGTCTGAAAAGTGTCTCCCCCTAAACTGCATTTTTGCACCTGCGTCTGCGGCTCTTGGCGAAGAGCTTTCCAATTTTTCTTTTTCTGTCCCTTCTGTTTTACACCCCGCGCTGTCTGCGGTTCCAGTTGCTTCGTCTTCTGTCCTCGCCTTCTTTGATCTCCCCCAATTCCTGCTGAGGTCGCCCTCTTGCCTCTTTCTTCCACCGCCTCTGCGGTTCCCTCCCCCTCTCTGGACTTCTCTTTTCCTCTTGGCAACTTAAGACACACACCATACATTCCACGCATCCCCCCTCGCTCTCTCATCCGTGCGTCTCTCTGCAGCCGCGGACTCGCCCCTCGTGGCGTCGGTCCGAACTCAGACTGCGTGGGAACAACTTCTTCTTCAAATCGTCCACGAGGTGTATGTACACCCGGCGCTGCTGTCTCCCGTTTTCTACACTTTGCGCCATCAACTTCCCCCTGTCACTCTGCGTTTATCTGCCCCCGGCCTTGTTTATTATGAGGCGGTCAGGTACGGTGAAGAGCAGCGAACAAACAGACAAAAACCGAACTCGTAACGAATCCACACAGAAATTCTTCATTTCTGATTCCTGGGCGATTCCCGCCTGCACGGGTGTAGCCATGCACATATACAGACGTACATACATGTAGTACAACCTTGGAAATATATATATATATATATATAAATCGATTTATTTTTGAGGTGGGTTTGCACGCATATGTGCATTCGTCTTTTTGTCGGTGTGGCGGTACGTGACTAGCGCGATGCATGCATCGATATCTAGAGACGTACGAGGATAGAGAGATCGATTGGCAGCAAGAGAGGGCGGTACAAGAGAGGGTGCGCATGTATTTCTATATCTCGGCATGTAGGTGTCCGCATTTGCGATTCCTGGTCCGTGGTCATGCCGTTTAGCACGCCGCTTTCGCCACGGGGATTTGCCGCACGAAGCTGCGATCGCCGTTTACACGGATCTCCGAAGGCATTTGTCCCTTTTCCATCCTTCTCCACAACCGATGGAAAACGTCCACGGCATCTTCCACGGACGGCTGCGGCGTCACTGCAGAGAACAGAGCGCGGCGGGTGCCTTGCGTGTCCGTCTTCCTTTCGAGACATGTTCGCCTCGTGTCCCGTTGGGCCTCTTGTTTCTGCAGAGCTCTTCACAATCTGCAGTCTCAGGCGCGCTCTCCGCCGGCGATGCGGCCTGTTTACCTCGGCTGCGTCTATCCGTTTTCTCTTCCCGACGAATGCCACACCATCCTCGATCCTCTCCTTCTCTTGCCGCCGCCTCATAGTCCCGTCCGTCCGTTGTCTCCGGCTGCAGTGTCTCTGTGGGAGCGGAGCCAGCGGGATTTGTGTCCCGGGTCTGGCGAAGCGATTCTTCAGCCGCATCTGCCGACTTTTCACCTTACTCGCGGACAGCTTCGACGCCTTCTCGCGGAGCTTCATTTCTTCCGTCAACACGGCCACAGGCCGGATGCAGATTCCCCTCATCTCTCTTCGTCTGGTTCCTCGCCTGCCGTCGCGTCTCGCGACGCGTCTCCTCGGTCGCTGAGTCAGCCTCCGGGGGGGACGGGAGACGGAGACGAGACCCCACGAGCGCACCGCGGCGGGGCGAGAGCAAGAGGAGCTGACAGTTCGCTCGGTTGTCTCTCGTGCCACTGTCCACCAGACTGTCCCTGTTGTTTCTACTTTTGTGCAGCCCATCACCTGGAAGACTGTCGACAGCGCAGAGACTGCCTGGAGGGAGACGCGGGTGAAGGAACGGGCGGAGGAGGACAGAGCGACGCTGAAGCAGAGAGCGAGCGAACGGGGCGCCGGGGTCGGGAAGAAGAGTACGAGAAGAAGTACTGCGGAGAGCGAGGCCAGTTCAGTCCCGGAAGGAGAGAAGGAGAGAGGCGACTGACGGACGAGCAGACAGCAGGAAAAGAACAAGTCGCGGGCAAGGCGCCCTTCGTCGTCTTTCTCCACGGCTTGCGAGGGAGCGCGTGGAGGACGTGGCGGTGCAGCAAATGCCGAGACGAAGTTCTTTTCCCTGCAGATGGAGGCGCATTGCAGACGCCGGAAGAAGCCGTCGCGCAGAAGCCGGCTTCCCCCCGCGCGTTCGTTGCGCCTGCCGGGTCCTCAGAGCACGAGGAGAGAGAAGTGGCGGGCAAAGGAGACCAAGCGCGCGACAGGCGCGAAGGGTCGCAAGACCGAACGGTGTCGGGGACTTCCCTCGCCCCGACCTGCACGTGCCAAATGCGGGAGGCACGCGGGTCCGAAACAGGGGAACGGACGCCAGAAGAGAAAGAAATCCAGTCCTTCAATTCCTACTTTTACCTCTGGCCCCGGCAACTGTTTGCCAGACTCTTCCCGGAGTGCGCTGTCATCGCCATTGACTACCCGGTGAGACGAGACAGAAAAGTGTAACGAGCAGAGCGCGACGCAGGAATGGCCAGCCGTTCCCTTCTCTCTCTGCCTTTCTCTTTCTCCCCCGTCTGATGCTTCGTCTCTCTGCGTTCGCTGGCTGAACCCTTAACGGAGAGGTCTCGATCCGTCTGTTCGCCGTAGGCCGTCTCTTGAGAGGTGCGCGGTCTGTCCACTCGCGCGTGCTGACTCGTCCTCCTCTTTTCGTGCTTCGCCGGACTCGTGCCTGTCCTCTTTTTCGCGTTTCTCTCCGCGTCGCTGCTGCATGCGTTTCTTCTGCTTCGGTGTGGCGACTCAGGCCCCGCTGTTTCGAGAACAGCCGCCGTTTTACCGCCATCCTGCAGGCCGAGACGAGAAAGGGGACTGCCTGGACGAAGACCCGAGGGTGTGGAACGGCTTTTCTCTCCATGGGCAAGAAAGTGGAAACGGAAGAACACCGTCAGCGGAGCCGAACCAAGAGCAGCCCGCTTTTCCCGATCGTGGTCTCACGCGCTCTCTCGACACTCATCTGCCGTCATCCCCTGCTTCTCTTTTGCCTCGTGGTTTTTCTTCGTCAGTCCTTCCGGCCTCTTCGCCCTCGTCTCTGGCTTCTCTGCAGTGGCCGACAAAGCAAGAGGAACTCCGCAGGAGCGCGGAAAAAGAAGATAACTGGTCATCTCCGTCCTCTTCTCCCTCCGCTCCTCTCTCCCCTTCTTCCTCGCGGCTGCGTCGCTCTACTAGCAGCAGCTTCTTAGAGGGCGGCTCTGCGGAGGGCGTGACGCTCAAGCAGCTTGGCAGATGCGCGCTGGAGCAGTTGAACGCGGCAGGAGTGGGAGTGGAAGATCGGCCCATCGTTTTCGTGGCGCACTCGATGGGAGGCCTGCTCGCGGAGTTCCTCATTCTCCACGACGAGGGCATACGAAAAAATACCCAAGCGATTCTCTTCTTCGCTACTCCGCTTGAAGGTAACGCTGACCGGCATACTTTGCACTATTATGCACAGCCTGCTGTCTCCTTTGTTTCTCTCCACATAAATGTATGTAGATGTGTCTAAATAGTGTATGCGCGAGAGAGAGTTATGAGGGTGCTCGGCGACGGCATTTTGTCCTTTCCTATTGACTCTACCTGGAGATCTGCACAGCTGTGCTCTCTTGGACAGGTCTTCTGTTTCTCATGTCACCTTCCTCTTTCTTCAGGTTCACCCCTCGCTGAGGGCGACTGGGTGCGCGTCCTGCGAGGCTTTTTCCCACGATATGTCCAGCAGCTGGGTCCAGGAGACTCTTACCGTCAGGCCCTCTCCAGCGCCTTCCAGACGCTTCTTCACTCACCCAAGGGAGAACACATTCGCGTTGCGGCCCTAGGCGAAGTCCGAGTCACGAAACTCCCCTACCTTGGTAAGTCGAGGTTTACACTCAGACATGCATATACATACATATATATGCACGCATGAATATAGCTGCATGCCTGTGGTAGGATTTGAAACAGTGCGCCAGAGACAAGCGTGCGGCGTTGGCGAGGGGGCGGTGTACAGGCTATCGGCCTCCCGGCAGCTCGCGCAAAAATCCTCTATGTCCACCTCTACTTGTTTTACACATGCGCGCATGCATGTCTCCTCTCTCGTGCGTCTGTCGCATTTCCTGCTCTGTTTCTTCCTAGGCAGAAGCACACTGATTGTGCCTCCGCGGTCCGCTATGCCCAGTTGGCTGCCGGCCTCTCCGCGCGTCCTGGTCGACGTGGACCACACGCAAGTCTGCAAGCCTGCGACGCCTGCCGACGTGCGTTTTCGCGTCCTCGCAGATTTGCTGAACGAGGTGAAGGACGAGCAGAAAGCGGCGAGAAAGCGGCGAAAGGCGAACGGACAGGAGGGAGGAAGCGAAGCAGAGAAGAGCAGGCGCGGCGGGGCGCAGAAGACGTGCGGAGACACGAGAGCAGGGGGGGCTGAAGGCAAATAGGCTGAGCACTTTTAGGGAGCGAAGCGAAGAAAACAGAAAGCACTGAACAGGGACAGAGACGGTCCACAGCAGAATTCGCAAATGGAAGAACTTAAAGACAAAACAGGGGAAGAACTCAAGTGGCATCCAGAGACCGGAACGCGGCGTAAAATATCTCGCCCGCCTCGTGGTGGATGCGAACGGCCAACGGTCCGAGAGAAGGAGCACGAATCCAGGGTAATTCTGTTCTAAAAAACGCTCCAGAAGCATACCTGGCGTCCTCCGACAAAGCATACAGCAGTCCTCACGCGCAGGCCGCATGTGCACCTATGCATATATATATATATATATAAGATGTATGCCTAATTAAGTGTCGGAGACGCTAGTCCACGTGAAACTGCCGGCACAGGCTTTTCCACCTCTGTTTGTTTTTTTCTGGTATCTTCCCACAAATGGAAAGAAAGGATATGTGTGGAGAATCTCTACGTATACTTTTATTCGTGTATATACACATTTGCAGCATGGAAAAAAATAATGCCTGTATGCATAGATGTCTGTCCATTTTTCTCGATATAACTGGCAGCACTAGCTTCACTTTCTTGTATTGTGGTGAGAGTTTCAGTTTTTTCGAGACAAGGAGAGAAGCCCGAGTCGCGCGACCGCGCATTTTTCGTCTGCGAAGTCTCATGACACGCTCTCTGTTCTCTTGAGTTCTTTCTTCCTTTTACTACTGCGTTTCGTCTCTTCCCTTTCTGTGCTCTCTCGTTTCGCTGTTGTTTCCAAGTTTGTTTTCCCCTGTTCGACGAGAGAAGAGAGGAAGACAAGAAACGTGGTCCCAATTTACTGCAGCTTTTTTCCAGCCTCTGCAATGTATCTGCCTGTCCACACTTGCCTCTTTTCCTTATCTCGTCACACAACAGTGGGAAAATCCATCAAGGCAGAAACGGTTTTCTCGTCTGGCATGAACCTTCCCAAGCTTCAGACCTGCTTCAGAGGGCAAGGAAAATAGAAGCCCACATATATATATATATATACGTATAACTGTTTGCATATGTTTCTCTAGCGCATACACGCAGCAAAATGTTTATGTGTATTCAGAGAAACACATACACAACTCAGTGAAAATGCACGATTTTATATACATCACTTACTTTCACATGTATGGAAGCACATACGCGCTTCGCCTATATTGAGGGCAAAACGTTCTGTGCTCCGGATCGTAGCCGCCACGCTTTTGATCTAGTGTATTCGGAGGCCAACGGAAAAGACGAGTGTTTGCTTCTTGAGGAAAGAACTTCCACTTTCATTGGTCGTTAGACCTTCTGCAGCATGCCGCGCATGTACCATCAGTCAACACGACGTTGACCGGGAACTAACACACAAGCTCCATCTGGTCCTTTTGTCGGGGAGAGAGATAGAGGATACCTCGTCGTCTGGGTGAGATGGACAAAAAACAGACTAAATCAGGGCTGCCGTTTAGAAGACAGAACCAACATGAGAAGAGATTGGAAGTTGTTGCCTCATATGGAGGGCTCTTGTCACATGTGTCAGTCTGTTTTCCCGTGCTTGTTTCCGAACCAAACGAACTGTGGCCGTCAACCAGTTTCTCCTTGCTCTTCTCGGACAAAGTTGACTGGGGCGTTTCACCCCCCGAAAACACTTGGAAGACCGGGCAAGCTTCCCTGCCAGTGGAATTGAGCAGGCGTTCTCTTCTGTTGTTGGAAAACTCCGAGTCGGGTGTTAGTCCGAGTAAATTTGTCACTAACTCGGATTTTTTCATTGCAAGCGTAGTGGTCATACCGATACAGAGGATGACTTGTCACGGGTAGCCACCACCGATCAAACTCTCACTCTCCAGCCTTCCTTCCACGTGACACATACACAGTGTAAGGCTTTTTTCCCCACAAAGGCCAGGGAATGGCAAAGCCGCAGAAACTGATCTTTTATCTCAGCTATTAGCCGGCCACACTTCGATGTTCTGCTGGATGATCACGTGAAACCTACCTCACAACGTGTCTACAGTTCCACGTGCAAGAGATTTCCACCCATATGAAGATTCCAACCTCAGCACCTAAACGACCTACGACCGTCAACCACTGACGAGAGATGCTTCTGCGAATAGAGTGGAGTGACAGTACAAGTAGAGATATGGAGCAGCCATGGGGTGTGGCTGCAGGCTCCTCAAGATGTGGCCACCAGCAACGCGCCCTTGTCCACAGCATGTTAGGCACCTTTCCCGGCGTCGTCGAGCAACTCTTAGAAGAGCCCTCGCTTCGCTGTGGGACTGCAGTGCTATTCTCTACTGGATGCCTGCATTCGTAGTTGGATAGTGGTTTCTAACGATGTTGCCTTTAGTAGTTTGTGATCCAGTCCTTGGTACCAGTTGTTCGCCACGCAACAGATCACGAAGGCCAACCGTACTCGCGCGCGTGTGTGTTACATTCGCATTCACAGAACCGTCGCAACCCGGCAGGCCAGCCACTCGGCCGCCCGCAACCCTGCGTATCCTAAAATCATGGAGACGACAGCGAATGACAAAGCTCTGTCATCTGGTGGAAATAGAGCTCGCCGAATCAAATTAGCTTCACCATAGAACAACTTTACTACATGCCATACCCGCCTAGTTGCTAGAAACTTCGAGGATGCATAATTGAGTTCCTGTGGCCGGAGTTCAAAAGCAGTCTGTTTTGAACCACCTACGGTTTCCGCAGACTCGGATTGATTCTGAACCGGGGAAGTGATGAGCTCTGCACCCTCACGTTTCTTTTCTGCGACTGGGCCACCCGTTTGAGCTGAGGCGTGCGGAAGGCATAGGATGTTGCTGAACCCGGATACGTCATCTAGCCCAGCGAGTCAGCCGGCCCCTGAGGTATGGGGTGCACACCACTGCATCAAGCTACGTTTTGCTTGCTCAGTGCCTTCGGGGTGTTCGTATGCGGCCTCTTGACTTGTGAATTTTGTAACTATCCTGAATTTTTTCTCCAACTCATTTCCTTGGCCACAGCTCCTGCACGGGGAAAAGCGAGTGGCAGTATATCATTTCCTTGTCGTGAGTCACGAATCTAGCTCACAAAGCCGCGGGCATCAGCCGCGTTCGAAGAGAAAAAGTGGACTTTTTTGTAGTAAACATGACATTCAATTTTCTCTGCATCGGTTCCGCCGTTCTGGCGGTGGCCACATCCTCACAGGCCGTGCACGCGTTGGAGAGGAATCTAGCGGGCTCCATCGAGAACGGTGAGATCTACTGATATGCAAGAATCGGCGGCCCACGTCAGAAGAACTCGCTTACAACGACTAGTCAGCCGTAGCACCCGTGATTGTGGCAGTCGTGAACCAAGCAACCTGAAGGTTGATCGACCGAGTTGTAGGCAGGGAGGCTGAAGCGATTTCAGAGCAACGTGAGCAGCATAATGGATAGTTGCTTTGGGGTTAAATTCGCTTCAGGCTGTTCCGTTCATCCCCTACTCGGCGCGACGAAGAGAGAGAACAGAGATGCAATAAGTTCCATATCTGTGGGGATTTTACCTCCTGAATCTTTGCGTCTCTTTCTTCACGGCACGTAAAAAGCTTGTGTGTGACTCCCTCCAGATGCGATGACCAGCGCTTCTCTCCTGTCGGAGGATCAGATGACGGTGACTTCAGCTTTGCAATTGAAATTGGACACCTGGTGCACCGAGGAGTTTGCACGGCTCTGTGCTACAAATTTGCCCACATTCTGTAATCACAAAGCTGTAGCACGTTTTGGTAAAGGCAATAAAAGTCAAAAAAACGACGTGTGGCGATGTTATGAACCCAGTAAGCTGCAATCCACCAAACGAGAAGTGCAGTGCGTTGATAACTGTGGGAATTACGTTCCCTGCCTCGGGTCCGTTAACCCATCAACAACGATCCATGCTTCCCGCCATTCAGAAATCTTGAACTTCCTTCAGCAGCAGGTCTCGCACTTCTGCAGTCCGATTCAGAAGGCGGCGGATGACTTTTGCAACCGCAAAACAAAGGGAAGCGTGGCCAGGAAGGCGCTTGCACATGCCGGTCAATCAGCAGGAGGGTGGAATTGCGAGAACACGGTGAGATGCGGCGTCCGGTTCCGGCTGCTCGCAAGGCTGTTTTAGAGCATGGATTGGAACCTCAGTCAAACGTTTCTGTCGGACATGACATGATCGGCTGCTGAGTGCCCTATCGCCACATAACAAGGGAGAACTTTGATGAGGCGTGTATATTCGTATCTGACACCGGGGCTGTTTTTGCTTCATCCTTCAGCAAGCTTTCCATAGAGGGTTCCATATTTCAGCTCGCCAGGGAAGCCACTTTCTCTTCGATATTTATCGGGCTCCTGATTCAGGGAGAGCTTTGTAGTTGATTGCCAGCCTATCGTTCATGTTCAGCACAGCTTGAGGGAGACATTACCTGGCCAATATCGGTCCAAGCTATCTAAATTTATGTAAGTCAACATTATGCCTTCTCAAATAATGTGATTTGACAAGCTCGTTCAAAGGCGGGAAGGTGAGATCATGTTCTTGTATGACATCAGGGCAATTTGACGTTCGAGACTGTGGGCTTGTGTGCGGACAATTGCGGGAAGGACGAGGAATGCGTCGGCGGTCCAAACAGTAAGCACGGAACAGATACCAACCCTGTGGAACTATTGTTCGGCAGTAATATACTTCTACTCATGTAGTGGTGTTCAGAAAACGTGTAGTGTGCATAATCACGAGGGTTTTCAAGTCCAGGCACCCATATTGCTCCCGTATTGCTCAAGCAACTGTACACGGACAAGCTGCCAATCGACTCGAGGTGCTCTACAGTCTGTCGAGTTCCGCGTACCCAGAGATACGCTGGTGTGTGTATGTGTCAACTCCGAATCGGGTCTTTTCACTTAACTGTACTTTAGTACGCCTATGCTTTAGTACGCTTTAGTGGCAAACGATTACTGTTACAATAGAAACTCCTTGTGTGTTGCTGGTGTGGAAAAACGACAGGCCAAGGCGATTCAAATCAGCATGGCGAAGACAGCGACCTCAACACCTTCGTAAAACAGCAGTCGAACGGCTGTTCTTCAGGTGGTGGTTGCCTATCGACCCCCGTTAATCCTCCCTTATGCTTGGATGGAGTCGAATCCGGGACACATGCTGAGAGTGCCACAGAATCAGATCATGATAGAATTGGTGAAATAGAATTTCTGTGTAGGGGGGATAACGAACCCAGCTGCTCTCAAATAACAAAGCAAAAAATGCTGTGCCCTGCGTCATCGGGAACAGGTGGTTTTCAATGCCTCGCTGCAGCCGAACCAGGAAGCATGCTGCACACGGCAAAACTGAAAGACTGCATTCTTTGTAAGAGGTAGTGTGACGTTGGCGTTTTGGCGAACAAGATCCCTCGTGTTGTGTTCCTGTCACCCGCCGAAGCTCTGTGGAGAGGCAGAGAGACACAGCTCTTCTCTTCTGGTAGAACGCTTTTAAAATTTCTCCGCCCCCGATGAAGCCGTTCTGTGTCATGATCATTCAGTTCCGCACACGGCCGCATATTGAAAGAACTGTGTCCCTGCCTGAAAAAGCGTGGCTAGAACAACCTTTGGAGGACTGCTTGTGCCTCCGTTTGAGCTTGACACCAATCCGAAGAACTGTACACCTCCAATTGCTGACGGCGATTCATAAGGGTTCTGTAGCTTAAGCATTGAGAATCGTTTCTGTTGACCTTCTGCCTGGTTCCACACGGCGGTCGGCAGTACATCGTTCGGCTTGATCCTCGTGGTCGAATTTGGGCACTTCAGCGCTCGGTTCGTCAAGATAATCACATCGAAACTTTCAAGAGATGTTTTGGTCTGCTGGAACAAATGGCGGATACTCCGCTTCATACCACGAACACTGAATTATTGCTGTTCTACACCGAAATGCATATATAATCGTGATAAAATGATCGATGTAAACTTTACCGAAGAAAAATATAGACGGGGCGGCCGACTTGCGAGTCCCACGACCCGGAGCGGCTCCTCTGTGTGGCCGCATGGACTCTTATTTTGTCCTTTCCTTTGAGTGTTTTCGTTTATGCTCTGCGATAGCTAACAAATCCATGTGTGGCGAGAGCGGTGCAGGAGATTGTGCCGAAGACCTACAATCCGCTGGCCAAGACACTAGAAAAACCTCAGGCCTTTTACCGTGGAATCCAGCGCAAAGACACCTGAGTAGCTTATTCAGACACAAATGTGCATCTGTTCTCTGCACCAGGCTACCACTTTCCTTCGTGCTGCCTGCTGTCAAAGCCACCTCGTTTGCCCCTCTCCATCGAACCATGGTAGCGCGGACACACTACAAAGGAACGTACGCAGCTCCCCTGGCCAACACAGATATAGGTACTTCAGTAGCCCATCCTTTCACTGGCCTCCTGAAAGAGAAAAAATGTCGTCTTTTGTGCTGCGTATTGCCTTTGAATTGCCATTCACTCACAGATGTTCCTGATTTTTTCGTTTTTGGTGTGCTTGCTCTGTTCTGTCGTTTGCCTTGATCGTTCCCCATCTTCCGTCTTGTTGGGAATCGAGGGTTCTCCTCCCCCCTCGATCTGCCCCGTCATCTCTTTCAGCACTCTTCTCCCCTCGTCTCTCTCTTCTCACCGCTTGCGTTATTGTGTTCGTCTCACTTCCGACGCTACAGAATTGAAGCAGAACCGGAAGTCTCTTGCGTAAAAGCGAGCGGCTGCCGAACGGGCACAGCCCAGAAGCGAATCTCGCGTAACTAACGATCAGTCTAATCGGAAAGAGTCATGACCGTATCTTGAACCAATATCTTGTTAAAGATCGCAAGGATGATACACAAAAGGTACCAGCGGGAGCCGATAAACTATAGAAGGATCGAGTATTGTCCATACATTCCAGGCGTAAAAAGCGTAGCTACTTATTGAGAGACAGTCACGAGCCCTGAGCCATAACTTCGTAATCTCATTTGCTTGCGACAGAACCAAAACTCAATATTTACATAGTTAAATCCTGTATTGTTTTTTTACCCTGTTTACCCTGTATGATTTAACTCCGTTACTTAATGTCAGGTTTGACATTCGGTACTACACGATTTCTCGCGACCTTCATACGACGCAATTGCACCCTTGACTTCCGTATAAAACAGAAGGAAGCGAAACAAACACGCGAAAGACGGGGACGTGTAGAAAAGGGTGAAGCACGAACCAAGGACTCTAAAGCTGACCGAACTCAGGTTCCGCGCCACTAAAAAGACCCCTTTTAAATCCGAGCGTCCTGGCGCTCAAAGAAGTACCGTGTAAGCCAGATTATACTCTCTACCCGATGGGCCCTTTTTCGTTTCAATTCTCTCCTTTTGGGGAGTCGAGACACGGACGACGCGAAAGAGAAAGCCGAGAGACAGAGCGCACGCTGGAGGCGCGGCAGAGCAGAAGACTTCTCTTGGCTGCAGGAGAGCGCGTCTTTTTTCCAGGGACGACTTCTCGCTTTCTGTCTTTGGGCATCCGGAGAAAAAAAGAGAGCGAATGCTGCTTCTCCTCGGTCTCGCAATGTGCCTGTGGAGCATTTCTTTGCGAAGGCGGAAAGCTGCCGCTGAGAGATGGCCGTCTCTGCATGCACGAGCGACATTTCTCGGATTCTTTCTCGTCTTTCCAAAGGAATCGTTCGCTTTGGAAACCTCAAGATTTCTCACGAGAGCCGAAGGGAAGCTATTAATGGCGAAGCTGCCCGGACTCTCTCTGTGTTCTCCCCTCGTTTCCCTTTTCTTCTCTTGCTCGGCCTCTCGCCCTACTTGTCTGCCTGGATGTTAGAGGTGATTTTTTCCTCCGGCTCTCAATCTGCCGGGCTATCTCTGTCTCTCCACGATTCGTAGACAGACCGCAGCTACCGGTTCATTCTTCTGTGTGCATGCAAGCATTCTTGCGAGGTTTGCGCGGCGCTTTCGGAGAGACAGATTTCTGCTCCTGCGACAGCGGAGTCAAGCGTGGCCGAGCGCGTCGTCTCGGCGAGACTGCAAAAAATGTTTTTGCAACGTGCGTGAAGGACTTGAAGAACTAGCTGCTTTCTAAGTTGGTGAAGGCTGTGTAATCCCTGTAAAGGAAAGCAAGAAGACAGGACAGAAACAAAAATGGGGGCCTCCGTTCGCGAATTGATGAAAAAGGAGAAGGAGAGACGGGAGAAGGAAAGAAGAGAGAGAGAACGAATCCAACAGGCCCTTGCAGCAGCTCGTGCCACCACTTCTTTACCCAAAGCTTCATCTTTGTCTCTCTCTTCTGCCTCTTCCTCCGCCTCTTCTTCTGCCTCTTCCTCCGCCTCTTCTTCTGCCTCTTCGTCTGTCTCTCCTCTCGGTTCCACCTCGTCTTCCCCTGCGGCGGGCGCTTCGTCCCTCTCTCCTCGAGTGAAGAGAGAAAAGACGCAGGAAGCCTCGTCCGGGAGCCACCAGGCTTCGTGCCTACCCGACAGAAAGGAGACAGAGCCGGAAGGGGTATCCTCGGAGGAGGCGGCAGGCGGCTACAACCTTCTCGGGGGAGCCTACGGCGAGGACGAGGCGGAGGAAGACGAAGGGGAGACAAACAGAGAGGAAAACCGAGAATCAGGTCACACAGAAGGCCATATGGAAGAAAGAAGAGCGCGTGCAACCGATGGCGACAAAGACGTGGACGAGAGTGGTTTGCCGGCAGACTTTTTCGATGCACCTTTTGACGAAACCGAGAAGGACGGCGAAGGAGACGAGGCGCGCGAAGCAGCGAGAGAACTGGAGGGAAGAAGAGAGGCAGAAGCGCTCGGCCGAAGCGGCGTGTCCCGCCTCGAGGACTTTGTAAAGGAAGCAGAAGAGGAAGACGTGGAAATCGCTTTTGAAATCGAGGAACCGAGTGCCGACCTCCTCGTTCCCCTGACTAAGGAAGCGCGAGCCGCCGCAAAATCCGAGGACAGCGGAGAGACTGAGAGCAAAACGGCCCAGGAGACGCCGGACCATGACGCGCCAGTAAGCTGTAAGGAGACGCAAGAGGAAGAAAAAGGGCGAGCGGCTATGCGGCCAACGGTGAAGAGCGAGGCCGAACGCGATGACAGGGAAGGACAGACGCGCAGCGACAAGGCGCCGGAAGAGGAGACGCGCAGAAACTACGACGAACTTTCTTCCTCACTCAGTGCGGCGCTCCTGGTCTCGTCTGTGGACGAAATGCGCTGGTACAGCCCGTACGCGACCGTCTTGCACAGGTGAGGAAGCGTGCAGGCCGGTGTGAAGACGCACCCAACGACGTGGGGACAGTGTCTTGTCTCCTGCATGTGGAGGGGCGGAGTCGCGGTCACCATCCCGAGGCCTGGTCGCCTCCCTTCTCTCCCAGCGCACGAGTCTCGGGGCTCTGTCCCTCTTTCGCTGCCAGCGGCCGAGCTGAGAAAGGCCCCCTCATGCGTCTCCTTCCGGTTCCACCCGCTGCGGGCGCGCCAGGGAGAGGGACAGCCCCTGTCGTCTGGTTGTGTTTCGGGTGACTTGTCTCTCTGTACATGTATTTCTGGCGCTGCATGTGGATGTGCGCCTCTCTGTATCTGTATATCTGTCTCTGTACCTGTATGTCTCTCTCGCTGTAGTGTAACCCTCTCTCTGTGTCTACCGTTATCTGTCTGTTGTCTCTGGCGTTTCGTGTCTCAGCGAGATTCTCCACGAAGAGACGCAGTTGGAGGATCTGCGCGAGCGCGTGGAGGCCGCGACTCGCCGGCGAGCCGCGGCGCGCGAAGAGGCTACAGGACACGCGAAGGCGCGAGGGCGAATGGCCCGGGGCGAGGAGGGCGAGCGTGGGAGGCAGGCGAAGGACGAAGCGGAGCTGGCGGCAGAGTATCTCCTTTCCGTGGAACGCGAAATGAAGCGTGCCGGCGGGGAGCGCGCGCGCGGAGGAAGTCGCGAAGGCACGGAAGGCCCGCGAGAGGCGAGAACGGGCGCGGCGGACGGGGAGGGCGAGTTGCCGGTTGGCTTTTTCGATGACGAAGATCGCGACGCAGAGGCCAGAGGCCTCGTCGGGTCACGCAAACTGAAAGAGGTAGCTGCAGATGTCTACGCGCTCGGTGGGACTCGGTCATCCTGGTGGGACCACAGTGCACACGCGCCACTCTTGGGGGAGGTCTGCAAAGCGAGCGAGAGGCAGGACGCAGGATCTCTGAGGGGTTGGGGGGCTGTCAAAAAAGAGAAACCGTGTCATCTGTACAGGATAACAATGGGACGATCGAACGTGCGCGAAACAGAGGTTCGGGTGCTGTGTTAGAGTGGCTAGAGTGCAACAGAAACATGCGAAAATCTCGGCGGGGCACCCGGGGCGCTCCATTCGCCGTATCGGTGTCGGATCCTGTTTCAGGCGCCTTTCAGGAAACGTGCGCCTGCGCGCCTGCCGCGACAGTGAACAGACACGAGACACGCCACCGGTTGTCGACAGGGCAGTCGAGGGAGTGCAACACGCGGCTGCTCTTGCCGTTCTGTTGCTGTTTGCCCCTTTGTGGTTTTGTGGTGGCGTGTGTGTGTGTGTGGATGCTCTGTGGGGTGTCTCTCTCGGGCCCCGCCGCCCGTACTGGGCTTTGCCGTTCGTCTCCTTTGTGTGGCTTTGAGACTGGTGACGCGTGTTCCCGTGGGGCGCGTATAAACAACTGTACCTCCAGATATACGGTCCTCGACTCATGTGAATTATTATACGCAATACGTGAAGGAACCGGTTTGCTGCATATCCTCGGTCTGTCTTTCAGATGCTGGCGCGCATTGCCGACAAGAGAAAAGAAGTTGCAGACGACTTGAAGCTGCAGAAAGAAGACGCTCTGCAACAGAGACAGGACGTCCGCCGGTTCCTCTCCGAACTCGAGGAAGAAGAACAGAAGGCGGCTGCGTACCGCATGCGCGTGCTGAAGCTGAAGGAGACGCGGGAGCGAGCACACAAAACCCGAGACAGAGGAGACGAAGACAGCGAAGACACGCGAGGGGAGAGAGTGAAGAACGGAGAGACGAAAAAGGAGGTGCGCGACGACGAAGGCAAGGGAGAGGCGGCGAAGGAAACAGCGACTCGAGTGCAGAAATTGGAAAAACAAGAGAGCGGTGGACACATACGTGTAAAGAGAAAGAGAGAGGAAGAGGAAGAAGAGGAAGAAGAAGAGGAAGAAGAGGAAGAGGAAGAAGAAGAGGAAGAAGAGGAGGAAGAGGACGAGGGGGGAGACGATTTTGCGTGGCGTGCAAAGTCGTTGGTAAAGGCCTAGGGGTTTTCCTGGAGATTCTTGTTCAAGAGATACGGTGAAGAGAAATGCAAACGAGAAGGAAGAGAACGGGCAGGTGTCAGAGGGGGATCTCGAACTTGCAAGGCAAACACACTCGGGGGTTCGTGCTTTCGTGCGGTTCTTCCGATTCGTTGTCATCTTTTCGTCTTCTCCCCTTTTTTTGTGGCGCTTCCTGCTCTCGCCTCTTCTGCGTAGACCTCCGCGTGTGTGTGTCATGCTTCTGCGGCGCCGCAGCCGATCTTTTTCCATCAACTGACACGGGGAGAAACCGACAATGCTCTTTTTCTCTGGCCTTGCATCTTGCCTCTTTTTCGATTCTTCTCATGCGGTCGGTCTAAACATTTCCTTTCGGGTGCACGTGTGCGGCACCGCTGCCTGGACCCGCGTGCGACCTAGAAGCCACTCCTGAGAGCTTGCGTCTGACATGCAAAGGCTAGATGTCGACTCAGAAAAAAGGAAGATGTCGGGCGCTTTGCGTGGCTGTCTGCTGAACCAGCGCCACGAAGTCTGAAGAGATGCAGGGTGCTCTCGACTGCATGCACGAGCGATCTTAATTTCTGGACGGTCTCGTCGACCTCAGTGCGAAACGGGGGGGGGGGGGGGAGGGGGGTCTCTCTTTGTCTCGCTCACGAGTCTATATTTGACACAGTCTGTCCTCCATTCTCCCCTAGCGGGAATTTCTGGATCATCTTGTGACGATCGGCGTCGGCACTATGGCTCGGCGAGCTGTAGACGCTCTGACTGATTTTCTGCTTTTCCAAGGTGACGGCCGCCCGCGTTTCGTTGTCACCTCTCTTCTCTCGCCAGG